>NC_051848.1:28421839-28939470 GCF_002237135.1 Teleopsis dalmanni
TATCGTTTATTTATCTTTTAACTGATGACGGACCGTAGGTCAGCATATCTTTCTGTGTGTCCTAAGATGGACTTGAGTTTTGTTAAGTCGGGGTTGGGCAGCGCATCAACTTTTATGAATAATTTTAGGGCTCTGACCCTAATATTTTTTTATTGAGTCGATCCTTAGATCACTGTGTGTTTGTTGTTCGAATATATCATGAAATCTTAAATAGTCTTCTTATAGCCAGGTTTTGAGCTTTCTGTAATTGTTTAATGGCAGTATTTGTAACACTTTGCTGTATCCGTACAATACACATCCGTACAATAGTGCTGGCCTTATTATTTGACTATATAGTAACTTTCTATTTTTGAAGTTGAAGTGATTATTATTAAACAGCGGCTTAAAGAGATGTAAAATTTTAAAGCAGCTATTCCCTCTGCATTTCATATGTGTATACCAATTGAGCCGTTTGTCAAAAGTGACCCCTAGATATTTTATGCTTTCCTCCCACCGTATCTACGTGTCACTCTTGGAGGATGCTGCCTTCGCTTTTGTGTTATGAATATAGCCTAATGTTGTCAGATGCTTGCTTGCGCCATAAACGATCTGTTAGAGCTCCAATGCTTCTGTCTTCGTGGTTTTTTTTTGTGTTTTTATTTATTTTATTCACTACATAAACGTAGCTAGAGACTACCCCAAGTAACTAACTTCATCAAGCTTGATTCAATAAGTGTTTGTTACGAGGATGGGCTCATTACATTAGAGTAAAATTCATTAAAAATTTTTTTGTGCTGCGAGCAATTAAACTAATTGATAAAAAATATGAAAATAAAAAATTTTAAAATAACTGTGAGTCGGAATTTTTAAAGGCAAAATACTAAATTAAAATTCTTCGAAGGCAGAGTACAACAAAAAATAAATTATGCGTTACGCGTTTTTCTTTTGTTTCAAAAAAATGAAAAAAAAAATAAAAACGAAAAAAAGAAAATTACTTGGCATCACTGTCACGACAACGATAAAGCAAAGATAAGACAACACAAAGTAACAAATAACAAAAATTGCATAAAACAACGCAAAGAAAAAGCTAAGCAACAAAATAGGTGCAAAGTAAGGTAAAAATAAATCAATGTCATGACAACAACAGCAACAGCAACAGCAACAGCCAAAGCAACTACAAAAACAAAAGCAGCAGCAACAACAACAACAACAACAATATAAAACATAATATAAACATCAGCAGCGACAACAACTACTGACGCTCCCTTGAGATAAAGTTTAATAGGATATGCTCACCTTTCGCTTGCAACCTCACCCAGAAATTAACTTGATGCAAAAGCAAAGCAAAATACAAAGAATAAAAAAAATAATGCAAAAAAATCACAAAAAACAAAAACAAAAAAAAAGAAAAACGAACACGCAAATAAAAAAAATTAATAGAAAATCTTAAAAGTTTTTATGTAAAAAGTTCGCTCAAATACACAAAGTCACACACAGTAGCACGAATTCATTTTTACACGCTTGAAATGCCTTCGTAACGTGAATAAATGACCGTAAAAATTGAGAATTTTGCTTTTAGGCGCAACATTAAAGTTCTTTTTGTTTTTGATAGCAGTGGAAAAAAAACAGTGGAGATATTTGTTTGCATAGACTTAAAATGTGCTGAAAGCGAAATATTGCCTGAAGTTGACGCAGAGCTCCTGCAAGGTTGTTAAGCTGTTCTACGAAAAGTAAATAAAATATTAATATTAGATTTTTCAACAAAGTCCAGTTGGTGTAGGCAGAATAAACAATTTCAACACAAACAGCAAACAGCTTTAATTGCACGAGATATAAGTTGCCAATTTCGATTTATAAAGAAACTTAGCTTAGCACACTAAAATATAGAACAATATAGAAGACATAGAGCTGATCTCACTTGTATAATATATTAAATATATTTAATGTTAATGTCTACAACACTTTCACTCAATAGTGTGTCTGTGACCACTTGCTTAAGCCACTTTAATAAGTAGATAAAGTCCATTAATATATGTATATATATATTTTTTTAAACATACTCTATTGAATACTCGATTAGTAGTACAATCTTAACTGTTTGTTAATTTATTACTATTGCTGAAATGTACTTAATAGATAGTAAGTAATACGTGTGCAGGTTTACTGAACCAAAGTGTTCAGCTCCCATAATTGAAATTATGAAAATAAGTTTTTTAAATTGATTTTATAGTAATATAGTTTGAAGGCCCCCGCATAACAACCTAACGAAATAGCATATTAGCTAATAGCTCCGTATGATGATTATCGCCAAAATTGAGGCATCAAAGAGTTATATTGAAATGTTAGAGAAGCACTGGAGATAGGCATAAATCATAAAGTGCGAAAAACAGTTTTAATATTTGTCTATTTTATGGAAAAACTCCGTATGATGATTATCGCCAAAATTGATACATCAAAGAGTTATATTGAAATGTTAGAGAAGCACTGGAGATAGGCATAAAACATAAAGTGCGAAAAACAGCTTTAATATTTGTCTATTAGTAACAAAGATTTTATGGAAAAACTCAGACAGATATTCTGGATATTACAGATAGAAGTAGAAAAAGTAGCTCTTTAAAAAAAGTCTGACTTTTTGCACAGTTTCACTTATAAGTTTTTACTGTTCATCAAAATTAAAAACAATTTTTAAACTCATTTTAATTATTTTTAAACAATATCTTAAGCTTTAAAGACATTTTTAAAGAGATAGAAGCGTCCTTAAGCATTAGTGGGATCAGCATACATTTAATTTTACATATACATGAAGCTGTTAGTAATATTTGTTCCCATTGTATTCTCCATAATTTGACATTCGCTCAAAAGTAGACACATTTTGATTGGAATAAGGAAATTCTAAAAAATTACCATCGAGGTAGCTCAAAACATGTCCACTCAAATATGTCTTACTCAAATATCGTAGTAAGTGACAAATTATGTATGTACGCATATAAGCGCGTATCAAAACAGCAATGCACTATTTGGATCTTCACAAATACGCAAAACCCGACAAAAGTTGAGCAAATCCAAACAAACCGTCGCTTGTTTTTTCAGAAAAACCAGTCATATCGCAACTGTATCACGGAAATAACGTAGAGCGGTCAATTTTGAGTAGCCAACAAACATTTGTTAGTAGCAAGTCTTTGGAGGATGAAGGAAAACCAATTGTCGAAAGAATATTATCCTTCACCACGACAATGCTATCTCCCAAATAAATAAAAAAATAATAATATAAAATCAAAAAAAAGTGCTCAAAAATCAAATAAAAAAGTTTTCGAGCACTGAAAATGTAGAATTGATGGGTCATCCATCTTACAGTCCCTACTTGACACACAATGACTTCTTCCCTTTTTCAAACATTAAAAAAAATGCGTGGCGAGTATTTTTCTAGGCCAGGTCGAAAATTACGCATTATTTATTTGTTAATTAAAAAAATGCATTATGGCTTTTATCTTCCATAATTAAAATTTATATTACCTTATAAAAAAGTAACTTACATATTTAAACATATAGTTAAAAACGCAGTGAAAAATTATATTCAACAGGTTACTTTATTAAATCAACAATATTTACTACAAAAAAAATTAAACAGAAATCTTCTCGAATGTATAAAAATATCCGGTGGTTTTGTGCTGTTGGAGAATGTAGGACATATACAGCAACACATCATAACACATATATATTATATAAATATATGTATTTCCTTTATTGTTTTATTGTTTTGTAAAATGGGCGACGGAGAACAACAGATACGGCGAAAATGTCAAGTTAGAACAGGTTCCTCATAGCAAAATACATGAATCGTACTATGGTGTATGCGAATTTTGCACGAACCCCGATGTATATATAGACTCTCTCCAAAAGACTTAGGTTTAGTAAACGTCGCTCTTCAGTACCACAACGTATTGTATTTGCAGACAGCAGTGCCAGCTCATCGTTGTTAATTTGTTGATGAAGAGCAGCAAATCTTTTTACAATACGGTAGATGAATCTCGTAAAGACTTTTGACAAAGACTTGTCAAACTGACAAGTTGCCTCATGTTCATCTATATCACGTATCTGAATAATCTCTGGACATCCATTAACTGCATTACGGCACTGCAATGTTAATTGCGAATATCTTATAACCCATGGACCAGATAGAGCGAACGAACTTATATATGTTGGTATATATGTGCGACGACAGTATGGACACTCGTTACAAATGCGTATCCATTTCAAAATACAGTTTGTGCAAAATCTGTGACGACACCAAACACTTTGGACAGGTCTTTGTAGCACATCAAGACATATTCCACATAAATACTGTCCCGCCGTATCTGAAGTAAAACGTTCAATTTCCAAACCCATTTTACTTTTAATTTTGAATTTCTTAGATGTATGAGAAGAGTTAAATTCCAAGTTACTTAACAGAAAAAGTATCTGTTGTTATCAGTAAAGCTTCAATAATTTTATAAAAAAATAGTATAAAGTAATTTTTTTTCTAATTGAAAAAATTTTCAAAGCTATCTTTGGTAATATGTGTTTGACATTTCTGTCAAAAAATTTTTTTTTGTTTCTGCAGAAATAATGTCAATTTTTTTGTAAATCTTATACTATTTCCATAAACACTTTAATTTCGCAAATATATTAATTTCATCTTTGTTTTAGCGAAATTAATTTTTTTTTTCGTACAAAACTCAGTTTTAAGGTTAGAACGAAATTAAGCAAAATGACCTTAATTTCATTGAAACGAAGGCTGAAATTAAAGGACATTTCAAATGCAACTATGCGTTAGATAAATTTTAAGCAAAAGATAAAGTTGAGGTAATCACGTAGTGATATTTTTTTTAAATAAATGTTAACGACAGTTGAGTTTAATAAAATCGGTAAAATATTTTAAAAGTACTGCAAATTTTTAAATTTGAATATAGAAAAAAACTGTCAGATAACCAAATTTCCTTAATTTCTTAAAAATGAAATTAAGTTAATTTCGAAAGTTTTCATGCTGTCCCAAATTAAGAAAATCATATGTTTTTTTTTACAAATCGAATGTAAATAATGGGAAATTTTAAAAGTTGATTATTATAAATATAAAGCATGGCATTCAATAGTTCTATAAGCTTATCTATAATTATCTATAAATTAAGGCCATTTTCCTTAATTTCATTCTAACTTTAAAACAGAATTTTAGATAGAAAAATCAACTTAATTTCACTGAAACGAAGTTGAAATTAAGATTTTTATGAAATTAGGGTATGTCTGAACATAGTATTAGGAAGTGGTTAATTTAGGGCCATCTATGTTATGTAGAGTGTCATGGTCTCGTAATGAGCAAAATTGTTGTTGCTTTGAATGCAAATTGTAAAATTGTGTGTGAGAAAGAAACTATATGAAGTCAGCTATCAGTGTCAAATCTTCATTTTGTATTGAAAGCAACAAGAGTTGCCACCACGTGACTGCAATCATAACATGTCCCTTAATCGTAGCAGTGTTGTTCAGTAACAAATGCCAACATTTGTGTCTTTTAAGTGCAAATTAATACAATTTCTGTGCTACTCTGCATAACATGCAAAAGAGCCAATTTTGATGCGTCCATGACTTTCTGCATAATATGATCCCTATAGAATGTCTTGTTAGAATGGCCAAAATTGAATCGAAATTTCTCTCTTGCTATCATTTTCAAATTTTTCATTTACATTGCAAAAATCTGAATTAACATAACTCATATGCGCTGACCTTAGACACAACATCCATTTTATATATATAATAAATATCATTTAATTCTTCCTTTAAACAATTTTTCAATAACTTACAATGTTTTGAAACTCTTAAATTTACAATTTAGTAGTTCAGTGATACCATTCAATATTAAAGTATTAAAAGATGTTAAGCAATAGAGAGGTAGCAATACATTGATAATATAATTTGATGTATTATTAGTTGTATTTTTTTCTTTCAGAGTTTTAAAAAAACAGCATTAAGTCTGGTTGAAAAAAATTGGCAACACTTTTTATATACGTCAACTGCTTATATTTGACATATGTTTTTTGTGGTGTTATATACAATATAAATTATAAAAAGTGTAAACACTAAAAATTAACTAATTTTAATACAAGAACACAAAATTAACATTAGAAGTGCAATGACATTCTTATCCTATATATTTAAATTAATTTATTTATTTAGTATTAAAATTTAACAATTAAAATTAAGAAATATAATTAATTAATTCAATTCAATTATTCTACAGCTGGTTTAACATTTCGTTCTAATATAAACACAGCAATTGAATATGTAAATAAAACTTTCACAGTAAATTAACAAAATTCAGAAAAATATATGATAATAAAAGTCAAGTTGATTTTGTATCACTTGGTTAAGGTGCACTGACTCTCAGCTTCAAATTTGGCAGGGCACAAGTACGATTCCTGGTACTTACAGTCTCAAAAAATTATTTACGAATAATTAAATACAAGAATTATTATCAAGACCACTGATGATGGATATTTGACAATACTCAAAACATCTGTATGATCAGCCAAAAATTCAATTAATTAAAATAATATAAAAATAAAATTTTTTGTTGTTGTAGTTCACTACTGTTCGAAAAAACCTCTTTAATTAATTTATTTATTTGTATTTGAATTTATTAGTAAATAAAATGCTCATGTGATTTTAACGGAGGACTAGAATTTTGCAGCTTATTTCCAGTAAATATACATAATAAAATAATTTTTGAATTTAACTGCACTAGAACTTAAATATTTTTGCGAGTAAAACCTAACTCTGAAGATTTTAAGAGCATTATTGTTGCTTTACATTTCTTCTTTCGTAAGTTGTGAGTATTTTTTTGCTACTCTGAAAGAAAAACTTACGGCTATTAAATAATATAATATTCACACTTAAAAGTAATATACAATTTTTTTTTATTATAATTTTGTTAATGAAATAAATTTATTTATTTTTTTATGTATTATGTATTATAATATTTAATAGGTCTGGCAATGCTTAAATGCAACCATTAGCATTAACAACTAAGCAAGGCAATATTAATTATATTTCAGGTATGCAACATCCATAAATGTCAAATTTTTTTTATTTCAAATAGAAATAAGTTATCATCGGCTATAGATTTTGTGATACAGGAACTGAAAAAGTTCAATTGCAAAATAAAAGTATATTTAAAAGATAAAAGGTGCTTCTTTTAAAGAATTGATGTTAATGTATATTTTTTACTCTCTAATTTCAACTCCTACTATTGAAGTACCTAATTAGTAACAAGTAAGTTTATTTTTTCATTTAAGTTAATTTGTTTCACATATTTTACTTGGAAATATTGTACTGCTCCGTAAACACCCTCGGTCTTCTTCTGGTTCAAAATATTAACGATGCAAGTATCCGCAGTCTCTCTGACCAGAAATCATTAATGATTATGTTGAAGATATATGCAATGTATATGCAAAATATGTTCATAAGACTGCTCGAAAAAGAAAGGCGCTAACTTAAGATATACGGGCTCTTTTCAAATATATTGATAGTTTATATGAAATGACTGCTCACATCAGAAGAGATGAATTAAGGAGAGAAGTTATGTTTACTTGCGTCACAAGGCTGAAACCAATGGTACAATATACTTAGTTTCTATTGAAATTAAATAGATACTGGATAGTTGTTGAAATTTTGTTTGTAAAAACTTTAAATAGAATCGTACAAGAATTATTGTATCTCTCTCAAACCAAAATGTTTAAGTTCCAAGTTTCAGGGACTTTATTTTTGATGGTTTTTTTTTGAGTGAAGGTCAATAAATGTGAAAGACTTTTTTCATTCTACCTACTTATGCAATATTATGAAATATGTGGCACCCATAGCTACAATAAGTTCTCTAATTCCTTTTAACTATTATTCACCCGACTTCCGGTTTTATAAGCTGAAGTTATCAACTCACTTGCAACTTTCTTCCATATGTTGATGATATGATGTATCATATTTTAAATATAAAAATTTAAACATCCGGAAGTATTCGTTCACTCTATTTCCACAAACATTTGAAGTCGGCCAATGAAAAACATTATTAAAAATTATATAGACAGGCAAAAAGCTGGCAAAAATCTTAATACTGGCATTTTAAAGCATTATTGATAATAAATAAATATAACATTCCACATAGCACTGTTAATAAAGCATATTATTGATATTATGTATGTATTGTTATATTACTATTACATATTTTATCACTATATTGAGACTATCAATATTAACTAAATTTAATTATAAAAAAAACACTTTAAAAGATCTTAGTTGTCATCGACATTTTCAAATAAATTTGTTCGGTCAATTGAATCAAATATAGAAATAAAAATTTTTATTTTTGTCATTTTGCGTTTACAGAATTTTAAGAAAAGATCAATTGATAAATATATTTTATAAAATCGATTGAAAGTACGCTTGTCGATATTTTTCTATAATGGCTTTACCGCTTAGTTCTCAATACCTCAAAATTTTGGAAAAAGATTTGTGTAGGCGGGCGAACCATTGTATATGGAAACAATTTGCTTCCACATTGTCCGATAATAAAATAATTGTAAGTTTAACCATATATAATATTATTGCAAACTTTTATAATTAATTGTTCCAATAAATAATTAGAAAGGACTAGTACTTGGGGTCTATGAAGGCGAAGGGGATGCTGAACCCAAGTTAAGCGCTACTGCTGAGAAATTTAATGATCGAGTCAATGGAAAAATCATGGATCTTATAAGGGCGTAAGTTAAATACTGCATGAAGCTGACTATATAAAATTATATACGTATATATATAAATAATGACATGTACCCTTTATGTATATTTGCATAGATGGAATATAACGGGTGCTGTAGGTAAAGGAAAAGTGTTTAATAATATCGACCCTGAATTTAGATCCATTGCTCTTGTGGGCGTGGGTGCACAAAACGTGGGCTTTAATGAAATGGAGATGATTGACGAAGGGATGGTGAGTAACAGTCATTAATAGTAAACAGGCATAAAAGTATTTTTTTATTATAACAAAAAAAATTTATCAAAATGATAAAATTCTTTGACATAAACTTTAATTTTCAAAGACAAGAATTTTAGTTTAGTTTGTAACCAATTTTTATATAGTAATAATAGGTCAGACAGATGGAATTTTTTTAAAAATAAAAGTATGTCCAACCCATATTTATCATTGATTTTTATAATTTTTTCTTTTGGAGCAAAAATCATCTACTACCATTCAGTAGAAATTACCAGTCAAGAATAGGAAAAAGCTTTTCTCGTGTTGTATTTCAAAATTTCTTCATATACCTATTTGATAGCCGGTTGTCTTAAACTAAATAAAATACAAAAAAAAAGTGAATGAAGAATGTAGGTTCCATCTTTATGATAGAGGTTTTCCAGAACTTCGACACCATGTATTTCGACTTCGATACCATGTATTTCGACTTCGACACCATAATAAACGTAAGCCTAGCAAATGAAGAGCCAAATCGCCAAATTGCACTACAGGGATACCAAACTTTATACATATTGACATTAAACTGTAGTAAAAATAGTAGTTGTAGCTCCGTAGTTCATGTAGTAAAAAAATTCCGTGTTTCTCTGGGCTATTATGCACAATATAATAGTCTGTCATTGCAGTATATAGTAGTCCGTAATTTATGGTATATTAAAAATTTTTTAGGAAAATGTTCGTATAGCAGCTGGCGTAGGTGCACGTAGCTTACAATATCAAGGTTGTTCTGATGTATTCATTGACGGTCTTGATTATGCTGAACAAGCAGCGGAAGGTGCTTCTTTAGCTATTTACCGCTATAATGATTATAAGCTGGAAAAGCATCGCACACCTTCGCCAGTTCTGCAGCTATACGACTCACCAGATATCGATGCATGGACTCGTGGTTTATTTAAGGCAGAAGCACAGAATTTGGCTAGACGCTTAACAGATACACCAGCAAATCGAATGACGCCAACTCACTTTGCTCAGTCGGCTGTCGACGCCCTGTGCCCCTGCGGTGTGACAGTCGACATACATAGTATGGAATGGATAGAGCTGCAGCGCCTTAACTCATTTCTAATGATAGCGAAGGGCTCCTGCGAACCACCAGTCTTGTTAGAAATCAGTTATTGTGGCACATCACCAGAGGATAAGCCTATACTGTTACTTGGTAAAGGCATTACATTTAATAGGTAATATCATAGTTAAGTGGTATAGTTATTATCCAAAATTTATGTATTCTAAATTTTAGTGGTGGTCTTTGCCTACGGAGTAGACGTGGTATGGCTGAGTACAGAGGTTCGATGGCAGGAGCTGCAGTTGTTGTAGCTGCCATCCGAGCAGCAGCAGCCCTGTCTCTTCCCATTAACGTTACGGGTGTTATACCACTTTGTGAAAATATACCATCCGGTATGGCAGCCAAACCTGGTGATGTTGTCACATTACTGAATAGGAAGACACTATCTGTGAGAGTATGTAATATTTCAAAAAAGAAAATATATCTTAATTAAACTTATAAAATGATGAAACTATACTTGTAACAAATAGGATACGGACAAAGCAGGTGTAGTTATGATGGCGGACCCAATTCTTTACGCGCAGGCTGTTTATAGACCACGTCTAGTTGTTGACGTTGCCACGCTGAGCAGGGGAGTGGGGCAGGCTTTGGGAGGGTCAGCGACAGGACTGTTTTCTAATTCCAATTTCATCTGGAAGCAGTTCCAAATGGCTGGAACTGTAACCGGTGACAGAATGTGGCGTTTGCCGTTGTGGAATTATTTCAAGAAGCTTGTGACAAGTATATTTAAAAGGTTATATGATATTTATAGTTTCTAACTTAAAATTATATTTTTCAGATAACAACAGCTTCGATGTGAGCAACGATGGAAAAGGCCCGGCTTCTGCATGCCTTGCAGCTGCTATACTGCATGTAAGAGTTTTCTAATATCATTCTCATTCCTTCGCTAAAAATTTTCCATTTATTTTTTCCATTTATTCCTATTTATTATATAGGAATTTGTGCCTTGTATTGATTGGGCGCATCTTGACATACGTGGTGTAGGAATGCTCACAAAGTTTGGAACGATGCCATACTTGCTGAAGGAAAGAATGACTGGACGTCCGACTAGGACAGTAATACAATTTCTGTTTCAGATGGCCTGTCCTGATACCAAAAAGTAAAACCCTTTATCAACAACCACACATAATTAAAAAAATTCTCCCTGTCGACACAACCGTTTTTAAGGGAAAAAAGTCGCAGGGCAGCAAACATTCGAATGATGTTTCAAACATGACTCAAGAAAAACTACTTTCAAAAATCTATAAATACGGACAATAACATTTTTTTTCATTCCGATTAAAATTATAAGTAACATAACTTTAAAAACACTCTGTATACACATCGTTAATTGGATCCTCTAAAGAATGTAGCAGACCTTCACAAAAGGATGATTTTAGAAAAAAAAATTCTTGTTAATTTGGAGAAATAGAAAATAAAATGTACAGAGTTTACCGAAGCAAAATTTAGTAATGAAAAGTTCCTAAGAGTTCTTAGGAACTTTTCATTATTTATTAAAATCTCATTTTATAATGATGTACTATATATAATAAATGTACAAAATTATTTATTATTTTATGCATACTTAAACTCGTCGATATAGACAATATAAGACGAGAAATCTAATAAAATAAAAAAAAGTGCATCAAATAAACAAAACGCTTTTCAATTTTGGAAGGAAATTTTTTCTCGCATTTGTCAGATTAGGTGGTGACATTATTTGTTAAGAATACCCATAATAGAAAAACACGCATAGTGTAACTCACATGAAGCTGTCGAATCTCAGAATTGTTACAGGCTCCTCGGGGAGGTATGTAGATCTGAGGTCAGTTATTGCTTAGTCTGATGATATGATAAACAACAATCCAGTCAAGGTGTAGAGAGTGGTTATGAAGAAACCTCGCAGTTAATAGAGAGTAAAAGTGCTCAAGTGCACTGACTCAACTAGCCTCAACATAATAGTCAATAAAAGATATTCAATAGAGTAAGAAATTATATTTAATTTCAAAAAAAAAAAAAAAACCAACTGCTTATTTGATTTTCTAGGTTTTTTCTCGTCAGACTTTTTTTGATATAGTATATCTCGGTAAATATTGAAAAGGAATCCTTACGATCTTTTATATTCCAATGAAAACACCACACAGCGTTCAAAATCAAATTTTAAATAAAGCATATCAGTCGATTGAATTTGGATTTTAAGTTTAACATAAATCACTATGAAGAGGTTTTTCGAAAAGTAGTGAACTACAACAATCAAAATTTATTTTATATTATTTTAATTAATTGAATTTTTGGCCGACCATACAGCTGTTTCGAGTATTGCCAAATACCCATCATCAGTAGTCTTGGAAATAATTCTTGTAGTATATTATTCACAAATAATTTTTTGAGACTGCAAATATCTCTATAGTGTTATTATAATATTGCTTACGTACTGATCGAGACATATCTGCAATAATAAAACTATGAATATTTTCAAGCAGTTGGAGGGCCAATGAAAAAGTAAAGAATTTCACTTTCAATGCGTCTTGTATAAGTTTTGCAAGTTTGGTTATCAAAAGCATATAAATAACATGCACTGATTTTGTTATCATAACTAAATTTCCTATGTATTCTTTCAGTAAAGATATCACATATTATTATATAAGCTATACCAAGTGACAGAGCCCTAAAGTTGATACGTTGCCCAACCACTCCCCAACAAACCGTAAGTCCACCTCAGGACACACAGGAAGATATGCTGATCTACGGTACGTCATCAGTTAGAAGATAAATAAATGATAATAATTCTAGTATAAGTTAAAGTTTAGTGTGGGGTAGGGATAAGCAGGAAAAGTGCGCAATAGTACTAACTCAAATCACAACAACAAAAACATTAGGTGATATAAAAGTACTGACATTTTTTTTTGTCACTAGATGATGTTGGTATCCACATATCTTGCAACATTAATCCGAATGTGTCAAAAGAACATGTTATCAAAAAGTAACAAAATGGAACCATGTTTGAAGCGAATCATTAAGGTTAACGAAAAATCAGATAAATACGAGAATATTCAACATAAGCGATCATGATTAAAGGCTGGTTATTCTTTACAAACGATTTCAAAGTCTAGATTGACGTCAAACAAGGTTTAGTGAGATTGTGATGGTATTATATATTACCAGCTGCTTTAGTCTGGTGAAACGATTAACTCGTTTATTGCTCTATTCCACACAACTCGAGCGCTTGAACAAAGCAATCAAGAAAAAACGTCCAGAGCTGATTAACAGAAAACGAGTTGTGTTCCACGTGTCATTGATGGCTCGAAACATATTGACGAAATTCGGTTAGGAAATTTTGATGCATCCACCGTCTGGAACTTGTATCTTCTGATTACTGTTTGTTTTAGTGTCTACAAAATTTTCTTTGCGGTAAAAAATTGCTCAATCGTACTGCCGCTGAAAATCACTTTGCCAATCATAGAATTTCTATATCAAAGGAAATATGAAGCTATCCGAAAAATATATAATTACATATAATATATATATATAATTAATTAAAATTAATTTTTCATATTTTTTTTTAAAAATATATAAGAAAACCGCCGGTACTTTTTATATCAATTCGCTATGATTGTTTCCTTGTTGAATTTTATTAAGTTCATTATCAATAGGCCATAATTTTTTCTTCATTGACATTTCATTAACTTTACTTTATAAAGTTCAGGTCTCTTACTGAGAACAGTACTATTATTCTGACTGGCATAATTGTCATTTTCTTACGAAAAATTGGCTATTGGGACAAGGCTATTGAAATTTATACACTTTGACGACACTTTATATACTCCTTTGCTTTAATTACATTTTCCTATTTAGGGTACTGGAATAATAAAATAACTTTCTAAAATTAGTTGACCTTTCAATAAGCACTAACGGAACATGGAATATACCTGCTACTTCATAACACTCAAGAGCGCCTTTTTAACTATTTCCACATTTTTATTCTATTTATAAGTCAGACTATATTATTTTGAAAGCTAAACTCAATATTTAACATAATTTTTACTTCCTTAAAAATGCCTTAATCGCAACAGAATAACGTAAATTCGCGTTTTAACCTTTCCTTAACCAAAAATTAATTAATTAAACAAGTAATAAACATAAATTGAAAGCGGATATGAGAAACGGTAACTAAAATCGCGTTCCTGATTATGCTGTTAGCTGCCTGGCAATGAAAATGAATTGTGAAAAACAGTGGTAAGGACACTCCTACTGAAACTCACTGACAAATTTCGAACGCATTCCATTGTTCCGTCGACTTGATTACCTCATATACCGTCATCATGGAGGATATTTTCAACACTTTTTGGTGTCATGCCAGAGTTTACAGCTCCACGTTATGACGGCGTTATTGTAAATAACAGGGTCTTTATGGGTGAACTCGAAACTCTAACGAAATCGTCATGAATTCATTATTCTACAAATTTGAACAAGCAATAAATTTCGCGTCATCCAAGCTGAAGTCATCATAAGTGCGGTAACGTCATTAAATCCCAAGTAACGGAGAAAATATTAACACGAATGCCCGATTTTGACTGTTTGCTGTGTACAGCGAGCGGTAATCCAATTAAAATCCAACACACAAAAGTTACACAAAACAATTGCACAACAAAAAAAAAAACAAAAAAAATGAACTTATTTGAACCGAGCCAATTCAGAACCAACCGAGGAAAGTGTTTATTTTTTTTTTTTTTGATTTAAACAAATTCCGTGTCCTGACACATTTAGGCAAATATTTTCTTAGCCATTTAAATATTTTGTAACACATTCAGATTATCTTTGTTTGTATATAATTTTTAATCCATAAAATGTTTCTCTGGTTGTATGTGCCTTATATGTACCCACAGAGGCAGGATTTGTAGTGCCACAGCGTTCAGTGTTTATGATTTGTTGGCGAAGCTAAAACTGTCCCCAACTTCGCATGTAAGGACACAATTTGAGAAGAGCTATAAAATAGAAAGGACATCAAATAAGGGAATTAGAAATGTTAGAACAAAAAGGAGCAGTCAGCTTTGTACTAAATTATACTATTTTCACCGTAATGCTCCTAACCTATTTCACTCATACATTTTGTATTTAATGTAAAATTATAATTCTAGCGAAGTTACGATTATAAAGATCATTAAAGCATGATAAATTATTATTGCAACTGAGATAAAACTTTATGTATATAATATTTGGAATATTAACTAGTTAATTTTTTTTTTTTACTATCACTCATTCCACTAAAAATCATAAATTTAGAGATCTGTATCTTAAAACAGTTTCAAGGAAGTGCAAAATTTTATAAACTCTCCTTTGCTTAATAATTATTATGTAGCAAATCATCTTTGTGATACGGTTCATACGGTTCCTGAAATGCATTTCACAAATTTTGCAAACAATCAAGTTGTAATCACATCTCTAATACTAGGTGGATTGATAAATATCCGGCTTAAGCAATAACAACGCATTTCTTTTGAAAAATTATATTTCATGCTTCAATATAGTCCCGTTTTAACTCAACACACTAAGTCCAACGATCTTACAACATTTGGATACTTCTTAAATAATATGATTTATCAACTTCTTCATAATATACCATATATATATTATATGGGAAAGCCCATTCCACCTCATTGTTTGATGCAAATCTCTTTCTCTGGAGTCATCTTTTTAAGTTTGGGAACAGGTAATAGTCAGTGGAAGGCAAATTTGGAGAATAAGATGGGTAAGAAAGCAATTTGTACCGTGATTCATTTAATTTTGCCATTGTTCGAGCGGGTGCGTTGTCTTACAAAAAATAAACTTTTTATCTTTGACAAATGTGGTCGCTTTTTCTCGATTTCCTCATTCAATCGATCCAATAAAATGCAATAATAGTCTGATGTTATTGTTTCTCCTTTTTCCAAATAGTCTATGAAAATTATTTCACTTTTCCACCCGATTGTTGAGTTCATGTTGCCGGCATGTTGCTTTTCCACAGATGTGAAGTAATAGATCCATGTTTCAACAACTGCTACTAATCGACGATTTTTGTCGGGGTTGTAAGACTGCAGATGCGTAGATAACTTCAGTCCACCGCTATGTCAGTGCCGATCATTGGCCTTAAGAATATTTAAAAATTTTTTCTAACTGTCCTAACAGAGTTGTTGTCTTTTAAGATTAGGAAAATAGTCTATATTATATAAACTTATCAGGTTGGTTTCCTTTCACTTCAGTGGTGAAGTCACGTGTTTCCAAAAGGTCGCAGGTCGTTCACGAAATGTTTGGAACTTCTAACTTTAAAGTGAGAAAACTTTCCCGTAGAAAGTTACGAAAATATCAATCACTTTAATGGAATTAATAATGACAAAATAGTGATATGAAAAGTCTTTATGTCAATGTCCCCCATGTTGAGTAGAAAAGATAATATTCAGTTAAGAATATATAAATTAAATGTCATTTATTTGCAATACAAAAGGTGGATTGTAAACTTAATTACAAGACTAAAAACTTTTGATAAGTATATTTAATCTGTACACTTGTGCTTTTAAATAGCAATACGTTTTCTTATTATAATAATGGACTTATAAAATCCGAAAAGGACATGATTTTATTTGTGTTCAAAAAAAAACAAAGTTTAATACGATAATACGAATAAAACTGTTACGATTCTAGAAATGTGACTACGTTTTGCGTTTCTAATGAACAAAACTGCCCAATTAAGCAAGTCGGTAGATATGCGATTGAAAATATGAAGTTAAGCATCAACATTTATAAAAGTTGAAGTTGTGGAGTTGCCTTTAGGTTAAAGCGAATAAATGTAGGTCTCCTAAAGCCGCAAGTAATCAAAAACTAGAATAGCTTAATCTGTTTGCTCGACTAATATTCGATGAAGACTTTCGAAAACTCCTTCCGAAGGTGCTGGTTCGATTCCTTAAGATATTGAATGTCTAAATACAATGGGGTGCACAATAGTTCGAGATGGTCGCAGTGTAGAGGGGCCTTAGTCTAACCCAAAATCCCCTCATACTATTAACCATCATTACAGCAACATAACAACAACATGAAATAGCGTTTTAATTCGATTTTGCGTTGTCACACTAAGCATGCTCCGTTTGTTCATAGTGGCATCCATGATTAACGAATACAAACTAACTTCACTTCATAGTATGATTTTTAATTGAAATTAATAATGAAAAAAGAAAATATTAGAAAAAATAAAGAAAGGTTTCTGGTTAGTAGTGAATCAAAACAACAAAATTTAACATTTAGCGATCATCTTAGAATGATATACTATATATAGGATTTTGAAAATAGAGGTCTGCATTGAAAAAAACCAGTATGTCGTATAGCTTAAATAATGTCTTCTTCATGAGTGGATGATGATTCGTTGTGAGCAGTGTTGATATGTTTGTGGGGTGTGTGACTTATAGCTTCAGTCTGTGCCATTGCTGACCTTATCAAAAAATCGAAATGGGTTGAAAAACAATTAAACACTTGTTAAAATTTTTCCTTGTTGGTATGTATTTAATGAAGATTTTGAAAAATTGCCATGCACTGTATACCAACTTTCAATCATATTAATATGAGTTTATGAGATGCACCACAATCTAATGAAACTTAACTTATATCTGTCACATTTATCTTAAAAAATTCTAGTTACTTTCGAAAAAAATTATTAATTATTTAATAAAACATACTAAATAGCATTTTAGGCTTCGCCAAAGGTTCCAGGTGATTTTAAACTCTCAGTTTTTCGTATATATACAGTAACACTATGGGCCAATAGGCCTAAGTGGATCCACTAGAGATCGCCTATATAACCTAACCTATTATAATATAGTTGCTTATAGATATTTTGTAGCTAATTAGTATATACATTTATGGCATTCTAAAACCCCTGAGTTATTTGTAGGTGATGTTCTTTATCCATCACTCCATTTGCATAAAATAAATTGTTTTTAGTTATTGCATTTTATAATTTCAACATAAAATTATCAACTATAAACAATAATAACTAAACAGAAATTGAAAAAAAACCTAATTTTTTTTTTGTGCAGCTACCCACCGTCCTACTCCCAACCAAGCAGTTTAGAGTTTTGGTTCCTTCAACCCCACTCTTGACTCATTCAATTAGAATGAAATTATGACCTGACCTTACACAATGTGTTTCAATAACCATTGAAAGTTGCTCGATTGTAACAATAAAATTTTTATTTTCAGTAATAAAATAAAATCGTTACAAATTGATGGGAAATCTCCTATCTAAACGGTGAAAAAAATCTCAAACATTGCCACCGCGCTCGACAATCCTCTCTACTATCCTACCCATTTGACCCTTAGGAAAAAGGAATCCACTTTATGTTTCTGCTTTAATGGACACTCAATCATCATAAAAATGCAATTTTGTAGTGGAAGAACTTCTCGAAAATGGTTTCTCATACGCCATTGTTAGGATTTTGGCTAGCAATAATAGTTGCTAAAAATGAATTTGTTAATTTCTTTTGATTTTATTTTATATTTTAAAATTTTCTTTTCTTCTCAAATTTACATTTTCAGCTGCATTTTCACTTTTAGAATAAATGGTTTTGTTAAGTATTTTTTTTTTCAAATTTCTTTTAATTCTGAAAACGTGAAAACATGTTTTTTCCTTAGTGAACCAAATGAATCTTTATATCAAATTTATGTATACATCAAGAAAAAATTATTATTATAATAAGTTTCATGGAATGAACACAGAAATACCAATAAAAGTAAAATCACTCTACCTAAAACAAAAATTAAAAACCCCCGAATTTAACTTGAACTGATCTCAAAACCATATTTTTTTTTTGTTGTGAGAAGATAGAATGTTTTATGTACCATCAGACCCACCATCTTCGGAATGGCTCCCTGATGTATTAAACGGACTAAAAAACCCACTCTTCGTAGTTCAGACTTATCACCCTCTGGACCCGCTTTCGCATTGCTTCGGGGTGAGTCTTTTTTGTTTTGGTGTTGCCAGCCATTCTCTTCTTACCACATTTTTTGGTGTCTATCCTATTTGTTACCTGAATTTCTGAATCTCATTTTTAGGTCTAACTTTTTTGCTTTGAGGACTTGAATTACACATGACTTCATCATTCCCCTATTCTCTGAGTTAGCTCTCACATTTTTCACTATGTTCTCGAGATTTATTGGTCCAATCCGGACTGTCACCTTTTCTCTAGATGTGAGCCATCTATTACAGTAAAAAAAGGTGTGCATTGTTACAATCTCCATCGCCATAAATACAACCGGTACAGGTACTTGCAAAAATATCCATGTCCAGTCAGCATCTGAGAGAGATGATAATTTGTGTTCAGTCGAAAATCGGAAGACATATCTTCACGTAAGAGATTATTGGAACACATTTTAAAATATGAAAAACTGTTCAAAAAAGCTTGCAATTCCTCAAGGTGGCTAGCTATTGCATTGAATTTGTGGTCACTTTTTCAAAATCTAATATAATACATTGATTAAGAAGGCAATATGTTTATAAATTGTGATTAAAAATAGAAAGAAATTGCTTGCGTTAGATACTGAACACTTGGAGACCTAATCGTATCAGCCATTCTGATCTGTGGAGTGTCACCAATCAAATGTCAACTTCTGAGGAAGACTGTATAAACAAATGGTATTGGATCAGTCATACCATTCGCCGATCCCCTGACAACACTGTTCGTAAAGCATTTAGATGGAACCCCCAGGGCAGTGAACGTCCAACAAATGCTTGTGTCAGATTCTCAACATTTGATGGCTTAATCATATCAGCAATGCTGATCTTTAGAGTGTCACCAACGACATACCAACATCTAAAGAAGTGCGCATGTGCAAATGGAATTGAAACGGTCATAGCCTTCGCAGATTTCACGAAAACATTGCTCGTCAAGCACTCAGATGAAACCCTGAGTGCGGGAAGTGGCCGTCGTGTTGGGGCGCCTGCCTAGAACATAGCGAAGGACTGTCGATGCAGAATTACAAGCAAATTATTCTTAGAATGACATCAGCCGAGAAGCATGTAATAGACTTTAATACAAGAGAATGGTGGAAGCCCTATGCTTCACCATAATAAGAGGAGAGGATAATAGAAGTAGGTGTAATAATTGATTTTATTTGTTATTTAATAGAGAGGTTTATCGAACAGTAGTGAATTTCAACAACAAAATTTTATTATTTTTTATTAATTTATTTTTTGACTGACCAACAGCTGTTTCGAGTATCGCCAAAAATATATTATCAGTCTTTTTCAAATTATTTCCTATTAACTGTGGGTAGATACTACATGTTGTTGTTGTTGTTGTGGTTAGGGGCTTATCCCTGTCCCACACTATGCTTTAACTATACTAGAATTATTAGCACTTATTTATCTTTTAGCTGCTGACGGACCGTAGATCAACATATCTTCCTGTGCGTCTTGAGGTGGACTTAAGGTTTGTTAGGGTGGGGTTGGGCAAGGTATCGACTTTTGTGAATAATTTTAGGGCTCTGTCCTTGATATATTTTTTCACTGAGAATTATTTTTTATATATAATTATTCGTAAATAAATAATAAAATAGTAACTTTCGTCATAACTGACGCGAAAAATCAAATTTAAGTTTAAAAATCAAAATTCTAAATCAATCAAATTTGAGCAAAAATTATTTTGAAACTACACATGGTAAATTTATATTTTTTTTATTTGTTATTCAAATTAATCAATTAATTTTACTAGAAAATCTAATTTTTGCAAATGCATAATTTTAAAGAGTATTTTTATTTTATAAGAGGAGGTGATGAAGTCAGTTTTTCTCAAAAATCGTCTCATTTGTAAGATTATGACTCACTGCAGGACTCTATCCGATAAGCTTACAATAGATGAGTCCAAACTATTGTGATTATAATTTTTGCGGAGGTGTTGTATAAACATCTTCAATGCTATTGCTTTGCATTTAGTATGATATGCTACATCATTCTGGGATTATTATTTGTGGCAACATTTTCAACATTACTAACGTAAGTCATAAGGATTTTCCAAATTACTATGATGTAATTATCACAATCAAGCGAAAGGGATGCAACGTATTAATAATAATTAGATGGGATTAGTATCATGACAACCGTTTATGTGTCAACATAACAAACACTATTCATATCTTATTCAAAAGTGATACGAATTCAAGTCTTCTTCATTTGAAGCAATAATTAAAGAATTTTTTATTGGAATAGCTACTAGCGAAGAGATTTGCCTACAAATCCACTGAGTATTCCAAAGCGTGAAAACATAAAGCCTAAAGTTTGGACATCTAATTCTTAACAGTGAAGACCTGTGGAATTCTTTTAAGGAGATCGCAGAAAATGTTTCGCTAAATTGACTTTTGGTGCCTATATTATTAATGCTAGTTGCAGTTTACGTTAATGTAGAAGTTCTTAATAGAGTGGTTAATATTTCATAACTATTGCTATGTGTTGACATATTGTCTGTGTATGTACTTGGACAATATAATATCGAATGTTATCAAATACTTTAGATAGTGTGGTCTTCAAGTCAACAATTGAAACATTTTAAGTAGATTTTCTTTAACGTTAAACGAATTTTTCAAAAGTGTTAAAATTCCACGGCAGCATTTCTAGTGAATAAAGAACTACCGTACTGAGCATCAATTAATTGCCACTAATATTTTTTTTTCAATCTGCATTTGTTGTGGTGAGCATCCAGTTATTTAATTTAAATATGAAATCTAGAAATCTAAATATGAACTACTAGAAGATCTGTGATTTGGAAATAGTAAAAGTCCATCGACGTCCATGTTCCAGTGTTTACCAATAAATACCTTAAAAGGATTTTAAATTCAGACTACTAACATCGAACTGTAAGGATTTGTAACACAGATTTACAATGAAGAAACGAAAACTGAAAAAGATAAGTAGCAGTAGATCACATGTTATGACAACTGATCCTTTATATTGCCAGTTAGAATTTAAAATGAAATCCAGAAATCACTGTTTTAAACAAAATAGCGATTGTTGCGTTTATATGAATACAATAGATTGAAGAGTGTATGTTATCCTCTAAGTCAAAAAAAAAACAAAAAAAAAAAAAGTAATGATATCAATATGATCCCTTTTTTTATCTATATTTATAATAATATATATTCAACGCATATATTAGCTGTATAAAATAGACTGACATGGGTATAGTAAAGAATTTGGGCAGGGGCAAGCAACTCTGTGTCATAAAATACCTTTATTGCAAAACATTTTTAATCGAGAATAAAATTTTAATATATCAACACAAAATTCATATCAATAAGATGAAGTCAACACAAGCAAATGTTCATGTATACGTAGTGTAGTATATCTTTATTCAAACGTTTTATTTACTTAATAATAAATATGTTAATTTTATGTTAACTACCAATAAGTAATTAATAAATTGATTAGCTAAAAATATTCACACGATTTAATGTGTAAAACATATTATGAAATAGCGTAAAAGTGCTATTTATGTGCACTTTATATGCGAATTTATTACTTATTTCTCATATAAGCTTCATTGAGAGCAGTAAGATTGACGAAATTTTCTTGGATGTTAATATAAAATTACAATGACTTGACTATTAGATCGAGAATAAGACCTGGAATGGCAATTTAGTTCTTAATTATACGAATAACTACTAATAGGTAGTTAGGCTCATACCACAACTACTAATTATACTAAGAGATTGTAGAAGACCAGACTAACGTTATATATGTATTTCAACTTGAGCTCTGTTCATTTATATCTAACATTAGTAAAATATTTTTAAATTAAATCAACGTAGGTATTCATACATGTATTTATCAATCTAATCATAATTCAATCAATTTGAGAAAATATGCATTTCCTTACAGTTCAATTATTTGCATGCGCCTGAAAGTATACAAAATTAAATTAAATTCACAAAACATGAAATTGACGTATTCAAGGCATTTTCAATTTAAATGCGGAGCAGGATATGCACAGAAGAGTGAAGTATGTTAAGTTCGCAAAATTGATCTATTACCAAAAAATTGTCGACTGTCTTCGTTGCATCAAATTTTTCGAATCCATTTGACCGAATTTCGTGTGCGTTCGCCTTGCTCCTTTGCATATCTCGTTTTCATTATTTTTATCATTGTGTCTTGCCGAACTGTGTGTGCTTACTGCCGCTGCTTTTGTGCAACAACAAAACCATAGAAAGTAAATAAATGCAAAAAATAAATAAATAAATCTAAAATAAATAAATAAAAATTAAAAACAAAAAACAAAAAACAAAAAATAAAAAATAAATAAAAAAGAAGTCTGAAAATTTTACGTCACTTACACAACATCAATTCAGCGCTGACGTCTTTTTTTTAGTAGGACACACAAATACACACGCGCACACGTTTCTGCAGCAATAAATATGTAAGAAATAACTACGAAACTCTATGCCACACATAGACTCACACCCTCGCACTTTTCCTCACCCACAGTTACGCTCACATATTTCCGCAAAAATTTATTCAACGCCACATCAAGCATTGCCGTGCCGCTTTAAAGCCAAAAGAAAAATATAAAGACAAAGAGGAAAAATTTATTTAAGAAAAAGAAATAGAAAAGAAGATATATATAACAGCAACAACAACAACAAATATAATAATAATAAAAATAGTTGAGTGCGTGTCAACTTACGCATCTACCATGGGTTCCGAGAAAACAAGTTGTTCTCTAACCAAATAGGTGTTTACCTGCCATATTTACAAATAATTAATTAAGTGGACATACTAATATTCTACAAGCATATGGTCTATATATAGTATATATTAATTTACAAGACTTATATAGTTGTATTTATACATACATAAATTAGAAAGTCTACACAGGGAACCGATTCATAGGATCGGTTGAAACGCTTACCATAAGCCCTTGATTATCAAAATTGTTACTCTTAAGAAATAATTTTAAAAGAATACTGCCTTCATGTACCAAAGTTCTCACTTTTAAGAAATTATTTAAAAAAGGCATTGCCTTGATGAGATCGGTTTAATATTTTACTGCAAAAATTCGGTCAACAAAATTCTATATCGTCACTAAAATTCTCACCATTAAGCAATCATTTGAAAATAATACTGATATTATAAGATCAGCTTAAACGTCTACCGCAAACCTTCAATCATCAAAACTCTTAGACTTATACGATAGTTTGAAAAGAATACTGACATCATGCGATTGATTTGAACGTTTTCCACTAAACTTCGGTCACCAAAATTTTTTCTCAGTTACCAAAACTCTTACTCTTAAGCAATCATTTAAAAAGAATACTGACTTCATAAGATCGGCTTAAACATCTGCCGCAAACCTGCAATCACAAAAATTCTTAGGCTTAAACTATCATTTGAAAAAAGTACTGAATTCATGAGATTGATTTAAACGTTTGCCATTAACCTTCGGTCACCAAAAAGAGTAGTGGCTTTAAGAGATTGGTTTAAACGTCTGCGCGAATCTTTGGTTGTCGCAATTCTTACTCCTAAGAAATCAATTTAAAAAAATACTGGCTTCATGAGATTGATAAGCCCTCGACTGCCGAAGTGCTTAACTTCGGCCTCTTAAGAATTCGGCCTCAATGATATTTTAATACTATATGATATCATATTAGTTAAAATTTCTATTTTTCAAGAGATTCAATTCAATAAAAAAAAATGTTTAGCATTATGTGAATTGAATCAGATCGTTAGAGAGATGTCATTATCAGATCATTAGAGAGATATGCACTGATTTTATAGAGAATTTAAATTCTCTTATTCTAAATTTTCAGTAAAATTAAATCTTTTTTCGCTTCAATCTCTGATCATTTAAAAATGATTACACGGAGAAATATAACAGATACCCCCATAAAAAATAATTATTTGTGATATTTAAAGTTAACCCAAGGTTAAGAACTATTGTTCCAGAACTAACTTTAAAAAAAAATAAACGTCAATCATTGCGGATAAGATTTGAAAGATGTGATAAGTGAGGAGCAAATCAAAATAAAGTACACTTAGTGGTGTTAAGGGTTGTTAAGTTTTGACCTCGTGTATTATTTTGTTGAATAATTATATCACTTTACTCAATTTGGAACCATATTCTTGCGAATCGAAGGATTATTCTGTGCTTTCTTTGATGTTTGTCAGTATGGCAACTTCATTCATGTAGTCATAGAACACGATATAGTCGATTCTGCATTACTTTAATAGAGCAATATAATTTTATTGATTTTTCTTTGAATTTTAATAAAGATTATCCAAAAGAAATTTGTTTTAGAAATATCAATATATGATAAAAATACCGTGTTCTTGTGATGGAATATTTTATTATACCATAAACAATGGCGCTTATTTGATACATTGTTTCAAAAATATAAAATATTATTTATTGCTGTAAAAATTTTGAAGCACATCTTATGTATATTGGAAGAACGAAATGAAGCCAGCGAGGCCGCTGGATGTTAGTTCACTAAACTATATCGACTTCGTAATAAGGCTCGAATAGTTCGTAGTTTATTCGCATCGGGTAATCATCGTCAACACGTAGAGGGCGAAAGATCTTACGAAGAATTTTTTTTCTCGAATAGTCGCAATGCTGCTTCATCATACTGTGATAACGTCCATGCTCCTACGCCATACCAAAGCACAGGCAGGATAAGCGAACAGTAGATTGTAAATTAAATTTATCAAGAGAAAAAGAGAGAGAGCTCTACATTCGAATAGTCTATTAAACCGATAGTAGCACCTATTTTCAAAGGTCATACTGTCTCTGTTCTCCAGTGGTCATTTGTTATTGTTTATTATAAATAAATAACGAAGAAAGCTGAAAAGCTACAAATTTGTGTTATGAATTTCCTGCAACGAATTTAGTGTTATGCTTTGTTCAGACACTGCCTCATTAAACGAATATATTCCTTTAATCTTCATTAACAATAAATCATAAGTTTGTTTCCATACAAAAGTTTATTTAATAAGAAAAAAGAAGAGAAATGACGAATGATAATATTTATCTAAAATGTTTATATATATATAAAGGTCGATTTTGATGCGACTTTGCTAGAAAAGACACAAATGAGAGACAGGAGACTGACAAGAGAAGGACAATAAAGAACCAAGAAAAAAACTAAAGAGAGACAAGATCAACAAAACTGAATAGAAATGAATATTTTTTTAAATTTATTATTGCAGATCTAAAGCAACACGAAATTTAGGTTTAGATTGCAAAATAAAAACATACACTTCAAAACCAAATACCTAACCTTTACGCTCTTCCTTAGCAAATGAAATGAAACAACACTGCTTATTTAATTTCGCTATTAATTATCTTAACAACTGCCGGTCACATCAAAATTCAATCGGATTTGCTTTACATGATTATGGCGACCATTGGTCACTTCGGACTGAAATTAAATGTGTAATGCTGCCTCTGAGCTATTTTGGGTACTTACGCTTCCAAATCTTATTGCAATGTCCCTTCTTTCATACTAAAATATTTGATTATCCACAGTTGCAGAGCACCTTCTAAAGCTAATATAAGTCGCCATTCACATTAACATTGATGCCGAGACTTTTACTGTTACGACTGAAGTCAATCAACAAATGATGTTATTATATTCAAAAGCTGCCCTGTAAACAAATACATAAAATAATGACAAGATACTGTACAATCGTATTTTCCAGTTAATATGGGGTAATTATGTGTAGTAAGATAGAAGTATGAGAGACGAAGGGAGATTGAATCTAACTTGTGGGAAAGATTTTTCACCTGGACTTTACTCAATAAAGTTGGACTTAAATTGGACTTAAATTTGTGTACGCCTTTAAGCATAATTACAGATTAGCGACTTGATAGAAAGTAAAGCTGCATTTAGTGCACACAATAGAGATAAACTTATTTATTCATAACAAAAACTGAGGAGAATATATTCTGAAATGACAATAAAAACGTTCTTCATTTCCAGAAATAAGTGAAAGCCTCTTGAAATCAATGCTGTTGAACCAATGCTGTAAATTAATGATACGAAGAAACGAAATGTTGTATGTGATGTGGCATCGCTAGTCGATATGTATGCTCTGGAACCGTAACCAACAAAAATATTTAGATTAGAGGGTGGAAATATTTAAAACACAAAGATGTAACAACTCATTAAGCTTTCATCAACTTACTGCAGATACCATTTCATACTTTTTTTCGACCATATAGTGATTTCTATACTCAATAGAAACAAACCTGTTACGTTTTTCAAAATAGATTATATTTGAAATATAGTGACTCATGGCTATATCACGCATTTAAGTTAGCCATATTGCATATTCGAAATAATTTAGTAGAAAATTTTATATTGGTTCATTTAAACTTATTTTTTGATGTAAACTTGTAATTTTTCTAATAGTTGTAGTTCAAATGGACCGTTCTGTGTATCACATATATCATAGTATTTTTTGTACTATAAAAATATTTCCATAAAAACTTCAAGTTATGTTGATTCTTAAAATTAGTTATTCTGTTATTAGTCCCTACGACATATTATTGGAACTGCTTTATAGTTACATGCGAATTATTTAGGTTTGTGTGCACAATACTACTAAACTACTGCTTTAAATATTTCCGGATCGAATTGCCATATATTACTAACAGCCCTTTAATATATCAGACAGGAAGTGAAATAAGCATACGGTATTGTGAAAACTTCTGTAATCATATATAAATATCTAATTTCAAATTAAATTTATCTTATAGACAAATCAATATGCCACCTTACCTCTCTAAGCTCTTTATACAAATTCCTCTATTTAAACCATTGTCGGATTTGGCGACTGGGAAAACTATGGAACAGGTAAATCCTATAATAAATGAACTAGAATATGCGTGAGTATAACAGGTTAATTGCTCTGCAGTATTTTTTGATGTGAAGTTAGTTTTCGACATTTATTGCCTCCAAACAATGTTCCATAGCTACAATCCTATCCTAATCCTACTGAGTATTTCGGTGTAGAGCTCAAATCATATAGCTTTCTAAATACAATCCAAATAATTACAAATACAGTTGAAATTAAAACAGTTTCAGTATAAAGCATAAATTAAATATCTCTCTGAGTTCGCTAATAAATGCTGGCGTTACATAAGATTATATCTTCAGCTTCGTTTTTATGTTTTATATATATCACTTATTCCTACGATCCAGCAGTTTGAAGAAATTACAAAAACTTTCAAAACTTTTTAAACAGTCTAAAACAAAAGATCACTTATTTTCCAAAAAAAAGAAAATGACAAACCTAATAGCTTATTGAAATTAATGTATTTAAATTTCGTCATGTCACTTTTACTCTCAATAAAAGCACCTGCTAAATAGCACACCGATGACTCAAGCAAATGATGTTTATACCCAGATATTTATAGGAAAAAAACTAAGACTACCATCGGTTACCGTGATAAATGCTATCCGGACTCTGCGCCATCGAGTCAAATTGTAGAGAATTGGTTTGCAAACTTTAAATGTAGCCGTATAAGCATTGCGTTTCGCATTGGTCACCTAAAAAAGATGATGACTCCAAAAAACATCAAAAATATCTACAAAATCTTTTCGGGAATATGTGAAACGAACCTGCAGAAAATAGCTGACACCTTAAAGATTTCATAGAAAAGGTTTCAGCTTTATTTTGCATAAACATTTGTCTATGAGGCAGCTCTTTTCTATGGCTCTCATCCATAAGTGTCAGCTAAAGTAGAGCTTAGAAAATGTCTGTATTCAAAAAGATATTAAAAACCCTTTCCTATTTGTAGTTGCGGCTGAGTGACCCTAACAGAATTTCAAAACTGCACATTAAACAATATCCTTTGGCTGTGTGCTCAGCTGCTAGCATATTTCGATTCGGTACACAAAGTTGAATGTGAAACTCCTTCGTACATTGGGCAATGACGAGCCGAGCGCAAACGAACAAGCAACACATAACAGAACGCAGCATTGCGGAGTAAACAAGTTTTTGCCACAGTCAAAGTGAATTTTGATTTGTGTTAAGATTGTTCAGTTTGCGAAGCGCTGTGAAACAAAACGGACGTAAAAGCGGAAGAAATAAGGCACAAAGTCTTTGTGTGTGTTGGTGTTAACAAAATTGCTAAACAAATACTAAAACCAGAACAGTAAACCAACGTTAGACATTATCAAATAGTGTAGCATACTTCTAGGCAGACACAATTTTTTAAATAAAGTTTAAAAACAATAAATAAAACTAAAGAAATTACAAATTAATTACAAAAATTAATTAATAATAAAAAATTAAATTATCACAATAAAATTAATTTAAAAGTTGATCAAATTCGAAAATTGTATTTTGAAGCGAGGCAAAATGTCTTGGCTCCAACGTTTCAATAATTTATGCAGCTTTTCTAGCTTACTGATCGCAACGCTGATATTTCTGCAGTGCATTTGTAACGGTTAGTGGAGTTTAAAAATAAATTGCTTTGATAAAAGGATTTTATTTATACTTTTAAAAAATATATTCATGCATTTATTCTGTGTATTCTGTGTGTAAATTATAATAAATATTAAATTTATTTAGTTGACAATTTTAAAATTTCAAAAAGCATACAAAGCACATTTTCTTTAATATTTTGTGAATGTTTGTAAGAACACTTCTGTTTTAATGCATTGTGCGTGTTTGACTATATTATATTATTATTTATATTTATTTGTTAATGACATAAGTGTTTATATATGTTAATATGTTTTTAGTCCCTCAGTTTTTAAAAATTGTCAGTACTTCACACTTATTGTTTGTTATTATTGACTTACACTACTACTTTATTACCTTTACCATTTCATTCTTACAATCTTATTCTTTTCCATATCATCATGTCGTCAATAATGTACGCCTACAATAAACTGTGATTTAAAAACCTCATAAAAACTTTTACATTACTTCGGATTACGTGCTACGTTGGCTGCTCTTGATGCGATGCTCACACTTTGTGGTGCTTATCTACTTCAAAAACGCCAACTTCTACTTTAATGTCAATAAATAATATTGCATAAATGCAGGCGCAGCCATAAGATGCTTTGTCTGCGATTCCAGCGTTAATCCCAGCTGTGCTGACTTAAAATCAAATTCCACCATGGTTGCCGAGGTAAGTCCTTCTATTCGCTTTTATATTTAATTTTAAAGAGTATCTTTACAATAACTATATTATAAAATATTTAAAAAAAAATTCGCATAATATAAAAATATTAATAAAAGAAAAATAAAGCATATAATAAATTTTAATATCAAAATAAAAGCTAATGAAAGCTAATATATTTAAAGAGAAGTGCATTCGTTTATGCATTTTTCACATGAATATAAACCGAATGTAATTATTGCAAATTTCATTGAAAGCCTAATTCCGGAGAAAAATCTGCGTACAAAATTCTCATGTAAAGGCTGCTGCTATTTTCAATATGCACATATTTACATAAGCCAACCACATATTTTCATGCTTTGCAACAGTTCTTTGAGGAATGCTGTATGCTTTATGCTTTGCTACTAGTAGAAATTAATTTGAAAAAATTTCTCAGAAACATTTGTTTGTCCATGGTACTTAGCAAAGTATATTTCCATGAGTTTCTGCGTACTTTAACTAAATAAGAAATTTGTTCCATTCAACAAATGACTTAATCTGTTTAATTTCTTTGTGGCATTTAATAATGCCTGAGGATTGCATATAATATGAAAACACTGCAACCATGTACAACATAAACACAAGTGGCTTAAAATTATTACGAATTAAAGACATTTTAGTGAATTTGATTTTTACTAAAGCTAAAGGCACTTAAGCATTGCAAACACTAAAGCACTTGATTAAATGCATTTTGAGTTTAATTTCTCATAAAAGCAGATTTACATTAAAACTTCGTTAACTTTATTTACATTAAGATTGCATTAAAAATTAAGCAATTGAAGGATTAACAGTTAATTAATTTAAAAGTGTTTTAAGAACTTTTAAAAACTACTTCTCTTAGATACGTTTAAGTAAAAAAAGATCAGTGTTAAAGAAATTACAAAAACTGTTGCCTAGTTTTAGGAAAAATATAGTTATTAATGAATTGCATAGATAGATCGGAAAAGTAAAGTGATCATTCCAGTAAGATACATTAAAGCTTCTAATACTTTGTTTTACTAGTTTGTCAGTATAAACTAAAGCATCATCAACTTGATTGAACTTTTTGAGCTTCACTATGAACGTTTTTCTCTTCCTCTTTCTCCTCTTTTCCTCTTTTTAAGAGATCCAATCTCATCTTATTTTATTAAAAACTTCTTTTCTAAGGAATACAACCAATTCTAATAAATCCTTATCTGACAGGAAATTGGTATAAGGTCCTGAATTCATCATAATTTTAAAACTAATTTCTTCAAAACTTTTATAACTTAAAAATTAAAATATCATAGCAAGCTATTGAAAACCATAAAAAAATAAAATATTATTTGGCAGCTGAAATATAAGCAAAATTTGTTAATATTTCAACCACCAAACCAAACCAAGGCTAGATTTTAATTGTTATCTGGGCTTCGACTGCGTACGCTTGATACTTAATGCTTTTAACAAATCTTTCGATTTCAGTACAAATTGAGCAACAAGTCCAGAGATTAAGATTATTTAACAAACAAAAACTATTTCAGCATTTTTGTACATGTTTGTTTTTCTTTAAAATTCTGTTCTAATAGTTAATTAGTTAGTTATGGTGGAGGGAGGAAGATTGCTCCTCAATTAGCTAAAAAGCCGTTTTGAATCCACAAAAACCTCGTAATAGTGGGTAGTAGAGAAAATACCTAACTAGAACCAGCCAGAGGCATCTATAAAGGCAAGAATCTGACTAATGCTAATGCTGGAGATATCGCCGAGTGAATTGAAGAAGCGAGCCTCTAGAAACTTAAACCTAGTTCTGACCAGGCCTGGGCAAAGGCACATCAAGAGTTCTGGACTCATTTCTTCGAAAGCTGGTAGACACTCACTGCAAGAGGTACCATCAATGCATTGATAAATTCCTTAAATTTTTAACTAATTTGGTTGACATATGTTACAGACTGCTGATAAGGCTTTAATAGCTGCCTGACTGTTAGTTTTCGTGCAAGCCCATATTTAAAACAAGAACACACGGCCTAAGGATGTCGAACATTTCTGCGTGAATAATTTCTGTTTTAATACTTGTCGGCATATTTGATGGAAGCTCATATCTAATTATGTTTGCAGTTTTAATAGCTGCTTTGATAGCTGCCTGACTGTTAGTTAGAATGTAGACCTCCTTTCCGTGCAAGCCCATATTCAAAGCGAGAACACACGCCCTAAGGATGGCGAAAATTTCTGCCTGAATAATTTCTGTTCTAATATTTGTCGACATATTTGATGGAAGCGCATAGATATTATGTTTGCACTTTTCACATTCCGCTGATATACGTTGCAGTTTGATATGAAAATGTCACACTAACATTCGTCCACGAAATACTGTATTTATATTTATGACCGCTTGACTATAAAAACCTATTTTAGCTAAACAGGATGATAAAACCTTTGATTTGAATTATTATGTATAAGTTTATTGAGTAGATACAGTAGTAACATATGTAGTAAGGAAAAAACTTCTCAATGCATTTTTATAAATATTTCTCTTCATTTTTGATATGTGAAATTATTTTCACTTTTACTCAATAGTGTCTGTGACCATGATCTCCTCTAATAACAGCTCCGCTGAATTTTGATAATAAGTTATTCAGATGAAGCCCAGCATATTTTTTAATGGAATATATATTGCATTTGTTTTGAGAGAGAGTGCAATCTTTTTGGTTCACTCTGTCTTTGATATACTTTTGCATACTCTCGACTCTCAACTCTTTGTATATGTCTTAATATCAGCACTCGTCTCAATATAATATTGTAATCAAAAGCTAAGTTGAAGCTGTTCAAAACTTTTAAAATTTTTGAAAATTGAACATTTTTTTTCCAAAGAAATTATTTCTCTCCAAGTACAACACACTTATGTTAACCTTTTTTTTTAGTCTTGAAAATAATTTGTTAACCCATTCTTTGAAATGGCTTTTAAAGAGTTTATTGTTTCCTTACTCATGTAACTACGGTATCTCTAATCTCTAGTGATCGTTTAAACTTATGGAATAACCAGATCTTATAAGATGCTAAGTCAGTCAAATACAACGGTTTCGGAATGATGAATTTTTATGATATTGTAAAACTAATGCAGTTTCAGATAGTATATAGTGCGATCTTCTCAAACTTGGTTTAGCATTAGCACTGAACACGCTTTTTTAAACGGTTATTTCTGGATGGTCTGCTTAGATCTGAATCTTCTTTCCTTTTCTGTCAAAGGCAGTTTTTTCTTTAAATTAAACTTTTGAAAAAAAACCGTTCCAAGATATGTTTCGGGAAATTCTGCGTTTTAACAGAAAACTAATAGTATTTGGTAAATAATGTCAAAACTATAAATGTTTTTCTATTTATTTGCAACAAGACACGAAATTCTAATCTCTTAACATAAACATTTTTTCACAACTCTTTAAGACCTCGATTTTTGAATTTAAACCCATTAATCCTAAGAGATCCACTTAGGCCTATAGGTCCATTATGTTACCGTATATTTAAAAACTCAGAGGTAAGAACCACTAAGAACATCTTGCAAAGCTTATAATGCTATTCAAGTGGAGCACTTGCAGTTCACCAAGATACTCAAAAAGAATGCCCCTAAAGTAGTAAAGCGGCGCCGCGTATGTGCTGGACAGAAACAAAGCAGATGATTGCCACCTAACCCCATTAAAAAATCAAAAAAAAAAGACAAATTAAATGTCGCACAATGTTTTCAGTCGACAAATTTTGAGCATTGATAACAAAAGTTTGATTTATTGTCCATGTCAATGGTCGTTCAAGACTTTTCCTGTGAATGAAACTTGAGCATGAAACTTGAGCATTGAAAGTTAGCCCAGCCTTGACTTCTTGTGGAAAAACACACGTTTAGTCATCGTTTCTAATTTGACAGGCACGAGTTCTAAGCCTGGCACTTGCAGTCCAAACAAATATTATATGGACTAATTTTATATGAACTGATTTTAAAAAAAAAATTCGTATATTTCATAAGATTACTGATGATGAGTACTTGATAATACTCGAAACAGCGTTTTATGAACAGGCAAATTTAAATTAACAAAATTTTTGTTCTTGTCTTTTCTTTTCTATTCGACCCCTTCTAACTTTAAAAAAAAATTGCTTCTTTGTAGCCATAAAAAACATGGCTTTCGAAAAAAATAATAAACTTTAGAAATATAATTTAGTTTTTAAAGTGTCTTATTATATAAAAAAATTCAAACTCAATCAATTGGAATCATTTAACTATAATTTATTTATAAATGGATCATCATAAATTATTATTTTCAAGATGCAATGCGCTATCTAAACAGTACTTGCAATTGTTTTTGTAGACAAATATTATTAAACGAAGAATTCAATCACATACGTACACCTGAACGAAATATATTATAAAAAACATGAAGTAAATGAAGTAAGTGAGAATTATAATATCAGTTTGGATTATTTAGTGGAATTATATTTATATATATGAAAATTAGTAAGAATTTTCAATTATTTTCATAGTATGAAATTCAAATAACTCTTTCTAATGAATACGCAAACTTTTAATCAAAATAGTGGCATTATAAGGTCTAAAAAGTTTAAGAAGGTTATGTGTGTGTTTATTCAGAGCAATATTGCACTTTGACAAAAGTTTCAGCAAAACATAAGGTAATAAATCATAAGTTCTTATTTTTTAGTTGCAAAGCGATATATATGTCTATTTTTTAGAAGTATGTCATTAAACATAAAACTGAGTTATATTCTATGTGGAACTGAACTAAATATATGTAAACTTGTAACGTGTATAAGAATCAGCCAAATTTCAATAAATTAACTAAAATTTTTGTTGTTGTCTTTTTATTTCTGTACGAATGCGCTTAACTTCTGATGATTAATTTTTGTCACAAGATGAGTCACTTTCGGCAAAAAAATTAATATTAGTAATCGTATTCTTTTATATTAATATAAATGAATATAATAGTACTAATATAATAATTAGTACTATTAGCAGAGTATTTAAATCAATATACGTTGTTGACTATTCGAGATATCAAAATAAAATATCACTATTAAAGAGCTATTATTTAAATAAAGTCAAGAATTTAATTGTTATTTAAAGAATAAAATTAGATATTATAGTTCAAATTGACATCATTGTATCACAACTACTTTAACGGTCAGTATAGTTTTTGTTGGAACCAAGTATTATGTTCCCAATAATCCCAACATACTATACTCAAGGATTTTAATTTCCAACATAGTAGTAGCCTATAGTAGCCTTTTCGGAGTGGTTCAAGTCAAATTACGATAATATAAAGTGCAAACTAATTTTTTAAACATTATATGAGTATTATAAGAAAAAAAAACTAATAATATTTCATTATGAAATGAATTTAAGAAACTTACAAAATTTTTTTATTTACATTTTAAGGAATTCAATTAAATTTCTTGAGCCAAAAATTCTGAATCTAAATTTTGTTCAAGCAAAACTTTCACCAATTTTCCATTATAATTCAGGCCTTTGCAGTTTATTTCGTTAAGTTAATTAAATTCCAAATTTCAGAAAATCCAAAAATGTGTTTTTAACAGGTTTTCTATTTGTGCATAATTAAAGTTTATTTTTATTGGAATTTATAATCTGTTATTCTGAGTTTCAATTCTAAAATTGAAAACTTTCAATTATAAACTCGGCAAAAATTTAAAATCTATTTTTAGTGAAGAACTCAGAATCTTCGTTTCAACGGAATTCGCAATGAAGTGGGCAACATGCCAATATTGGCGAATTAAAAGACCAGCATCACAATTTCGCAATTCCAGTGCTTTTAGGGCTTCGCCATAATTAGAATGAAAGTGATTGTTTTATTTATTAAGTGGTTGATAAAATTCTAAAAAAAAAAAAAATATGGAAATTGGTTATACTTGCCATAATTTAAAATTCTCTCAAACTTAATATATAAAAAAACGGAGAATAAATATAAAATCATGGAATTAATGATGTCTCTACAAACAAAATAGTATTGATATTTAACAATTAATATTAAAAATATAATTAATTAATTCAATTTTTCTACAGTTGGTTTATGGTTTCGTTCTTATATGAACACAGCAAGTGAATTTATTAAAAAATTTTCACAGCAAATTAATAAATACCCCAGAAAAATGTGCGAACATAAAAATCAAGTACGGCTTGGGATCAGTTGGTTAAGTTGCGCTGACTCTGAGCTTCAAATCTAGCAGGGCACGAGGTCAACACTGATACTTGCAGTCTCAAAAAAAAAAATTATATACGAATTATTAAATACAAGAATTATTTCCAAGACCACTGATGATGGGTATTTGGCAATACTGGAAACAGCTGCCCTGTCAGCTAAAAATTCGGTTAATTAAAAATAATAATATATTGTTTTAATGACCAAAAAGTTTTTTAGAAATAATATTGCTTTTTTTACGAGCTAATTGGTCAATAAACTTTTTAAAAATATTTATTTGTTTCTAAAAGATTTTATTTTTACCGATATATTTCGACTATAATCTATATTATAATATTTAAAAACAATGTAACAATATTTTAGTACATATCACAAAGAACATTATAATTGTTTTTTTGTAAAATTAAAATTATTTTGATTTAAAATATACGTGAAATTTCTGAAATATCTGAAAAAATACGTCATGTATTGTTTCATTAGTATTATAAATCATTTTTTGTTTCAGCTGATTTTTTAAAACTGGAAGGGTTTGAATAGTAATGGAGAAACAAGAATACAGATTTTTAATTAATTTATTGAAATTTGGCTGATCATACAAAGCTTATTAGTGATCTCATTATCAGTGATCTTAGGAAATATTCAAATTTTTATTTAACTAGTTTATAGTCCGTATATTTGTTGGTAAAATTTTTTTTACTACTATCATGTATATTTTACACGAATGCGACCCATTGTAGTGAAAACTGTCTAATGATTTTAGAAAGTTTTTGCTTGAAAAATTCGAATGGTATTAGAAGCCAACAGATTCTGGATTAGTTATAAACTTCAAATTAGTTATAAACCAATAAAACAACAAGAAAAGCATTAGAATCACATCGAACGTTTTTAATATGATATAACATTTTAAGTAGTAGCGTTAGTAGATATTTGCCATAAATTCATATATCGTATGAAATTACCCTTTATTTCTCAAGTCATACAAAACAGCTGTTAATTTCAGGGTAATCTTGTTAGTCTGATAAAACATCTAGAGTGTTATAAAATAATCTCGATTGTTATACATTTCGCTAGAGATTTACCAATTGAAAATGAAAACTGCACTAATAGTGCATCTCGATTGTAAAAGTCACCCTAGATTTACTCTAGATGTAAACAATTGACAATATAATTCAAAAAAGATGAAAGAAAACTAATATTATAAAGCGAAACAAATTTTTAAAAGTATTATATATATCCCCAAACTTAAATACTGAACATTTTTATTCTCAGCACTTAATATATATGATAAGCAACTATATAAAATGCAATAACATACGCTACACTCAAACACCAAAATGAAAAACCGACATAATGAATAAACACAATATAGTTCATCAAATTAATTGGATGGGAGATAGATCCAACAAGAGCAACCAAGTATATGTTGGAACTACGAAAATTGAAAATGGATACACCTACACACAAGCAAACCATGAAGCACAAAAACAGTATCGTAAATCGTAAACATCAATAGCTTCATATTATATTGGAGCAAAACACAAGCCGGATTTGAAGCAGATAAAGAAGTTATACTAAGAAAATAACCAGCAGAAAAGTTTTTTCTGGGAAATACTTAACATTTCATAAACTTCTATTGACATAAGACTTAACTGTGACACGAATATACTAAACTGTGCTCAAGTGCATAAAAACACTTTTAATAAATCCAGAGAAAGAAAAATATAATATATAATTTCTTCATAGACGTATGTATGTATCTACTGCTTATTTTGCTATAGTAGAAATATTGTTTTATACTATATTTATAATTTGTTGTTATGGTATGAACATTTTTATTATATATTTCTAGGAAAAGAAAGCATATCTTGAATTAACCAAATGAACCCCAAATGATTATTATAAAAGCCATTTTTTGAATACTAAAATAGATTGAAATCTAATGTTTAGGCATTACATTATGCCTATGTACTGCAAAAACAATAGCCTACGACTAAAAGAATTGATTGATTTTTAAAAAAAAATGTTATAAAAACATATGTATTATATGAAACTATCAACACTACTCAAGCCTCGACTACAGTTTACCTCATTGCGAAGGTAACCATTTCCTCATTCCTCATTAGTTCCTCATTAAGTAAAGGAAGACCTATCTGAAAATTCTATGAATTATGCTAAAGCCCCTAAGCTTTTTGATATTCTCCCACCTGAGAAGGGCACTGACATATGAGATGAAACAGAGTTTTCTCCTCGTTCTCACAGCTGTGACAAAAATCAGACCTAGTCTCTTAGCATGCCTCCCTATTATGTAGTTACCCGTCAGCACCAATACCGTAGTGCTGATCAAGTTCCGCCGAAGTTGAAGTAGCTGACTGGCACGTTTTTTGTCCAAATTAGAACAAGTCAACCTAGAGATATGACAGTTTAGAGCTGACTAGCTTAGTAAAGAACAAAAACTAGTGAGTAATTACAAGAATGTTGCATTCCGCTCAATATATCTGTACCATAGAGTTTGAATATACGACAAAAATTTGTTCACAGACTTTACAACCAAAAAATGCAGTTTGGTACTGATTTACACAAATGCATTAACATCATCCAAAGATCTACGCCTATTGTAAAAAAATCATTTATTAAGTTCAAATAGGCAGCACAAAGAAGTCAAATTTCGTCTGATTTTAACAAATAATTAAAGTCATGGAAACAAACGTTACCTTCAATCCCTTATAGCGTTTAACAATGTGCATAACTACGGAAGTGATTTTCATAGTCCACTTCCAGCTGTCAAGTCTTATTGAAACCTGAAATGTGAAAACTGACACTCCAAATTATTGCTGTATGATTTAAGTTTTACTCACATATGAACTCAAAACTTTGTTTATTCTCCAAACAGTTAATTGGTTCCTGTACTTGTTTTGAGTTCTAGGACATTACTGAAAATGCATAACGACGAGCTATTAACGATATCCTCAGAGGTAGATATGGTCATATATATATTTCATCACATAAGTATAGAAAAACCGGTTCAAAGAACCCATTTTGAAAAATTTTATGATAAGCGAAATATAGATAGAATCTGCTTCAGCCAACAGGATGATATCAGTTTGCAAATGGAGTAAATAGGGAAATTTTTTAAGAAGACCAAGACTAGAATGCAGTTGTAATCCTGAATATGTCTGAAATAATTTTACTGAGATTTATGCACGTTGTTGTTTTTTTAATTAGTTAAATTAAATATTTAAAATATACTTGAGCAATCGCATTACTATAGTATACTATGCACAATAATACTCAATACATATTCAAACTGCAGTAGATAGTTACAGTAGATAATTACAGTAGCTTGTTAAAGTATATAGTTATAATAGATAGTTACAGCAGATAATTACAGTAGATAACTATAATGAATATTTACAGAAGATTACAGTAGATAATTACAATAGGTGATTACAGTCGATAATTACAGTAGATAATTGCAGTAGATGACTGCAGTCGATATTAAGAGTAGATAATTACAGTAGATAGTTACAGTAGATACTTACAGTAGATAGTTACAGCAGATAGTTACAGTAGCTAGAAATGTCAGAAATTGATTTGAGCTCATATTTACATTACTTATGTACTGTTCACGATTAAGCTGCAGTCACTAGCGGCTCTATTCTATGTAACTGAAGAATACTGAGAGTTGTCAACTACTACAGTAAGAGTGTGTACTATAAACGCGCGTTTAACATATCATTACACTCGCTAGATGCTGTATTTTAATCACATCTTAGGCATAATCCTCATATTTATTTTTCAGTAATATATATATTTTTTTTTTGTTTTTTTAAATAAAAAATAATGCTTGTACAAAAAGCCTTAACAGCTGTGTTATACTTTAACCGATTTTTAAAATTAAATGAAAACCAAAAAATCAAAAATGTTTACATATATATGTAAATGCTAAACAGACTTTGGTGCCTTATTCAAAGTAACTTCTTTAGCTACATATATGTTCAAGCAAAATTTTTATTTAGTTAAACCAAAACTTTCAAATAATATGCAGTATATAAAACTCATACTCTTAATAATATTATTCACCGGAAAAAATGATAATAGCAATAGTAATGAAAAATAGTAAAAAAATTAACAGTTATGATGTTGGTTCTACCCGGTAGTAGAATATATAAGCCCTTGTCAATAAAAAGCCTTTTAGAAGCACTTCATAAGAAGGTTAAATAAAATTTACAGACCTTTTGTTAAAGTACTTTGAAAATAATTTACTGAGAATGTGTGATTAAAGGAGTTGATACGCTTTGCATACACGTAAGCGGTGTTCAAATCAGTATTTAAATACTTTAAAAATAACATTACAAATATTTAAAAAATCTTAATTAACGGCGAATAAATCTTAGCGCTTCAAGCAAGCACTTATTTGATTAAATAAGTTGATCGAGTAAAAATCATGTTTAGATAATTGGTTCAATAAAAAATTTTAGTGCGTTCAATTTGTTAGAGCAAAGTTTTTAATTAAAAAGGTTTAAATAATATTTAATAACCTTAAGAATTCTTTAAAATATTATTCATCAATAATAACAATAATAGCAATAATAACAACAGACAATTAATGCTGTTAAAAATATATTAAATATATCACATCTTTAGTGCAGTTTAACTTAACTATATATAAATGTTTTTTCAACCTCAACAAGTTTTAGTGCCCCAATCAAGCATTAATTTAATAAAAAAACAACATTAATACCGTTAAAACTAAGTATAGTTAGTTTGTACATAAGTTTTTGTTGTTTAAAATAAATATTAAAATATGACTTAATAATATATTAAACATAATATAATAAAATAATAAAAGTAATAATATAGAATGAATACTTATTTTGAAATTTTTTCATTTGCTTTTTGGCTATTTTTAGGAATGTTCATTGGAGAAAACTAAGTCTTTGAACACTTGGCTATTTGAATTGAATAAATTTTCATATTTTGATACTGGCACCAATAAAGATCCTTTGATGAATTGCCAAAAAGTGGTGGCAAAAGATCGTAAGTTCAAATCAATTCAACTTTGATTTATTTTTTTTCTTTTACATAAAAAATATTTATTTTTTTCCCTTTCTACATTTTCAACGACTCAATAAATTCAACTTTAATTCCATGTGATGCCACTCTAATCCAACCCCGAATCGACCGTGCACAGCCACTAACAATAAAATGGTGACAGCACGTTTCTGTCAACTGGACACAGCAGACTCGAATTCCTGTTCCATTTTGCGCACAAAACTGAAAATAAATGCTGATGGCACCTACTCCCAAAACAACAACAACGGCCGACGTGGAAAGCATGGTTCAAATGGTAAAGCCGAAGAGCAACAACAGTTCCACTGTTCTATTTGCAATACGGACTCTTGCAACGGCAGCACAGTAAAAACCCTGACCGGAAGTGCATTTAGTGTTATTTTACTCCTAATAATGCAACAGTTGAGCGTGTGGTGAAACTGTGGCATGCAACATGGCAGAAAGGAAGATTAAAACTGATAATAAAACGAGAATAATGATGACAATGACGCTTTGAAAAAAAAAAATTAGTAAAATTAAAAGTAAGCAACAGAAAAACAAAAAACATAAAAAGGAATAAAAAAAATTAAGAAAAAATTATTTATAGAAAAAATTTAAAAAGATTAAAGTTTATTTATTAAGCAAAAAAAAAATTCGGCAAAAATTATTTGAATATAAAAACTGTTTTTAAATTGAAAAATATATAAAATTGTAAGAATGTTAAGAAGAAATATTTTGAATTTGTTTTTAATAATTTAAGATTGTTGAATATTTTTATATATTTATTTTCTATTTATATATTTTATTCAATTTTAAGATTTTTCTATGTGCATCCGCTAACGATACACTGTAAATACTCGTAAAGGTTTTGTAAATAGGTTTAAGTGAATTATTATCGATTTCAATCGATATACAAATGAATTTATAAGATTTTGGTTTCATTCATTTAAATTATAGCTAATTACAAACGAAAAGTCAACAATGAATTATATATATTGCATTATTAAATAAAAGATAAAATTTGAAATATTTGCTGTTCATCACAAAAAGAAACGCTTACTGCATGAATTTATATGTTTATTAGTAATTTTATGTATGAAAAATGTTCGATTTTTAGACAAAGATATTAAATTTAGTTAATTTATAAGCTAAAAAATATGTGCTATTAATATAAAAATATTTAAAATAATTCTCAGTTTTGTAATTCAGTTAAATATTGAGAGATTAGCAAGAATTTGTTGCTTTCTTTGCGCTATCAACCGAATATTTTTCATATAACCATAGTTTATATACAATATGCAAATAAATGTTTATATATATTTGTGTATATCAATGTGCTTAAAAAAGAATTTGCCAGAATTTATTAATAAAAACAATACATAGATAAGAAACTAACATTTTGCTAAAAGTTTTAATACAAAAATCTAAATAATTATGCATTTTAAAAAGTAAGAATTTAATTATTGATGTCTTATGTGCAAAATCAAAGAAAATAAAAGTGTTAAAATAAATTTAAAATATACAAACTTAAATAACATATAATAGATGTAAAGACTTAATATGCCTTTTAATTATTAAAATTTTTTTTTAATTTTTTTAGCTTAAATAAAATATTGTTTAAATATTACCATCATATATCATATGCTAAATACTTTTTATTATTTTAATTATTTTACGATTATTATTTATATAATTTTATTATTGTTTTTTTTTTATATTTTTTAAACTGGCTGTAGGTCCCTCCTTGAGAGTCATCATCATTTTAATATTATCAAGGCTATATATAAGTCAACCTCTTTGTTCTTTTGCAATATATTACAATATAGACGAAAGAACAAAGATGACGATGTATATGTAGTTTTAATAATATTAACTTATAGTACATCGTAATCCTGATGTTGACTCTCAAGAACAGTCGAAATATAGAGTATAAAAAAAATATTTAACGTTGAATTATTGAACAAGAAGGGACCTACAGCCAGATTAAAATATATATTAAAAACCATTTTAATAAACAATTCGTTAAATAAATTCAAAAAAAAAGTTTTTATTTTTATTATTCATAAAATATTTTTCTATAATTTTATTAATTTATTTATAAAATATTATGAATTGTTATTTAATATATTAATTTACAAAATAAAAATAAAAAATTAATTTATAAATTAATTTATATAATTTAATTTTAATTTTTTTTTATAATTTATTTTTAATAAATTGTTACTACGAATGAGTTTCAACACGTTTTTTTTTATTATTACTGGGCTTAGGTCGTTAATTTAACACATAAAAATTAAAAATGTTTTTTTTTCTAAATAAAAGTTTATACTTATAAATTTCTGTTAAATATTAAATTGTATTTTAATTTTGTCTAGTAGACAATTAAAAACTTAACACAAATTTATAAGTTTAATTTTTTATTTATAAAACAAAAACATTTTTCATTTTTATGTTTCAAATCGACTGTTAATTAATAAAAAAAAACATATAATTTATTTTTATTATTTTTATATAATTATTATAATTATTTATATGTGACCACCGATAATAGTAGCAATATCGGTTTGTTTTGTTTAATCAATGGTAAGACCTGAAGTTTATAAGCAATTGATATTTTTATTATTTAATAAAATAATTTTATAAAATAGTTAATATAAAGAGTCATAAAAAAAGTCATTAATATAAATAGTCATATTAACTTTTTTGTTTAAAAAAAAAAAGTTTACAATTCTGCTTAAGAATCCATTTAAGAAAAATGTTGAATATCAATTTAATATATACAATAAGTATTTTTCAAATTTTCTTAAATATGCTATAAATGTTTAAATTCAAATTAAGCACTTAATATGTATACCAGGTAAAAATTCAGAAAATTTAAAAACTAAATCAGATTTAATTAAGGTTATAATTGCAAAATATTTGTCATATTTTTTAAAACATTTAATATTTGCTGATAATAATTTTTTATATATTTACAAACAAAATTATTGAAACAACATTAGAAAAGCTGGCAGTCATGTATTCACCAAATGCCTTTAATTTTAAATTATTATTAATTAAATTTTTATATGTACATTTAAAATTTAAAAAAAAGATTATTAAAAGCAAAAGTTTAATTTTAAATGTAATACTTAAATATATGTGAACATATTCGTGGATATGGTTAAAACCATTTATTCAGAAACCAAAAAAGAACTTAATTCTACAAAAAATTGAAACCATTTAAATATTGAACATACAGATATATATACAGATCGCCATAAATTTACACTAAATAAATTTAAATAAAAAACCTAAAACATAAAAACAAAAATAATGTAACTTAAACTTCATATAAAATAGTAAACAGAACAATAAATAAAAATCCAAATTTTAAATTGGTAATAATAAATACAATTTTTAAAAAAAATAACAATAATAACTGAGTAATATAACATTAATAATGAAAAACTTTATAATAACAGTTACCATTGTTAAGCTGTAATATTCATTTCATTACTTAAGGTATTATGTTCTAGCTAAAATAAGAAAAATATATAAGACAAATAAAAAAAGGAAATACCTGATAACAATAAAAAAATTTATTTAAAAATAATACTAATCTATCTTAGACCACTACGCTCGCCTACACTGATTTTCTTTAACTTTGAAAAATTGTTCACCCCTTCTTCACCATAAAAATTAATTTAATAAAAACAGCATACTTATAGGCATGCATATATACATATGCATATATCAAACACCGCCTAAAGATTTGATTTCTTTTCCCCAGCATTCGTCTCTAGCAAATGGAGCAATTGGTAAATTCTTACAAATTTAATATAATTAATTCATAATTAATTTTAATTTTAATTTTTATGTATTTTTTTTAATATAAAAAAAATACACGAAAAACACAAACAAAATTTAGCTGACAATCGAAATATCTGATCAATAGCAGATCTTTCATTTGGTATTTAAAAAGATCGAAAAGAGCTTTCAGTCTTGCAAAAGATCGCTGCCAGAAAAGGATCTTTCAAACGATCTTTCGCAAGATATCTGAGTGTGGTGATTTAAAAGATTGTTACCAGAATTGCCTTATAGGTTTACTCTAGAGGTGTAAAATTTTGTTACCATATCGAATGTTTTTAAAATGATCTAATATTTATAAAGTAGTATTAGTAGACATTTATGAATTTCATAAATTCATATTTCGAATCAAATTACTCTTTATTTCTCAAGTCATATAAAACAGCTGTTAATTGCAGGGTAGTCTGGCAAAATATCTAGAGTACTATAAATTAATCTCAAGTGTTATACATTTTCTCAAAATTTACCAATCGGAAATGAAAAGTGCACTAAAAGTGAATCTCGACTGTAAAAGTCATCCTAGACCTACCAATCGAAAACAGTATAACACAAAAGCGAATATATCTATTTATTTCAAATGTTTCCCTTCTCCCTTCTTTCTTCTCTCCCTTCTTTCTTCGCAAAACTAGCCATTTATTATAAGGAAATTATTTAAACGATTTTAAATTTTTTTAAAAGTCATGCAATGGGCGTGATTTGCAATGTATCTAATATATCTGTTTACAACACAGTTACTAAAACACTAATAGTCTTTATGTACGTTGTCGTCGATCTATCCATGCTTTTATTACCTGACCTGCTTTCAGTAATTCTGCTTCAATTTTTATCTCTTTTATATGTTCTTCTTTAATTAATTTAAGAAGATTTGTGCTCCAGATACTTTCGACAACAGGAAACATTCATATAAATATCATCATAAAGACAGTTACCGCTGTTGCCTTATATTATTGTGCAGTTTTAAATAATTCCATGTTTTGAAAATATTTATATAAAAGAATAATGTATATCATTAGGCTACCAAGCTAAACATATAAGAGTGATAATCTGTAATCTGCTCATCTATCACTTTTTCCAATAAGGTATTATTCTACTTATATTATATCAACATTCTATCTATGAGTCAAGAAAGACGCATTGCAAAGATTAAACTGCTAGAAAACAAACTTATTTCCATTATTTTATCGACTATTTTTTGTACAGTATGCTAATGATATATCAGATTCACTGTCATCCCATAAATACTAGAGATTTATTGCATGTAGTTTTAGATTATTAGCTTACACTTCACAGATATAAATGAGCATAAATCTACAAGTACTTGAAGTTACGGAAATAGAAGACGGGGACGTTCTAGTTTTCATTACCTTAGCTTTCAGATGCTGTAGTTATATTCAGCATGTTAGGTTTGGTACCAACTTGATTTGCAGATAACCAATCTTCTTCAGTCAATTTATAAACTCACTTTTCATGTACATCTTCAGTTCAAGGCGAGCAAAATCTTTAATTTGTAACCATAAATTATATTTCTTTATGGATAAATGAAATTTGATTATTTAGATTGATATTAATTTTTAAGATATTTATACTTTATAATACTTTAAGAGTCACTTAAATAGTAACTTAAATTGTAAAATAAAAATACAAACAATAATTTGTTGTACAAAACAACTCTAAATATTTTGAAATTATTCTCCCTTGCCATCCATATACTTTTGAATGCTTTTAGACAATTTATTAAAGCATTTTTTTTATTTCTTTACAAACACCTTTGAAATATAGTGCCTAATCGTAAACAATAAATATATAATCATCCAGAATTGGGCGGCATATGTTATTCTAATAATACTGTTGCACAAGACCAGGTTTTCTGGAAAAAAGTGCTTCGTAGTGCTTTAACAGTGAACAATTTTTGCTAGATTAGATCCATCTTGAAACACCCATGCAATCTATTTATACAAACACATCCTTAAATATATTAAAATATATAGATATACGTTTTTAAACTTTCATCATTTTATGTTTGTTTCAACAAGTTCAAATGTTTTTCACGACTAAATGGTCAATGTAAAATTTTATGTTTGGTTGGGAAATCAATACCTAAGGTTACCCTTAATGCGAGATTAATACGAGATAAATATCTTTGAAAAGCAATTTTCGTATAGCATCAATATTTTCTAATTCGATGAATACTCTGAGTACGATCAGTACACTGAGTATGGTCATTGCACTCAGTACGATGTTACATTGAGTAGGATCAGTACACTGAGTACGATCAGTACACTGAGTACGATCAGTACACTGAGTACGATCAGTACACTGAGTACGATCAGTACAGTGAGTACGATCAGTACACTGAGTACGATCAGTACACTGAGTACGATCAGTACACTGAGTACGATCAGTACACTGAGTACGATCAGTACACTGAGTACGATCAGTACACTGAGTACGATCAGTACACTGAGTACGATCAGTACACTGAGTACGATCAGTACGATACTAGAGTACGATGAGTAATTTTGTGTACTTATTAATGCAATAAAAGCACTGATCAAAGTTAAACTGTATATTTATGTACATTCAGTAACTGATTTCAGATGATCCTTATGAACTTTATGCATGAGCGAACGATGTCTCAATTCAAACTCGTTACACTAGCGTGACATGGTTAAAAATACTTCACTTAAAATCGAAATTAGTGAATCTGTATACTATTCTGTTAAAAATGCCAATACACTTTTTCACTAAAGCACAACGTTTTTCAAGATATTATTAACAACACAAATTGTGTTCAAATAGGAAATATTCTAATTAAGACACTTCGCCACAATTGTAAACTACGTGACGTTCAAATGATCAGTAAACATTTTAATAAACCCATTGTATTATTTCTTAACATGTCTTGATTGAACTAGTTTCATTAATTGTAAGACAGAACAGTTGGTTAATTAGTGAGTGGCTGTGTCTCATAATTTCAAAATAATATGATCGAATATACAAAATAAAATAAACCCATATAGTTAAGTAATAGACCACAACTAACGATATTCTCTTTAGATTGCTACAAGCCATATATAGTACCCATATACACCACATATATATAATAGTTACTATATGAAAATCATAGTAACTTCATTTATACTAAGATATATAGTTAGTGGTTTTTTAATTTTCACATTTTAGTATACAGTTAACAAAATAACCAATATCAGAGTATATCAGAACTTTTGTTTTGCTTATGAACATATTAAAGATATATTAACAAAAACGTTTTAGATACGATTATAATTTAGTGAATGCAATAATAATAGTTATAAAACTAAAATATAATAAAATCAATAAATATAATAATAAAATATAATGACAACGAAAATTAAAATGCAAAATAAGAGCTTGGCAAGTTTAAAAAATAAATAAATAAATAAATAAAATAAATAAATAAAAATAAATAATTAAAAAATAATAACTAAATGAATAAAATATATAAGAAGTGTTAAAAAGTAATATACCATAATTAAATAATATTAATTGGCTTATATTGATAATAAAATAATACACATTAAAAATATTATATAATATACTTTTTAATAAATTTTTTTTTATAATATATTAATTACACCTCAAACCATATATTAAAAAACAATAAAAATAAATTAATATGAAGTAAAGTCATACTGATAAGAAGTCAATTTAGGATATTTTAATTATGGCTCAGCTAGAAACTCCTGGAAACTTCAGCATTCTTGATATTTCATGGAAATATACATTATGACAAAATAACAACAAATCTAATAGTAATAGGCGTCGTTTACGTCATTAGCTACATTACTAAGTTTTTTTTTTGACAAATTAAAAATCATAACTAAAATATAAACAAAGTATATATGTTTGGTGTCGTTAAAGGCATCTTTTACGTCAAAAAAAAATACTAACAAAAAATGTTAAGCAATAATGACAATATAATGATTATAAATTATTATAACCAATATAAAACAACATAATATAAAATTGATTAGTTTACTCATACAGATAATATATTAAATATATTAAATATAAATAATAAAGTTAAGAAATTGTACATCGATTTTTTAAAAATATAGAAGTAAACAAAAATAAAAAATTAATTATATATGATAAACAAAAATTATAAAATATGTAAAAAATAATATAAATTAAAAGCAGAAGAACAGTATTAATATTAATTAAAGCAATAATATAAATACTAACTGAAATCATTGTAACTTAAAAAATATATAATTATATTAAAAACAACTTCATCTCTCTATTATGTGGAAAATTTTTTTATTAACTGCTAATAATATTTTATCAATATTTAGTGCTAACTTTTAAATTGTTATTAAAATTTTGGTTGTATATTCTTTAAGAAAATGTACAATAAATAACTACTATAATAGAAATAGAAATTTAAATGCAGTATAGTCATATTACAAACGCAATTACTTTGATTAATATATATTTTGTAAAAATTTTTATTATTTCTTTAATAATCAAACCAATATATTTAAATATTTAATTCTAAACTGATCATTACTTAAAATTGACGTAAAACGCTAATAGTTCAGAATTTCTAGTCACTATATATGACTAATGATTATTAATTAATCAAAAAAATTGAAACACTTTTAATATATTTCTTTATTATTGTATGATTCGTCAGCCATACCCACCAAAAAATAGAATCATTTAAGGACTATCTTAACTGACGAGAATATAAAAAGGATCACTTTTTATACTATCCCATTACTATTCGACACTCGTTAGAAACTCATCATGATCTATGATAGTTATTTTTCTAATAATTAACCGATATCTGGAGAATACCAGTACTTCTTATCAAAAATTTCAAATAGTCAAATATGGATTTATATAAACTAATACTTGTGAGAAATATAGCCACTAGTATCTATCATCTTCTTCGATTTATAATTTAAGCTCATCTTAAGTCAAATTTTTAATAATAGTAACTACGATATTTAAGTCGGTAAAATATAAACTAAGTAAAATACTACTAAACTATTAATCATGAACAATAATAAGGTGATTCCGTTCAAAAAATATATTTAAATTGTTGAAATGTATAAAATAATTATATATATAAAACAATTTTTTTTAAATAACAACAAAAAAATTAAAAGAAAAAAATTTTTTTAATTAAAAATAATAATAAAATAATAATGAAACAATAATAAAATAATAATAAATTATTAACAACAATAAAAAGTAAGAAAAAACTAAATAACTAAGGAATAGCTAAATAACAATATTATTACTGATATAAAATTTTAAGTAAAAAGAATAACAGTTTATCATTATATATAAAAAATTAAAGCATTCAAAATAAAAATCATTACTAATTACAATAAAATTATTATATTAATATAATATGTTTAAAGAAATTATTTTATTAATTACTGCAAAAAGTAATGACGAAAATGAAAAGTAATAAAAAAATTTTTAAAAATCATTTAATTTAAAAAAACAAAAATAAATAAATAAAGAAGTAGAAGTAACCCAAAAAAATTTTTTTAAAAGTAAAGATTTATTTTTAAAAAACAAGTAATACAATTAATTGAGTGTACAATTTTAGTTAAATATTTTTGAAATATATGTATTTATTTAATTATTTACTTATTTTTATTTTTTTGTTAATATCTATAATATATTAATTGTTACCAAAACATTCCATTGTTATTTTTTTATAAACATTAAAAAAATTATTATAATAATTATTATTAAAAACTTTTGAAATTAAAAGGAAACTTTAAAAATCAATATAACACTTTATATGATGATGACAGACATATGTATTTTTTTCTGCTGTTATTTTTTGTACAAATTTAAAAAAATGGTTAAGATAAATTATTTTAATAAATTAATAAAATTTAAATAAAATTTAAAATGTTTATAAAACACTATGTATGCTGATATAAGACGTATATATTGCTGTCGTGTTGCCTATTATAAATTAATTAATTAAATATTATTTTTAAATTTATAATTTCTGAGAAACTATGTTAAACAAAAAATTGTTTCACAAACTGCATTTATAATAACAATTTTTATAAAAAATATTATATATTTATTTTATAAAATAAAATTTATAATTAATTGAACTTAATGAAATATACTGTAGTATATTATTTTAACAAAAATATAACATACCATAATAAAAGCTTGTATTATGAAAATGAATAATATAAATAAAAATTTTATAAAAACATATTTAAAGTGATAATAATAATCAAAATTCTTCTAATAAGATTACAAAATAAATGACATCAAATTAATATAAAATATAAATCAATAATGTATATTTTATAAATGATTATAAACATTAGAATGCTTGAAAAAATAAATATGGAAATATAGCTATCATGTCATAGTCATTACAGATTAGTCGAACTTAGATTAAACATATTTCCATCTAAAGCTTACACGCGCAAGATATTGGCAAGTGTCCAATTTTTTGCCCATACTCTTTTACTGACGAATACAATTATTTGAAAATTCAAACCTTTCAAAAATTTTTTTTTGTGTATGTATAGAAGTGAATGTACATTGATTTATACTTGCCAGTAACTTGCTAAAAACTTGCCTACATAATTCATTGTTAAAAAAGTGCAAGTGTTAACAAATTCAAGAATTTTAAAAATTTTTTGTGTGTATAAAAGTGTATGTAAATTGATTTATACTTGCCAAAAACTTGCCTACATAATTCATTGTAAAACAAGTGCAAATGTATTTTTTTTTTAAGTTTTTAACAAAAGTTTGGAAAAGGTACATATTTAAATATATTATATTAAATTTCAATCTCTTGATAGCTATGCTTTTGAATTAGAACTAATTATTTGAGTCCTTTTCACTATGAATAATAATAAGTTACAGATATTATTATTCAGTGAACTTCTAATTTAATTTTTCAAATAACTAAATTAATTTTTAATCGAATTGTGTTTAAACATATTTCAACTATTTGAGTAGGAAGACATATGATCACATGATCATAAGAGCATTAATAATTCGATAAAGATCCAGAAATATTTGGTGAACTATGAAACATAAGACTGTTAGTTATTTCGACACATTTATATTTTTTGTTATTGTTATATAAGTAAGTACAAGAAGAAATGTGTCTATATGCTTACTAAAAACTTAATTGAAAAATTAATTAATGTCATTTTATAAGTTGGGTAGACAATTCTCTATAATATGAAACATTTCCAAATTTGAAATAATCAAACTACTCTAATTCATTGATGCGCCCGAACGGCTGTAGAATACTAAATAAATACTATTTAGGTAATAGAGGAAGATAGACTTACTTTCACTTTACCCACTTAGCTATCTTATCAGTTAATTTTGATGCAATTTCCAAAAACTGAAGCTGAAATTTCTAGGAGACGTGTTATTGTCTAAGCTCCGTTTACAGCTATCTATCCAACTATTTCTACCGAACCAAATATTTACGTAAAGTATGTATATATTAAGATATTTCAAACTACACATTTTTTTAAATTCCCCCCTTAATTTGTTTTAATAGTATCATATTACACATTACCATCGTCTGTATTTCATATAAATTTCATAAGAATCGAAACAACGCTGCGCTTATAACAATTCACTACAGCAAAATCAAATTACTAATTATTAATTTACTAAAATGCAAATAAAATATTATATGTATATCTGTAAGTGAATAGTGTTAATTATATACATAACTCAAATTCACAATATACTATTTATATATAATTATATGTGTGTGTAAACAAAGTCCATAAAAAAAACTACAATAAATTTACGAAATCAATTGAATTTTTTAAGCAATTATATATATTTGGAAAGCAATGAAAAAACATATAAAAATAATATACAAAGTATACTTTATTTAAGTTATAAATATTTGACTAAAATTATGTTAAATAATTTCAAAAAAAAAAATGTATAACCAGTTAAGCTAACTGCGATTTAACAGATATGTTGAGTTTTATAAAAAAAAAACAGTATTGTTTTAAACAAAGTTGAAATATTGTAACAAAACTTAATATATTATACCATCAAAATAATATAAAAATAAATGTACGTGATGTGAACTGTAATTTGTTTTTAATTTTGTACTTCTATAGAAATCTTAAAACAAAAAAAAAAACAAATCATACACCCAAATCTTAGATTCTTTGACAGACCCGTTAGCATGATAAGCTGCTTAAATATTTTTAAAAAAGTTTTTTAAGATTGTCTTCCTTCCTACCTCACTACCTTCCATTTGGTTGAAATTTCTTTTTTTAAAATAAAAATCTATACGAGTATATATCGGAAAAAATTAGTATTGATCATAATTTTAAAAGCGGAACAAATTTTGACTTCACTACCTCTAATTTGGCTAAAATCTCTTATTTATGAGGTTCTTTTTTAAAATAAAAATTTTAGACATATATCTCGGAATCTATATATCTGTATATTCTGGAAGAAAAATTATAAAATATTTTTCTAGACGATGGTTTTAAGAATTTGCTTTTGTATCATAAAAATAATTAACAATACTTTTAAGAAATAGTTTAAACTATTAAAATTAATTACACACTAAAATTTTTGAACCAACCCGGCCTGGGTAAAAATTAAAAAAATCCGAAACGTTAGCAGCACTAAATAATTATTATTAAATATTGTTATTTTGTGTTTTAATTTTAAATATTTTGTTTAGCCGTGAGTAAGGTTTGTTCTCGTTGGATCCTCCATCCCCCATCATTTGAAATTCTTCATTAATTAATTGAAATTAATTGAATTCTTTATTAATAAAATAACAGTTTGTACTCAAATCTTAATCTAAAAACTTAACTGTATTATATCTGTAACTATAATGTTTTTAGATATATGACTTGTTTTCGTATGTATAAATTTTTTATTAAATTTACTTTTAAGTTTAAATAGCAATGAATTACACAAAAGTGCATTATGCCATAGTGTGATTTCGTATATACATAGGTAGGGCATTCTATATACAGCACGCCTTCTGATATCAAACTATTTATTATTATTATTAATTATTATTATTATTAATTGTTAATAATAATTAATTATTTTTATTATTAATTATTATTATTATTACTAATAATTATTATTATTAATATTTATTATTATTATTAATTATTATTATTTTTATTAATTATTATTATTATTAATTATTATTATTATCAATTATTATTATTATTAATTGTTATTTGTATTAATTATTATTATTACTAATAATTGTCATTATTAATTATTATTATTATTAATTATTATTATTACTAATTATAATTATTATTAATTGTGATTATTATTAATTATTATTATTATTAATCATTATTATTATTAATGATTATCAATTATCTTTGCTCGAAGATAAATTTTAAGCTTTTTTGGGTCTTGTTTAGAGCTTCTGAAATCTGTTTAAAAAGAGCTTTTTGTTAAGTTGTTTAGGCTTTGCAGTAAAATATTAGAAAATTTGGAAAGCTTTAAGTTATTGAAAAAATAACATTTAACACTTGCCATTCACTTTATAATATAAATTTCAAAGCTCTTCTCTAAAGGAACTTGTATAATATGATCAGCAAAGTGCACGATTTTTATACAATGATGTGTAGTAGGGAAATACGAGTATAAATAATTACCAAATGTGCAGATTTTAATAAAAGCAATATTTGTTTTAATTAAAAATTTAATGAAATGAATATACGTTAGATGAAATGACTTACCTTATGTACCTTACTTGCTATATAGAACAAAAAGAAAACATACGATGATGCCGCTGCCAAATCTGCGTAGTTTGAAATAAGTGAAGAGAGTAGTTGAAGGCACATGTGTTATATATTACTTGTACACTCACTATTATAAAAAATAAATATCATACCACTTCAATTATTATTTAAATTTTTAATTAATATTAACTATTAATAATATCATATCTATTAATATTAATTAATATGATTTAATCTATATATAATTTCATGGATTTAAAGAAATCAATGTAATTTATACATATATTATTTAAACATATTTAAGAAACCAACGATAGCAACACGATTAAAAACATTTATTTGAACAAAAATTAAAAATTTTTCTAAATTTCAATATGGCGTCAATCTAGTTGTATCACTTTGAAAAAGTTTCTCTTGAGAAAAGTAAAAAACTTTGATTAACAAATAATCATTAATGTGAATCCCAATTTTAATTACATTTCACACAAAGGTATTTTTCAATAAATCTTTCAATTAATATTTTAGTAAATATTACTTAAATTTATTAAATAAATAACCGTTACACTGCCTTCAGTTGACATCAATTAAAACTCCGGCTTTCGTACATTCTTTTGAACGCGATGCGCAACGACTGTCTGTCATACCTTTTGTTTTCTTTTTTCTCCTTTTCGTAAGCCTATCAATGGTAATGGGATAAGAATTAACCATAACTACATACAAACAATAACAAAATATGAAGCGATGACATAAATAAATACTTGCATTGAATGCACTAACAAATTTTTGCTTGGGACATTTGTAAGGGCAACTGTGTAGTATATAAATTCGTTATGACCTTAGCTTAAAATTTTGTTTTTGTTTTTTCTTATGTTTCAAAACCGATCCGTTTCGATTTCCGTTAGTCAGTTAGTCAAATTTTAAGTGGCTTGATATCGTTTTCTTCTTAACACTTTTATGCACATGACATTTAAAATTTTCTTTTGTCAAACTACTTGTGTTTTAAATAAAAAATAACGTATAAAAAATAATGTATAGTAACATTCGAATAGTTTAAGATAGTGAATTTTTTTTATGCAAAACTAACCTAATATTTTTCTTTGTGTATGTGCCAATATATTTTATATAGTTTTGCAGTTTTTTGACAGATTAAGATATAGAATCATTCTTTAGAGGAACAGATTTGAAAAGCAGTTTATTAGCAGTTTATCTAAAAGGTTACGCTAATCTACATCACCATCTTAACATACTTAGTAAAGAGTTTGTATGATCTCCTTGGAAACAGACAAAACTATCCACATTAATTCTGATTACTGTGCTCTGGTCGGTATTAGAAGGATCTATATTAGCAGAATGTGTGCTACAAGACCATCTATTATTATGGGGATCATATATGGCACTTCGGATTTTATCAAAATAGCTTGGTATCTTTAGCAGCGCAAATATGTAAAACGGTGGCTGTGTTCAAACTTTTTAAACAGCCATCGTATTTTTCTACTATTTAGTATTTTAATTGATTTTTATGTTTCATTAGAAATGTGCTAAATAAAAATCTTTAACATAAATGTAATAAAATATATGATATATAATCTTAACTTTCTCTTTCAGTATACTAAAGGTATTGACAGCCTAAATTTATTTAGTTCCAGAAATTTTCACTTTTTGTATATATTTCTAACAGACAAGGAAATCTTTATCTGTTGTTGAGTCTGTTGCTGAACTCAACTATTTAAAAAAATGACAAATATTGAAACATTAAAAAAGAATATTTATCTAAAATTTCAATAGAAATGAAAGATACGTTGATAGCATTGTTTAATTTTAAATTTTGGGTATCATCAGCACTTTTCTATTTTTTCAATGTTTTTTAATTAATATTATCACTTCGATGTCAGAATTTTGCAATGCAAAGTAGTTATTTTTTTTCACTGAATTTATATTTTTTTCTGAGTTTCAGTGAAAAAGTATTTCCAAAAAAATTTGGTTTTTTTTCTCAAATGAAAAAAAAATTAGCATTTATCATTAAAATTTTTTAGAGAATTGTAGTGCGATATTATATGAAAATTTCACGGATCTTTAGTTTGATTTCAAGTGTCTGTGCAATAAGTATTTGCAATTAGTCATAAAAGTTTTAAATTAAAAAACAATTTTATTGAAAAACAAAGTTTTTTAAAGTTTTTATAAAATAAAAATTATTAAAATATTCTTAACATGAAATTATTAAAATATATTCTCCTTACGACATTGATAACTGTAGTTCAGTTGGAAGTTTCTCAAGGTAAAGATTGGTATTAAGTAATTATGAAAATTTGCTTAAGTCTTGATTACCACAAAATTTTGCAAAAATTTAATTTAATATAGACATTAGCAAAACTTGTATAAAAAAAAAACTAAGATATCTTAAACCATCTCAGAAATAAATTGATTATAATAGATAATATTTTAATTATCTCATAAAAAATAAAAAGGAGCGCTGCATTTTGAACGCAGTTATCCCAACCTATTGGATTTGTATTTAATACCTTGTTATTATTAACTCAACTTATTGGGTTTCTATTCAACACCTCATTATTATTATCATTGTTTTTATTAAAATATATATTAGTAGTTCTTGAACTCGAGATCGTTGACGACAACTGAAGAAATTCTAGTCTTTAATTGGATTTCTATTTAATACCTTGTTATTATTAACTCAACTTATTGGATTTCTATTCAAGACCTCATTATTATTATCATTGTTTTTATTAAAATATATATTAGTAGTTCGTCAACTCGAGATCGTTTACGACACTGAAGAAATTCAAGTCTTTAATTTTCATACGGTTCATTTACATGATAGCAAATGGAGGTACTAAAAAAATATATTCTGAAAATCTCAGTACAGAAGAAAACCAAACGGACGGTTGTTTAACAACACCTTTTGCTAATAATAAATTAAAAGACAATCATGGGGGTTAATATTTCAAACTTCATTTGGTTCAAAGGAATACAAATGGGGATACTTGTTACATATCCTGAAAATCCCAGAACAGAGGAAAATAATATAAACGGATGTTTAACGTTATCTTTCATAAAATCCGCAGGTATCGACAGTACCTACAGAAGGTACTTAATACATGTTTTGAAAATCCATGATCAGTACAAAATAAAATAAGCGTATGTTTAACATTACCTACAGATATTGACATTCTTCGATACTATTTTTAAAATACATAATTTAACAATAATGTGTCCAGTGATAACGAAGCCAGTGATTATTTTCCATAAAGTCTTTTTTAAACTAGGAAACCTCTCAGTTCTTTTATTACTGACTCAGATGAACTGTTTGGATTACCGTTATTGTTTGATGTTTAAACCAAGTTACTAGCTAAAACGTTACTGGTATTGTTGAGTAAACCTGGTATTCACTTTGCTAGCAGGTTTCCTATATAAAAAAAAAACTTCATACAAAAGGATACTATAATCTGCATATTGTAGACCCAGTATATTTCCATGTTGTGAACTTTCTCGACATTTCATGAAAGTCAAAAGAAATTTCATTATTTCAATGTTTTCCAGAGTAATAACTTTATGTATAGGTACCCACAACAATCGAATTGGAGTAAGCATATATACTGAAGGTTATATATAAACCCGGTATACTACTAAATGTTTAGTGATTAGTGAAATCCTATTGAAATATATAAATACAAAAAAACTCGTGTACTTAAACAATATCTACAGATAGAATTTATATTTATATATTAATTCCTTAACTAATTTAAATTAATTTCTGACATGTGTCTTACAAATAATAATTAAAATAGCAAATAAAAAATAAAAAATTAAAATTAATTTATTTATATTTAAAATAAAAGACATTGTTAAATTCGATTGTGAGTTTTCATAAATCCTCATGTGAATTTTATTGTATCTTAACCTCACAATAAAATTTATCAACTAAATGGTAGTGTATTACAAGCTGAGCTTTTAAGTAGTTACTTATATCCTCTGGATCTAGGTATTTGTTTTTAAGTACTTACATTACTGAATATCTGAAAAGTGAATAAATTAAAAATCGATATCGCATTTTAGTGATAAATTACATTAACTGCTATAGGCAAAATTCAACTTCCATGAGCTCGAGCAGTCGGGAGAGACAGGTTGTATGAGTAATATGAGTCCAACACGGCTATGTACCGAGCAGCAAAATATTAGATTGATAAACATTCACGCAACAAGTTCAATGAAAGATAAATATTAGTAGATAGTACATGTCTGATAAGAATCACCAGTTTGGGAAAAAACGCGTAGGTGGAACTTATAAAGATAAATAAAAAATGCCATAAAATATATTGGTAACTCATACAACAATCGATATTTATCTATATAATAAATATTTTTTATTTATTTATTATTATTTTTCAATCATTTTTTTTTATTGTTATTGCTTACGTTTATTGTGTATTTGTTTTAATAGTTTGGAAGATATAATTGTAAGGTATAAAGTATAATTTTAGTCTTGTCAATTATTTTTCATACCCTATGCGCATAAAACTACAAAGATAATATAGTATATGTGTGTTGTAATATACAAAGTACAATAACTTTAAAATACAAAATACTTATTAAAATATTTTCATAATGAGTCTATAAACTAACAAGTTATAAAGTAGCAACTTAGAATTTTTTATATATATTAAAAGTTACAATATTTTACTATGACCTACCAGATATATTATAAAATTCCTTATTATAATCTCCAAAGCTTATCCACAAAATTTAAGATTTAAAACACACGATCATCTCCTAAATCCCAGATCTTACTCAATTCAATTTAAACCGTATGGAGACTCTAGACTAAATTTCTGACAATTACATTGGATAAGCACATTCAGAAAAATATGCTCTAACCACATAATAGTTAAATTGTCTTGATCATTTTGTTAGAAAAATTTTAGTTCATGTGTTAAAGAATATATGCACTATACCACGTATATATTGAGCTGAAGTTCAGTTGAAAACTGCTTAAATCAAGGAAATAATTTTTAAAGTGTTTTTAGTTTAGATTATAAAAGTCTAATGGATCTGTTGGTTCAAGTTGTTACCGTACAAGAACTAAAAGAACTTGTGACTAAGCATAATATGCTTGTTAAAAAGGGGCTCTTTAGCCCAGTTAGATTCTCTAAAATGAATGCCCCTAGCATGCTTAATCTTTCTTAAACATGCACTGAACAGTGGCAAAACAGATGTGAAGCACCTTCTAGGTCATCATCAAAGCTGCAGCAAGAATCATTTAGAATCGCAATAAGGTTAATGCCTTTATGGGACATCCCAACATATCTCCTATATTTTTTTTTGTAAAGTTTTTCATTTGTTTTTGTTTATTGTCACCAAACTTTTGCTTTCTGTCTGGGTTAAGGTTTGAGTATCTTTTATTTATATTTAATTAAAAATCTGTCATTACGTTAAGACATACATTTATAGTTATTATGCACTTATTGTATAAAAATAATTTTCATTTCATTATTCAGTATATAGAAAAATATTAAAATGTGTTTAACTATAATGTTTTTATTAAAATTTTAAATATTTTTAAAAATATTTATTTTCAACTGTCGTCATGCGTTCTTAACTATTTTGAAAGAGCAACAAAATATCTTACATGCCACGAAAATCAGCACATCGTATGATGGTCAAATGTGATATCAATATTTTTGATTTCTTTTCGTAGATAAAATATCTTTTGTACATGAAGATAACGACAAATAATGCAGTCAATCGATGAAAATGACTAACGTTTCACAACAACAACAACAATATAGTTTTAATCAATTTTTTGTTATTGTTTTAAATTTATGTTTATTATGATCATTTTTATGCATTATTTCATTATGTACATAGTTTTTTACAATATCTGAATATATAAGCACATCGAACCCAGTAGTCAGTCAGTAAACACTTCTCTAAAATCTACAATTTATTTTATGGCTTATTTTAAAAAAATTAAAATACTTTATAAGAAAAATAGAACAATTACACTGTCAAAGACAATAATGTTATTTTGAATTGTCCTAAGATTATTCGATTTACATATCAGACCACAACCATTTATTCTATAGAACACAACTCCAATAACTGGTGCAATCGAAACGGTCAAAGCTACTCAGCAATCAGTCAATCGTTACCTGCAACACAGATCGTTGCTGGGGTGATATAGTCACAATCTTTAGTAACAGATATAACACTCTAAGCCTCGCTAAGCAACTTTAAAACTCTATATATTTATATAGCAACGAGTAAGTCTAATTTTATACAAACTGGGATAGTATATACGTTAAAAAAATTATATCAATAAGCTTGAAATTATCCTTAAAGTTAGCGATGTCTATGTCAAACGATTACAGTCACGCTGTCATTAAATCACTGCCCTAAAAAAAATATACTCTAATTACATACTAGTTAAATTGACTTGATCATTTTGTGGTCAGGTCAGTAGTTAAGGACATATATGGTTGAACCAACATGATGCGTAAGAAGAAGAATATTTTGACCTGAGATGTAGTTAAAATCTGGTTAAATCAATGAAATTATTTTTCTGAAAGTTAGAATAAATAATATCATCACTATGTTGCTCATCTCTCAATAAATTAAGTAAGCAACTTTCAGCTTATACTATTCCCGATCATATTCAGATATAAAGTCAAGATCCGACTTTACGGGGAACTCTAAGACGCAAACATGAACCTAGTTTCTCTTTTTTTCTTGTAAAAGATAGAAAAGGTACTGCAAATGTATATAGTGATTAAATTATTTGATTCTAAATTATTTGATCTTCTAAATTCTCTTTCTCTAAATTCTTATTTGTTTTTTTTTTTTGTCACTCTTTCGAATACATGTGGTGTCTAAAACAATGTCTTATTAATTGTTATGACATACAAAAATAAATGAATTACATTATTAAAGTGATACTGTGTAGCATTCTAAAGCAATGTCGAAACAATTTGCTCGTAATTAAAGAATACCAAAACTATATTAGAGTTTCATGTGACATAGATTGACTTACGTTTATCGTTTAATATAACATTAATTAAATGTTCTGCCTTTAAGTTAAATCTATTTTGACGTATGACATTTCTAATAAAAAGCTTAAGACATTTAAATGTTACTTATTTTATTTTCTAATAATGCAGGGTTTATACGCTAGTCACCTGCAAACAATAAGACTTCACTTTTGTATTTTATGCAGATTATGGATATTATATATAATTAAATACAACCATATTTCAATAAAATCTGTATTTTTGACAGCTCTACAATGTCATGTTTGTGATAATTGCGCCGACGATGAGGATTTACAGGAGCTGCACATATGTGAAGTAATAATACAGGAAAATTCCACTACCATAAGACCAGTAACGCTACCTGAAATTCTAGAAACGAACACAACTGTGGCCCCTTCCATTGCTAACACTACAGCTCGACCAAGTCAAAATGTAGACTCTGAGGACAACTATGATGATTATAGTGAAGAATATGATAGTAAGCCATCATCTAATCAACAGTCAACAAGAAATACAACAACACGACCACCAATGCAAACAACAACATCTGCTACAACTATATTAACGACTATAAGAACAACAACAACACGTCCAAATAGTGTAACAACAACAAGACTACCTTCAGCTGGTAACTCAGATTATGATAATTATGATTACGACGATCAGGATTATGATGGTGATCGTCGCAGTGTTAAAAGATGGTCTGTACTTAAGGCGAAAATGGCGAGATCGGATGATGAATCTTGGTGCTATATCCTAAAATATAAAGGTAATTTATAATTTTTACATTTTTTGTATTATTTTTGTGTTAATAGGTTAATTTAGGAATCCCTAGCACTGCAATTATAACCTAAATTTTCAAATAGAGATATTTATATACATTTATTCCATTTTTAAATGTAAGTTGTTCGACGAACCATTGGAAGTTTCATGTTTTGAAAAAATTAACCTATATTTACTTACTTTGAAACCGTATAACATATACCATCACAAAAATATGCATTCGCAGGTTTTTATGAGCCAAGAAGTTATTTAAAACGCTGAAGAATATCTGAGCCGGCAGTCCAAGGGCATTATTAAAAACAAAATATTTATTTTATGTTTATTCTGTAACGCAGATTGTATACCTATGTTTATAGAAGTAACTGGCGTTTAAAAGAAATCAAATTACAAATTAAAAAATTAAATATACATACGTATGTATATCTCTGACTTAAAAGCTCATAATACCACTAGTTAGAAATTCACTGTTTTAGGAAAACTAAATTTAAATTGCAAAGCAATGAGATCTTGAAATGTATTATAATAATTCTATAGTTATTAATCAATTTGGAGATAATTGTATTCCATCCTAATAGCCCATAGGACTATTGCATTATATTGGTTCACCAATATAACCTAACTTATCCTAACCCAGTAATTTAAGTTTGAAAATATGTTCATGAGTTAAATTTGTTTAATACTTTTTATAACAGATATTAATAAATAAATGTTTTAATAAACATTATGTCTAATAATAAGTTAATAATTCAATTAAAGTAAAAATTTTAATATTCTCTTTTAATTTTTAGTTAATGATACTTTAATTACGAAGCGCGGCTGTACTCCTCTAGTGGATGGCGATAAAAGTATGACATGTAATGCAGTACTTGGTGATAGAATAGCAACTCTGGAGGATTGCAACATTTGCAATATTAATGGTTGTAACAAACATATAACCGATGAGACCGAAAGTGATATAGATACAATTTGGAATGCGGCATCAAGCCAGGGCGAAATAAAACTATATCTCATCTCAACGCTCATTATTGCATTATGGGCATTTAGTCGCTAATAAATAGGGCGTTTAATTAAATTTATTCAACTGTTAAAAACAATCTAATTACGAGTAATTAAAATTTCCATTGAAAAGTACTTAACTAAATAATTAATATTTTTATTGAAGTCTCTCATACAAAATGATGAAGATACTTCTATTGTTTATAAATGACTCACAATGGACTGACTATATGAGTTGACTGTGCAGTGTAAACTGATAAAGAATTATATATAAATAAACAACAAATAATAAAATCATATTTATGGTTTATAATTGAAATAAATAATTTATGCTTTTAACAAATGCCAGTAAAAGTAATTAATTTGTTAATATGTCAATCTGGAAACTTCATATAAAATTATTAATATAATTTATGATCGCCCCTGGCGGAATTTGAGGCAAAATCACTTGTATACGTCAGCAATCAGAGTAATTTATTTTACTTTTACTGCTCCAAAATTGGAAATTCACACACACATGCACAGTTGCTTACCTGTATTAGTTAAACTATATAACTCATATCAGTTAATGAATAAATTTAATATTACATTTAATGCGTTTCTTTAATTGAATTTTTATTTGCCGTGTACCGTTTGCCGTTTGCCGTTTACCGTTTACCGTTTACCGTTTACCGTTTGCATTTGACAGAAACAACAAGAAGGCGGAAGGGTCCCACTCGGAGTTGATGCGATACAATTTATTTTTAAAATCTGACCTTACAATCGATTTTATTTTTGGCCACTTTCACAAATACGAGTGTTTCATTAATTATAAATCTTGATAAGCCAATATTTTGAAGAGCTGATAAAGATAAAGTAATCAATATTTTCAATTACGCTCGCAAATTGTTCTATAATGATTAAGTGTGTAAATATATTAAAATATTCTCATATCATATGATACTTACCAATCACGTCATAGTCATATGTGCTATGTGCTCAAATGTTTTCCACTTAGCCCGACGTTTTAGTCATAATGGGCTATCTAAAGCGTTCAGGAAGTACCGAAAAAAACTAAAAAGGATTCCTGCATCTCGTATCTCCCTAATAGTATAGATATTGACCCTTGCAAAGAATCTGAATCTATAAGAAAGTGTTATGTATTTCAAGCGTTTTCCAAACAACCTAACTGATGCATACAAGGAGTCCCAAAAACCGCTGAATAAACTAGAACCGTAGTTCTTGACCCTTACAAAAACTCTAAGAAAGTGGTAAGTATTTTAAGTGTTTTCTATTTACACTTACGATTTAGTCGTAATATTTAAATCGTCACACTGAGGCGTTCAAAAAACATTAAAAATCGGTTATAAAAAACAGAGCATCGAATCGGAATTTTTTCCGTCCCGATTTCCCTTCTGGTTGAGGACAACAAAAATTATATCGTTTTCGTTTTAGGAAAAATATCTTTTTTTTCAGTTTTCGGTTTTTGCTTGTTCGATGCACTGATAAAGAAAAGAAAGGATAACTGTTTCAGGAACTTCTGAGATGTTGATTGTTGCGGAAAATCCAACAAAGCATTGTATGTTTAAAACCTTTTCCAGTTAGACTTACAATTTAGTCATAATATCTAAATCAGCAGGCCAAAAAGGTCCAAAGAGCGCGAAAATCTGCTGAAACGAGTAGAAAGAAAAACTGTTTTAGATACCTTCAAGATAGCGCAGATGTTGACCCTTGCAGAAAATCTAATAAAGCAATATATGTTTACAGTGGTTTTCAGTTAGACTAACGATTTAGTCTTACTATCTAAATCGTCAGGCTAAAGCCTCTCAAAAAAGCTAAGGATGATTCCTATTTCTGGTACTTTCGAATGGTATCTAACAAAGAACACCGCCATCCAATTGACTTGCCAATTTGGTTCACTTTTACTTAAATAGGGGAGTCATGCCTGTTCTTATCAACGTTGTCTATATGCAGAGTGTTTGGATCTGACATAAACGCAACATTTTAATATGTACTAACCTAACAGTTATTTCCTTCGTGATATTGATTTAGCAGCGATCTTTCAGTGACATTTATCTAATGAAATTGTCAGTTAAGAATTTCTATCTTTGCCATTTCATAAAATGCCATTATTATCTGAGCTCTTAAAATCTTACTACATAAAATATATCTTATATATATGGTATTATATATTTATACATTATATTTTATATTATATATATAAAAGCAATGATACTATAGTAGATATATATCGCGCATTACGAGAAGACATGAACAACATAATAATCCATCTAAACAAACTATGAGCAGAACTATCAAATAATTTGAAGAAACTGAAACTGTAATAGATGTGCTAAGACCAAAACACCATTAAAATATCCGCTATGCTGAAAATATTTTTGTGTTTATTAATAATGATAATAAAGTTTGTTCATTTCAACATCTAATGTTGACAACATCTAATGTTAGGGAGCTCGTTAAATTAAGCTAACACTAGAGCTGAAGCCGGGACGACCATGGAATAGGTAGAACATACAATGGTTCAGTTTTAAGGAGCCTATCTTAATATAGTTAAAGAAACTTTTTGAGAAGAAAGTATTTGTATGAGTTTTTAACTAATCCACAAAGGATGATTCTTATACAACCTGATTTTCTCGTTTTCAATAAACTGTTAATAATAAGGATACTTATTACTTTATCTACGTTTCCATTGATAGTCGTAATATGTTAGTCGTTAATGACCGAGTAATAAAATCGTCAATAAGTGAAAGGGAATCTACAATTAATCCAGTAATATTATAGACGTAATACTATATAATAATTACGCTAATGTAAATTAGCTTACCAATATAAAATTCATGAGAAAAATATTCCACATGTATGTAGCATGAAGCAGAATAATTTGATACTACGCTTAATGACTACATTTGTTGGGAACCATTTGTAAAAAATGAACGGTAAAAATTCAATCTAAAGCTAAAGTAAATTAATATACACTAAACCATCTCAATATACAACAAACTAAATGCAAGACTTAAAGCAGATCTAAATTCAATATCAGCAGAATTGCGTTAATATAATGTATATAGTTCTGTACATATAGCAAAATACTATTTTCAAAACTTATTAAATATATGGGTCATCCTTTTACAAACCGGACGAATTTTGGCAAAAAATGAGCTAACGATTCAGTTGCGACTGGTATATGGAAATGGGGATCATGAGGCTTTTTTGCGTCAACTTATGTGACACTCGTATATGACCGGTTCTTTTTGTATCCAGCCTTATTTTAATGGTTCCAAACGTGCAATGCTTTTTTGTGTAATGTTTAGCTCTTGGATGATCGATATAGTACTTACATGACAATAGCAGGTCGGACTCTACAATTTCCAATCTTTTATCGACATTTTTCACAACTGGTCTTCCAGAGCGTGGTGCATCCTTGTCATTTGAAGTTCGACAAACCAAATTGCGTATGATTGGCTGTTTCAGTATCGGGACCATAAATAATATACGCATCTCTAGCCGCATGGTTCACGTTCTTGCCTTTATTAAAGAAAAAGTGTGATATAAAAATTAAATTCAAGTTATTTTTGTTGTTTTTACTAAGTTTACTTATTAATATGAAAAACAAATAAAGGATCTGTAAGCTTTGACTTGACATAACCTTAATAAGATAAAACAGTTTTTCTCACTTAACTGATCTTCCAGGTTTACTCTTTGTCAGTAAACAATATCTTACTAAGATATAAATTTAAACAATGAAAGTATCTCTATCGTATCGACTTTATTTTAATTAAAATTTAATTACTTTGAAACCTTGACATTATTTTCTTTTTACCATTACAGATACTTAAAATGTAATAAATATTTTTTAATAAAAACACTGAAAAACTCTTTAAATTTCAATGTAAGTTCAAAAATTAATTCAAAAACATAAAAATTACTGATGACAAAAACATTTTACTGAATGTAAAAGTAATTACATGGATAAGCACTTCAGAACCTCACTTTGAACTGCTTGGACTGGAAACTGTCTGTTGTGAATGCAGGCTGGTTACTTCCGATAAGCCTGACTATACGGCAATTAGTCATTTAGATAAAACAATAGTACAAACCTTAGATAAAAGCACTGAGTGAATTTGTTACTCCACCAATAAAAATATAATAATTTCTAATTAAAACGTTTTATGAAATATTTCATTGGTCGCAGTAAGGAAGGCAATTTTATTAAGAGCCCACCCAATTTTAGTAAATACATAATGTAATATGTGATTACGAGTACTTTCACAAGCTGATATTAATTTTATCTATCTATGATATTTATAAATGAGCGAAATACTTCGTAAGTCTAGTAAAAAAATAATGTAACTAAAATGTTCTAACTGCTTCAAATTTCTTCAAGCAATATTATTTAGTATTAATCATTATAACAAATCTAAGCCTTATAGTATAGTATAAAATATTATTATCTAAACTTTTGTTGGTTGAGATAAATTTCATTTCTTAAATTACATATCATAGAACAGTTATTTTAAGTTTAGAAGAGGTGCCATTTTATATCAATCGATGATCACTTCAAGCCATGCAAAATGCGTAGTTCACGCTTAAATCTTAACAGGAAAAAAACTAATTCAACTTAAATCCAAATTCACAATTAAGTGATAGATAACCGATCAGTTCTAAAGAAGTCTTCCGTCTCTCATTATTAAAATAAAAGCGAAGAGATTGTTACTTTTTGTATTGGTTTCCTACAATTCACTAAAGAATTTTGAAAATCAACAGGCAGTCTATGAAGTTGGTCAAGAAGTTCGCGGAACAAAAATTAAGAAACAGTTTAACTTACTTATTTTGCATTACATTCTACAAAAAAACAGTTTGTTAGTAAAAAAAGTTACGTACAAACTCCTTAACTCAATACACTTATTCTAATAATCCACCACTTTATGGATCCTCTTTCTAGAGTTTTCTCTCGATAGGTGTAAAACTAAAAATGTCTCCGAACATGTTTGTTGTTTCACACTTCAAAACTCAATCCAACAAAATATTTTATTGAAAGACATACTGAAAAAATTGTTAAAATAAGATATATAACAGAGTATGAGATTGAAAAACAAAATAAATATACCTTTAAAATAAATCGAAAGAAAACTAAGTTTGTTCAATTAGTATATAGAACGGTGACATAGAGGAATATGTTTTATATGCTAATAAAATGTATATATTTTTTGCTAGCTTATGTAGGTTGAAATAAATATATTTATAAAATAAATAGAAACAAAAACAAAAATATCCTATTAGTATGTGGAACTGAACATAAAGATATGCTGTATATTAACAGAGTACTTTTTTTTCTTTACAGATTGCTAGGATTTAAATATATATATTTATTAAATAATTACAAGGAAAACTAATGTTATTCTAATAGTATGGAGAACTTGATATATAAAAATGTATTCAATGTATACTAACAAAATATATTTTAAATTTTTGTTTCAAACTATAAGCAATGAATTAAAGATATCTATAAACGAAAAAGAAAACTCAGGAACGATTTTCTATGAGTATATAGAAAGTGATATAAAGAAATATATTTAATATATTTTGGATTCAAAAAACTTTCGCACAATACCTAAGAAATGAAAATAGATTAGTCTTTGTAAAATGATCTGAACTAGTATCCGAGTTATATGTGACTAATAATTTGGAAATTGATGATAATTGTGGCAGAAATACATAGGTTTACAATAACCATCAACGTCAACTGATAAACAATATTTTAAGGAAATCAAAAAATTGGTGCTCAAAAAACATCAACTGACATATGTGACTAATAATTTGGGAACTGATGATAATTGTGGCAGAAAAAAGTAATAACGTAACTATCTTCTGCTCCGGATTTTGTTGTTTGTTAACTACTCCTTAAGTAATAGACCTTTTTCAAAATTTTTTTTTTGTTATGTTGATACACCCTTTCTTGACATATGGTACAAATTTAAACGACATCTGTCAATTAGTTTGTTTACAGCAGCTTTTAATGTGAAACTACCTCAAGTGCATTTAACATAGCGATTTTTACTATGAAAAATTCTTGTTGTACTCGATTTTTGGACCAAACACGGCACCACTGTCATCGCTCAGGCACCATATTCGCCAGATCTGGCGCCGTGCGATTTTTTCCTGTTCCTGAAACTCAAATTGCTTCTTCGTGGTAAGCTTTTGAGTCGATTGAATCGGTAAAAGAGAATTCGCTGAAGGAACTAAAACCCATACCTTCACGAGTCTACGAAAAGTGTATAGAAGATTGGGTTAAGCGTTGGCATATGTGTATCGCTTCAGAAGGAGCATATTTTGAAGGAGATAAAATAAATTTGGAATAAAGTTTAAATTTGTGTGTTTTATTTACAAAATCCGGGTACTTTTTGAGCTGGAGGTAAGTATTGAAGAACTTAGAAATTTTGTAGAAACGGTAAGAACAGTGACTCGAGGGATGCATAACGTAACCTGAATTAAAATATATGTATCAATAATTACTTTAACGAACAATACGACTTAGAAACAATAAGGACAATATTCAAAACCCGATGCGAGCTCTTACGATTAAGCTACATACCATATGAAAGTCAAGACACGCTGTGTACGATATACAACCTAAAATTGAAACGCGTTGTAATGCATTTAGTAGGCAAATACCCAATTTTTAAGGAACAGGGGATGTGGTAGCTTGGTAAACCTTCAGTCGACGTCCATGAAACCATACAAATACTGAATGGCCTCAACTGGAGATTGTTAACAGCTTTTTAAAAATGCATTAAAAGCAGGGCTAAAGATAATAAATGGTGATTTCTAAATTAGTTTATATGAAATTTGTCATTCTTGTCAAAGTAATTTAATTTAATATTTATATTGTACGATTAAATTTATTAGTAATCATTTTTATTTAAATTTAAGAAAAGTTTTAAAGCTTTATATATATAGGCCGTGTGTGAGTTCAAGTGAATTGATGGTAAATTGAGCGAAATAGTAAATTATATCGGTATGGAAGCGATGTAGGCATTTACCAAAATTTCGTGTAGATAAAAATTAAGTAAATTAGGTGATACCATTGTGAAAATTTTATAAGATGTTTAATAAATAAATTAGAAAACTTTTAACCAAAAATAGTAAATAAATGCAATAAATAAATAAATATATATTTTCATAAGTGCAGTGCAAAAAATCCCTAGGAAATTTCAATTTACTTTACCTCAGTTTACTCGAACTCACACACGGTCATAACATAATTTTTATAAATTTGTATTTAATACAACATATTTAAAGTGAAGTAAAATAAAATTTAAATAATACTACTGATTATGTGGGTTAAAATGAATATAACTACAAAATAAATAGAATCAATAATAAAGATATTCTATTCGTATATATATATGTTGATCCTTTATTCGATTCAGCGCAACTGGGCACTTTTACTCTTTGATAGCTGAGAGTACTACAGGGTCCCACCCATCTCACTGACTAATTTATGTATTGCCTATTAGCTTCATGATTATTCAGTGGTTGATCTAAGATCTGCGTACCTCCCCGTGCGGAGAGTGATTACTCTAAGATTAGATAGTGCTAAGTAGGATAGCCTGTCAATTTTCGCATATAACTTCAGGGCTCTGTCCCTTATGTATTTTTTGATCGGGTCTATTCTAAAGTCTTTTAGTATGTCGTTTGTGCGGATGTACCAAGGCATTTTGAAGAGCTTTCGGAGAGCCTGACTTTGAGCGACTTGTAGCTTTTGGATAGTTAAGTCAGCAGCTTTGCTATACGCGACACACCCATAAAGTAATGCAGGTCTAATTATCTAGCTGTAGATCAGTTTTCTGTTCTTCACGCTGATGTTGTTGTGTTTGAAAAGTGAAACGTTATATGGAGTAAAATATTTTTTTTCTTAAGAGAATAGTTCTATATATTTCTTTTTATTTATTTAATACAATTATTTATATCAATCTTGATAATTTGAAACTTGTTATATTACTATTATTATTAAAAAGTAATTAACTTGAAAACTTTTTATTTTACATTCTATTAACAGAAATTGCTTCAATTTGATTAGAACCACTTGAAAAGTGAAAAAAAATGAAATTACATGATTTCTTTTGAAGTGGCACTTGAAATTCTATAAAGTAGCCTCCACTTATTAAGAAATAGTAATGAAGAATAAATTATCAGCACTTTACAGTGTACACAGTAAGTGTAGAATTTTATCAGATAGTGAAAATAGCGCTTGTCTAATCGTGGCACTAATCACACTTGCTTAGGAATTGTAAACGAAGTCAATTAATTAGCAAAAAATTGACATAATTTGATTTCGATAGTAAATCCCGTAGAGTCCAAATATTTTAACCAACAACAACAACAACAATGAATTGAAAAATTTATTGAAAAAATTTGTGAACCTTTGGACGCGTTTCGTGGTGTAAAAATAGACATGAATATAGAAATGAGAGTGAAATTTATTAATAAAGTTTTTTTTAAATATTTTTTATTGTTTTAATGAAAAATTTGTTGAGCCGTAAAAGTCATGAGCTCACACTTCGCTGTTAATTGCTCACAAATAATCGCATTTTTGTACGAATTTGATTTATATTTGAGTATTGATTTATTAGTTTCGAACCGAGTAACAACACAAAGAATTGGGGAAATGCCACAACTTACTAAGTTAAATCAACTTTAAATAAAGAAATTAAGTCATTGAATTTGGCACATATTAAGTAGATGACAACTATGAAAACCTAGAAGGTCGAACTAAATTCCTACTACTAATTCCCGACACTTACGCACCAAAAATAATAAATAATTTTACCTATTTCAGAAAGTTGACAATTTAATGCAAAATGTAAAACAAAAAACAAAATGTATTTAATGTACAAAACATTGTTGTAGTTTAATTAAAAAATTTATTTTGTAAATTAAAAAAAAACAGCATAAACAGCAAGAAAAAAATGTTTCTACTGCAATGACTAATTTGGACTAAAAATCCGAAAACGAAAATACGGAAATCACTGCTGCTGTTTTCAGTTTCGTGAAATGCTAAAATAATTTTTTAATTACAAACGTTAAGGTTTTCGCATTAGCTAAAATTAAACAAAGCAAACATTTACGCAACTGCATACGTAAAACCATAACCGTTGCTCACAACGAGCACAGATACGCGTCTACACAAAGATACAACTCAGCATCTCAGCATCTGTTTCTGTTTCTGCTTCTGCTTCTGGTTCTGGTTCTGTTATGAACGCTTCAACGACGAAGCTTCGACCAAATCCCAAAACAAAAACAGACCCGGTACAACGCAACACAGCACCGCACAGCTCCACACAGAACAGTTGCCACTTTAAAAACATAAGCAGTTTTGCCATAAAATGCAACAAAATGTTGTTGAACTTACTCAGCACAAAGTGAGTATCCATATTCATACATACATACATACATACATACATGGTACGATATATAGTGATATGTTATATACTCACATTTGGTGTTATATATCTGGAAAAGGAAACATTTTGCTGGAAGCCGGTAGCACGTCGCTTTACTTTATACAAAAGCAACAAACCGCCAAAACAATAAATCGAATCGTTTTATTTTTGGAGTTCCATAACAAACGTAAATGATGCCTTCCTCTACCAAGGAACTGTGTTATGCATATAACTTTTACTTTTTTTGGATGTTTTGGAAAGTAAATCGATGTTTGCCTTGTTTTTATTTATAAAAAAAAAACATTTAAATACAAGCTTCAATGAACGAGTTCAAAAAAGTGTAGAGGTACGACTAGGGACTCTGCAGAATATAAGGAATGATTAATATTCACATAGAAAAAGACTGATCATAAAACATTTCCTTTAACAGAATATTACTTGAAAATATTTAGCTACGATAGTGGAAAGCTCCAAATAGCGAATTGAAACAGCAAAGAAATGATAATCGGGTCTCTGCAGAATATAAAGAATTAGTTATATTCACATAATCAAAGACGGATCGTAAACCGTTTCCTTTGACCGGAATACAGAATTACTTGAAAGGTTCTAAGGAATTCTAAGGAATTAATTATATTCATATAGACAAATACTAATCATAAATTTTTTCGTTTGACCGGTATACAGAATTACTGGAAAGATTCTAGCTACGACAGGGACAAGCTACAATGAATGAACTAAAAAAAATTTACAGGCGATAATTGGGTCTCTGCAGAATAAAAAGAAATTAATTATATTCAAAAACAATTAATTAATTATAATTATTAATTTTAATTATAATTATAATTATTAATTATAGACAAAGACTGAACATAAAGAATTAGAAGATATAAAGAAGAAAGAATTGAAAAAGTAAAGAGGAATTAATCGGATCTTTTCAAAGTATAAAGAATTAGTTATACTTACATAGTCAAAGACTGATAATAAACCATTTCCTTTGACCGGTTAACGGATTTACATGAAAGCTTCTTGCTACGATAGCTATATTCCCATAGACAAAGATTGATCATGAAGAATTAAAAGAAATAAAGAAGAAGAAGAAATTATAATAATAAGGAGATGATAATCACAACTCTTCAGAATATAAAAAATTCATATTTATATAGATAAAATCTCATCATAAACTTTTTTGAAAAACAGCTTAACAAAGTACAACCCATAAAGAAAAGTGTTGAGGAGCGCATGGAAGATAAATTAGAAATAAAATTTAAACATTGGGATATGTCAACTTAGTTTGAAATTAGTCGCTTTTTTTATTATTAAAAATGAACATATAGTCAAAAAATTAAAAAAAAAAAAAATTTAAAAAGTCGCCGTTCATATCAAACAGATACTATGCTATAAAATTTAATTTATTCTAACTTTGTCTGTCATTTTACTAAGCTGGAAGTAGCACCTGATACATTAAAATTTGATCCTCATGTATATTATATATATAGTAAAACAATATAATTTTACATCAAACAGTCTAAAGCTTCATTCTTTATAGGAACTCCACCTACTTTAAAGAAAAAACATTAGAAATCGTTATATGTTTTAAAAGAGTTGATGGAGATTTCCATCGACTCTTTATAAAAAACTTAAAATTGGAAGATATTCTGGAATAGTGTGGATATTAGATTAAAATATCTAGAAGTTTGTTTTGCAATTGGAGATGCGAAAAAATATTAACATCCTTAACATTCTTCTCTTTAGATACTAAAAATGAGTAAAATAGTCTATTTCTACTATTTATAAAATAAAGTGAAAGCTGTATACCTACGATCACATAAAGTATAATTTTATTCACATCATTTTGTTTTATTGGTAGATTAATAATAAAGTAATAAATTAAACAGGATGAGCTTAAGATGTTCCACTGGGCTCAAAACAACTTTTTAAACGCATTCCAATTGCCCAAATTTTCTGTAATGACATTGTTTTTAGAACTGTCAGAGAATACTTATTGCATCACTACACAATAACGTAAAGAACACCCCAAACTGAGTATACATAGTAACTCTGCGTCTATATGGCCTTATTTTTTTGGCAAGATTTTTGCACACATTGTCAACAACACATACGAGTTTTTATTCATAAAGTATAAAAAAAAAGGTATTTGCTTTAGCACATAAAAATCTTGCTAAAGTCTTGCCAGTGTAGAAGCTCAGCATGTTAAGAATGCCTATTTGTAACACGGGGCATGGATTTTACCTCCTGTTTTTAAAACATGTACATAAAATGTCAATAAAGATTACTTAATTCATTTGTTTAAAATTGTCTTTAAAAACAGCCCAGCATTGGATTAAATCCATCTTCAAATATGTCTTCATATCTTGGAGACATCTTCGATGAGGTATCGATCTGTTGTTTTTTACACATTTGCAATCGCGTAAAATTTATATATACAAATTTCGAATCTACGAAGTTTATTTAGTGTTAATTCGAGTATAAATAAATCTAAGATCTATCCTAACAAAATAATGCTGTATGTATTACTCTTATAGAAAAACCGGGAATACATTCAATTTTGTATTCACTCATGAAATAATTATTAATATAAACTCGTCTAGTTTAAATACGTAGTCAGACTGATTATTATTTTTAATTTATTCAGGAAATACAATAGTAACAACAGTCATATACGATATATTCAGAATCTAACTATTGTGGATAGAGTTCTTTTTCGATATTACAAATATAGCTGAGTTGTCTGATGTAACATACATAAAGATAGATTAAAAAAACAAGTACAACATTACTTTAAATATTTGCATTTAAAGTTGATTATAGAGTATAATCAAAAAAAATTTATTTATATAAAAAACCACAAGATTACTTTGTATGGAAATCTTTTGGAGGGGTTTCACCAAAAGATCAACAATCCCATGTCCATGACTAACACATGAAATAAAAACTTAGTGACTTTCCAAATTTTTTAACATTTACAATTGTACAATTGTGTACATAAGACGGGGCTTTACAATTCTGGTTCAGTTCGGTTAGCAAAACAGCTGACTTTAGTTAGATCTTTTCTATTTTATATTTACATTTGCAATACTCACAGATACTTTTAGTCATAGAAAGCACGTGAAAAAAATTGACGAATACTGCTCATATTTGATATCAAATCATTTAGTAACAACAAATGTTTTTTCCATTCCATCTTTGATAATGAATAAGAGTAAGAGTAAATACTAAATACTAAATACCTTCAAGCTCTGCTAATAATGAAACGAGTTTTAAAATATTATAAAGATATTTTTAATTAAATTCGTAAAATTTTTGTTATCACAGCAAAAAACAACCGCATTTCGAGCCTCAGTTCGAGCAAAGCAAAGCAAATTCAAATGGCAATTAACACTTTTTTCCTACGCGTCTTGCTTGCTAATTAAAAATTCATAAATGAACATAAAAATAATTTAATTGTTAAGTATAAAAAACAATATACAATAACAACAAAGTAATATTTACTTTTGCAATTTCGCATTTCAATCTATTTTCACAAGCCACATTGTGAGTTATTTTGTTTTAAATTTTTCTAAAAGCATTCAAAAAAGTTTTAGAATAGATTTTCAACGGAATTTCAATTGTAAGATTTTTAATATTCACAAAAACAAGGTTTTTAAATATTAAATAAAAATCGAAATTTGACTAGAAGGGAAAACAACATTACAACAATAGAGAAAAGCGTTATAATTACAATTAAATGTTATATACATTATAACGAAAGGTTAAGTTAGGTTCAGAAAGCGCGTGCTAATAGTTGGCAGCACTTCCACTCAGAGGCATATATTGCCCATTGTAATGCTCTCAAAACCTTTGTAACCTTTGTAATCCTTGTTAAACCATTTGGTTTTCCAGATGAAGTCGAAGAGATCCGATAAGTTTACTTTCGTTATCTCTTCCAAGCCAATGAAAAAGCGATCCACAAGACATTAAAGTCGTCTTGCCTGCAGTCCTGGACAGAGACACAGGAAGTGGTTGATAAATTCTACCTCCACTTCATCCTGGCAACTTCTTTTTAATTCACTTATTGGAAGTCGCTACTGTTGGAGAGCATAGGCGCAATGACACACTGACCCGTGAGTACTCCAGTAAGTACACGAACTGCAGGTTTGCTGAAGCCTAAAAACTGTTTTGTTTCATTTTTGTCCAAATTAGGTCATAAAGTTCTAGTTCTAATTAGTTTATAAAGAAGCTGTATGTCAAATTTAAACAATTTGAATCATTATTTTTCCTGGGCTACAGGATTCACCTAAAGCGAAAACTGTATGAAGTTCTATATGAAAAGTTTCATTGGTCTTAAGACCTTAAGGACTTCATTTGTACGTCAACATATGTTTCGTGCAGTTTTATTTGATTGAGACTATTAATTAGTCTCAGGGACATAGGGTAATGGCGTGCTATACTGATTAAAAATATATATTATATGTGATTTGACATATACAAAACAGTTGCTAATAACCATGAGTCAGTAATGTATGATTTTTATTATTAGAAATCTGTTTATTTTAAAACATTAAAAAAAATTATTCTTTTTCTTTAAAAAAAATTTTTAATTATTTAAAAACTATTTTAATTGTATAAATAGATAGAAATAATAAAACATTGCTATAAATATTATTAAGAACATATTGAAGATAAAAATAAATCTGTTTAAAATATTTTTAGTACTATATTTCTTAAGTTCAACGAATCTCTTTAAAAGTACTTAAGACAGTAAGTTATCGGCACTAACAGTTCCTAGTATATAATCAGAGGTATATAAAATAGAAAGCAGAAGATAAGAAAGAGCTGTTTCAGAAATCTGTTTAAGAATATTATGAATAAAAAATAATAGATAATGGCATTAAAAATGTGAACAGTAAACATCCGAGTTTGAACTTTGTGATAGAAGAAAATACTAACCTCGGTGCACTTTGTAAAAACAGCTTTAAAAACAATTTCTGCAAACAGATTTATGCAAAATGAAATATGATTAATCTTTACTGATTCAAAAGGTTAATTTCTTTATGAAAACAAAAATACTTTGAAAGGAAAATAGCTTAAAACAATTCATTTAAAATAAAAAACTTTTATAAGTAAAACTTTTAAATACGTTACTATCTTCTTAACATCTTCTTCTAATCACATATAGGAATGCAATGAGTACATTGATTCATAACGTGGAATACATAAAACTATTTTCGACGATATGTTCTTATAGCCTAAACATCAAATATATTATTGACATCATACCATAGAGTGTAATAAAACACATACTTCAAGTTATGGACTTTATATATATATACAATGCTATATATTTTGCTAAATGTAAATAAAAGTGAAAAGATTTTGATTGAGATTTCACAAGATCAATTCTTTATTTCAATATATTCAGATTAATATATATTTAAATATTTGGTGTGAGACACAACACCAATCAAATGTTCTTAGAAGATCCTTTCGAGGTACCTTTCACTGACTTGTCTAATCATAGCTGGCAATAACTCGACCGAAGTTATGACTGATGTTTTTTTTTTCAAAGCATTGGAGATTTTTGAGAATTATGCTTATAAACAAAACCTTTTGCCTTACCTCACAAAATACAAGTCCGGTACTGATAAAACAGAACGTATTGTATGATTTTTAGCTTCGTTATGTTACACCAACATATATTCCATATCAATATCTAAAATTTCAAACAAAAAGAAATGGAAATCATATATATTAAGTCTTAAGTTTCAGTTAATATCTCTATTGTCGATGTGCCATAGGACTGCATAGTATAAATATTTATTTATGTTTGTTTTTTTGGGTAAATGATGAATTCGGATCTTTCAAACAATATTGTTTCCATCATACAAGTATATTGACAAAGTTTTATACTTCTTATTTATATAAAACTCAATTTTCGACATATAGTATAAAAACATTATCCAATGAAGTCACGCAATTTTGCCAGGATTACAGGCATTTAAACACCTTTTAAATACCAAAAAAACATTAGACATAGTTCCGTTAGCATATATATTTTGTTTTTACATAGTACAATAACTTCTATTCATAATATGCGGTTTATAATTTTTCAAACAAACTTCGGAAATAAGCTTATAACAATTATATTAAACAATTTAATGACAATATATTTTTATAGTTAAAGTCACTTTTATATACGTTAATACATAAATATTTTTTGTGGTTTACAATGAAATATTATGCTCCTTTTAAGCACTATGTTTGACCCATTTACAATATACTCCAGATTTTCTATTTTCAGTAAAGAAAATCAGAGAAGATACTCATATAATGCAAGCCGTTACTGAGATGTGGACTTTCGTATATAGTAATTGTATATAAACTTATTATTATAACATTAAGTTATTGTGTTTTTCATTAACTTATTAATAAAATGGTCTGTGACTGGCCAAAAATGCAATCAGATATTCTTACAATGCATGAGATCTGCTCCTTTCAGAAAATATAAAAATATCTTTGGTGGGGATGAAAAAGTCTGCTAACAACTAGCTTAGATAAATTTCGGAATCCAATTACTAAATTTCTTATGGTATTTCAACCCCTAATTGCTGGAAAGCAACTTCAGCAGAAAGTTTTGTGCAGTCTCTTAGCTGAAATCTTCTCAACTCGTTCTTAAGAGGTGGTTTTAGAGGATTCAAGTACTACTGTCGAAGCTTTCGAAGCTTTCCACCTAATACAAAAAGTAGATATGTGAACATATGCATATCATTCTTTTACAAATCGGACATTGAAAGTTTTTTCCTAGGAGATAAACATTGTGAGCACCCGGTCATATCTCAGGCTCCATAAATTATAGAAATTTGAAATTTATTGCTTATAATTGATTGAATTTTTAATAAATAGTGTAAACAATTAAGATTGTTTATATTTAATTACAAAAATTAACCGGTAAATTTCAAAAAAAAAATTTATTTCCTAATATATTCAGAGAACTTTGAGTTTTTATATTTTATTTAGATTAAGTATTAATTTTTACTAAGAAATAAACATTTTTAGGCTGCTATTATTTTTTGAAATTTTTTTTCTCTCGCAAAACACATCAAGAACATGCGTACTGTAGTTCGGATGAATGAGTTTTCAAAGAATGTACTACAAAAATTCTTATATATAATTTTGGATTTTGATTTGTAATAAAATTCTGCCTTAAACCCAAAAATTGCAGGACGGTATTATTCTTATAAGTTTTTTTTTTTAAAAATTAATTTGTTCTTCACCTCACACTAAACCCGTACACACGATTTTTAAGTAAAAGAACATATCAAGAAAAAAAGAGGAATATATTAAAAAAAATTGTGGTTTTTGTTTTTAATTCAAATTAACCATTAATTTCTATTTAAAAAATTAATATTTCCAGTATGGTATTGTTTTTAGAAGTATTTAAAAAAATTAATCTATATCAGGTACCTTATACGTAACTCATACGCACCGTAATACCATTAAATCAATTATCCATTAAAAATAACGAGCATTTTTATTTATATTTTTATATTTTAAATTATATTTATCATTTAATTCTACATAGAAATAAATCATTTTAGGCTCTTCTTCACAGAATGCAATATTTTATATTTGAAATTAAATTTTATTAATTCAAAAAAAAAATGATTTGGAAACCATATAATTTTTTTGAATTGATCGAAATAGACGTACTGTTTTTTAGCAAGCGGTTTATGTGACAGTCTAGAATCTTTCTGAAATACTCACTTCCACCCAGCAAAATGTGTGTTGACTCAAGAATTCAAAAAAGGTACTTGAAGCTTTCATGCGGTATATCGGTAGATATTTATTTCGACCTTGACGTCATGTTCCAGTGATGTGCTTGAGTTTGTATAGTCATTTGAATACCTTTATTTTCGCATAAACTTTCTATTAATAACCGTGATGATCATTTTGTTTGCTTACGAATTACTTAATTCGAAAATTGCCCTCACAGCTAGAACGATGTTCCTTTATTAGGCATTTGGACGCATTCTTGCAAACACAACGCGCTCGGTCTATAGGGTTTAGTTTTCTTATTTCTTTTGAAACCAACTAATAAATCTTTGTTTTTCCTCTGTTTTCGAATATTTTTTGTGTGGTTGTTTGTTAATTTTATTATATTCACTTAGATATTCTATCCATCCTCCACTCTAAAATCTTGTCTCTTTTTGAACCTACTAACATTAATTCACTTAACCTCAGTTTTCGAACAGTTTTCGAACATTGTTTTTGTTATATGCTCCATGATGTTCTATTCATCCTTCACTTCGATGCGTATAACGTTCAATTTAAATCTTAACTCCGAAACAGTTTTTGCATATTTGTAGTGTTCTATATTGCAAACCATTACCACAGCGTTTCCCTATATTTAAAATTTCATTGACATGTGTTTTCGATCTTTGGGTCGAGATACGAAAGATTTAGTTATAGCATTATATTTTCATTCAAATATAATGATATCAACCTATTAAATTTGAGCCCCATCGCTAGCAAATTTTTTCTATAAAAACTTTTAAACAAATATTTTCACAGGGTTATGAACAATAAACTCAATCTGAGCTAGGCGAAAGATGGATGCAGTACTACCAGCAGTTCAATCGTTATAAGAATTTAAAATTGACTATAGTTCAATTGAACCAATCTATGTACTATATATAAAATGCAATTAAAATTATAACACGAATTATTATAACTTCCGTCACACTTCAATGTAGGCGATTTATTATTTTACTCCACATATCGTTTGCTTTTAAGCTTAAAAGATATTTCGTATTTACTTTTATTTACAGATACATTATTTGCTACCTAATTAGATTTTTATCTCGATTATACTTGAAGCTTAAAATCTTTAGAAGTAATTTATCTATTTTTCACATTTCCTCTCTATAAAAAATGTTATTTTTTTTATTTATTTACTGTAAAAAGCTGTGGTACTAAATTTTAATACTTTTATAACAAACTGATTTACATACGGATAAGTATAAATCTATGTATGTTTGTATATATGTGCGTTTGTAAATAATTATATACAAATTAATTAATTAATAAATTCACATATGTTTGTATGAATTAATTTTTAAAGTATAAAGATACTTTACTGCATATAGTATACAGATACATATACCTGTACATATACTCGTAGCAACAGTAAATTTATTAAAAAGCAAATAATAAATTGATACTCATAGCTAAATATGCTTATTGAAATATTTATTTGCATATTAATTTTTTTATCAGTTAATTTAGTTTCGAAAGTAAATAAAAATTAACAACTCGACAAAACATAAAAAAGCAAAATGTGTAACCGACCTTTCCAAATAACTAAAATTAAAATTCTAAAAAAAAAAAAAAAAATTAACAATTTTAGCCGATGTGACAATTACTTGACGTGTGACTAACTCAAACGTCGCCTATTCGGTTCATAGTCCGTTCAAGCCAGTACCACACTTTGTACCAAGTACAGCTCGGCTTTGAGCCAGCATACTTTTTTACAGCCGAGACACGCTTTAACTGAAGTTTTTCAGGTTTTTTTTTATTTCATATGAGGCGCTTAATCGAAGCGCTACTGAACTAGTTTAGAAAATTTATCATAATCGAAGTTTTTCCAGTGATTGGTGTTAAGGTCAATAGCGTTTACTTTTAGCAGTGTATACACTATGTAATACTATGTAACAATGGGTAAACACTTCCATAAAGCACTCAAGTGGAAAAGTTTCGTTTTGTATTTATTTATATATTTATTTAATGTTTATTCATATTTTCATGCTAAAAACGTTTATTATTTATTCTCTGCTTACAATAATAATTAATAGATTGTATTAGTAAGAAACATGAGCTTACTCTCCAGCTAAGGTACTTAACACTGGTCACAAAAGTGGGGATTTTTATTAATACGATTACGATATAACACATTTTAAAGAAATGTTGATTCCTTTATTTTTCTAAAGTGTTGAGCTTATAAAACAATACGTTCATCCAATAAAAAATGCACACATCACTAGAATGTATATATAATCTGCTTATAAGTATCCAGCTTATTTCTATCAACATTCACTGAATTAAATCACTGTGAACTTTTATAAGTAATAGCACGCATAGAACCCAACTACGTAGGTCCTGTACACGTTTTCTCCGTGTACAGTTCCATTAGCTGAAGATTTGCATTTGCGTTCTCGAGGTAGGAAATAGAACAGTGAACTCATAGTTTGATCCATCATTTTAAATGAATGTAAAATACTTGAATTACCAATTTATTTTGTGAAGTACTAATCCATAATTAGTAACACGTCCATATATATAATAATATAATACGTAATACAAAAAAAAATATTTAGGGTAGTTCGATGATTTTACAGCCAATTCTTCCCATCTCCAAGCTTGTATTCCCAGTGTATTTAATCAAATTAACTGATTAATTGAGTTCATCCCAACTGATCAAACAACTGTTAACATCGAATATATAAGATAAAAGAATCAACTACACATTTAATAATAATACACAGATTAAATAGAATCAAAATATTCTACATAATAATAATCAGTTTGTATCATGGTATCATCATATTATATAACTTATTCGATACAATATACGTATTTGTATATCACCGTGCGATACTTCGTGGTAAAGTTTAACCAATTTCCGGTTTTCATTAAAGACAGTTGATACATAATCATACAAAGCTAATAGATCTTATAGTGAGTGAAAACAAAACTAAATATTTTCTGTCACAGACAAATCTTTTTAACTTCGTGAGGCCCACGTCACAATTCATACATATAAGTTGAAAGTTAAGTATTTCTTTATTCGGAAACCAACATAAACACCAAAAATGAAGTCAAACTTGAGATATTACAAAAAAAAGATTCGTACTAATAGATGACTCTTCTAAGTAAAGGCTCAACGATATACAGGCATCTATATGCAATTGGCCACTTTCAAAAAGAAAAAAATCCAATTCTCTCACGGAGATGCTCGGTGCAGATATCAGTCTTAAGTTATGTCTACTTAAAGGTCATTTGAGATTAGGCAACCATGCTGGAAGATTGAATCTCCCATTTAATGATATCTGTCGCAGCTGTAAGAAAAATAATAAAAGTGCCTCTCATGCCAGCTCATGCACGACGGCGACTCAATACTTTAAAGACCCCTTTCTTCGAGGCTGTTGATCAACTTCAAGACCTCCCACTACACAACATTCTAAGCTTTGCCAAAGGTTTCAGGTGGCCCTGAGTCTCTCCATTCTACGGTAACACAATGGGTCAACAGTCCTAAAGGGATCCCCTTTGAATGATCAGTATAACCTAACCTAATAGTTGATTAGGAAATAAAAACCTCTCTCTATAAATGAAAATCATCGTCTAGAACTCTCTTATTATACTTGTTCTGCTGTATGCTGGACTTATCGTACCTAATTGGGATTTCACTTAATATTATTTTTCAGATCCGTAGATAAACCGTAGAGTTTTATATCTTTTGGTTTTAGTAATCAATTAATTTTGGAAGTACTAATAATTCTAAGCTGGTGCTTATGCTGCCCGTTTTATTCACTATATCTGTAAGGTTGCGCTTGGAAAACGTTTGAGTAAGGAGCTTCTCGCTGTTCTCTTCAATGTTTCGAACCGGAATTTTTCCCGTTCCGGTTTCTGATCCAGTTCAGAACAAAACAAAGAATATTTGGGTACAGTTCCAGTTTTTGAAAACTTTGGTTACTAGAGCTAAAAAAAATTTTTAATCGTCGACTACTTTAAGTATATATATTTCTGTTAATAGATTTTATCCTATTTCAGTTGAATATTTCTTAACTGAGGCCTGATTTAAATTAATTTAAAATATATTCAAAAAACATAAATAAACAAAAAAGTCAACAACTGAAAAGAAATTTGTGTGAATGAACACATACCAAACTACATGGTGCTAAACCGAAATAAACCAATACATTTTTTTTTTGATTCTATTCAGGTTTTCGTTCCAGCAAAAATATTGGTTTTTTCGGCTGTTGGTTATCGGTTCAGTTTCAGTTCGAAGACATACTATTTTCAGCCTACATCCCAGAACGTAAACCTATTAAAAAACCAACCCTAAAGGGTAACGAAGCTGCGGAATGTTGTTGGCTTCAACAATTTACCTATTTTCAACATTAAACGGCATAGAAGGCAATACTTTCGGTTTTTCTTTTAGGAATATTAGATATATATATATTTTTTTTTAATTTATTGAATTTTTGGTTGAATATAAAAAGCATCAGTGATCTTTAATTGGGTTAAATTACAAACAATTTTTGAATTTTAATATTTTAAAAATTTAAAACGAACAATGAACTACAAAAAATATTTCCAAAGACTGATAATGGGTCTCTGACAATATCCCGAAATGCTGTAAATTCAGCAAAAAATATACTTCATTGAAAATTAAAAATTCTTGTGTTTAGAATTTTCCTCCTTTTCTGTTACCAGAGATTTTTTGTCATCAGACAAAAAATACTTACTGTATACTTACAACTTGTATACTTACTGAGTATACATACGTATGCAAACTGTAGATTCTGTGAAGAGATTGAGTAGTCCGCCACATATGTGCTGTTAGAATGCCCTGCGTTAATGCACATACGGAATAGGCTCCTGGAAATATATATTCTTACAGAAGAGACAATAAAACTATATAAAGTAGGTTCTGTAAGCCCTGTTATTGACGCAACAGGACTTAGAGACCTACTTTCCACCCAAGGGGGGATTGTAAATAGATCCGACGGTCATAATGCCTCATCCCCTAACAATAATAATAATTAATAATTACTATAAAAAAAAAATTTTAAATAAAAATTATTAATTTAACTTTTCTCAGTACTAGTAAAAAATACATTTTTAATTCTACAAAAATTAGCCCAAAAAATTTTTTTATATGATATTTCCAAGATTTGATTTATCATCAGTTGTAAACTTTAAAATAATTTTTCCAATTACAATTACTAAAAGTATTTCAAACTAAAATAGTTTATATTGTAACTATTGCATTTTAATTGATATACACTTACAGTATACATACCACCCCCTCCAATGGCGTAAGCGAACTATCATAAACGTAATATCTTTAGTAGATAACTGTAGAAAAACCCGCGCATAAATTTAATAAATTTTTGACGTCATTTTTGCTGCAGTTTCCCCCAACTGCATGCGGCTGATTCACTCTATTGTTTTAATATATGTTCATATGTATGCATATCAACAGTTCACAGATACATTTCACAGAAGCAATCTTCTGATAATTTATGACTCTGCTAATACAGAACAAACTTTTTGTTATTATCTGCTTAGAGTAAAATTAAAATTTTACGTTAAGATTTATAATATATGAATTAATATGCTTAGCTTATGACGTTGAACTCAGCAAATAAATTAATATATTGTTAATAATGTTTAATTTATTACAATAAATAAATCTTTTTAAGCATTATTAAATTATTTTTTCGTTCAACAATTGTAAGTATCTTAACAAATAATACATGGAAGTAACATTGCATTAATGCTTCTTCTTATATTGTTCTTTCTAAACATGACAGTCTGGTTTGAACTTTCTACACAACTTTTCTTAATAGAGTTTTATACCTAATGTTTCTTCTAATTACTTTGTTATTTCATTAATCTTTCTAAGCATGGAAGTCTGTGGTTGATCAATATTTTTTTCACCACTTTTCTTCATCCCTCTTTAGCAGAAATTATACCTTTAAGAAATTGGGGAGTTTGTGATGGATGTAGACTAATGATTGATCATGGATTATGTTCTTCAGGATTATTAAAGGGATTTATGCCATCATTAACTTCATGATGATTTTTATTAAGTTCCGGAAATGTAGGTGCTGCTCCAACTTTCAATTTATTGGGTGAAATTTCATTATTAAATAGAATTGTTAAATGATGTTCGTATTTAATAATTAGATTATCTTTTTTAGAGCTGTCTAGGTATTAAGGTGTTTATACATTTAATGTTAATTGTAAACTATCGTCGTATTTCTTATATCGAAGAAATGGAAGTAGATATGGCTGTAGATTATTTATTCCAAAATATTTCATGTAATCATTTTTTATCGGATTTATGTTAAATATATTTGAATGAATCTCTACGTTTTCTGCAAATAAAAATAAATCTCTACAAACTCAATGTTCATAATCAGAATAGGATATTATATATCTTGACAAGCAAATTGTTAACTGGTATTAATTGTATTCTCTAAATTAATCAGATTAAATTCAATGTACTTTTGTCTTCCCAATATTCTTTATTGCATGGATTAAACAATAATTTTTTTTCTAATACTTTTCTTATGCATAAATCCATTAATTTCTTTTTAAATCCAAATATTCAAAATTTTTTATAAATATTTTATTTTTTATTTTATAAAAAAAATATTTATTTTGTGTTATTTCAAAAACATAAATATTATCATTAATAAAAAATATGAATTCTCTTAAATTTATAAATATATATATATATATATATTATTTATTTTTTGCTGTCTTCTCAGTATATGTGTAAATCCATCCAAATTCTTAAATCCATATATTCAAATTTAATTATATTTTTATAATTAGTTAAAAGACAATAAATTTCATAAAACAATAATTATTATATGTTGTTTCAAAAACAAAAATATCATTTATAAAAAAATATGAATTCTTTTAAATTTATAAATATATATATATATATATTATAAAATGTCTGATGAATCGATTTTCTTAATTCAAGAAAATAAATTTATTTAACTCAACACAACAAATTATTTTTGTTTTAAATATCTTTAATTTTCGTTTCCACAAAAGTAACCGGCACTGACCAACCGCGTAAATTGATTGCTGATAGTGAATATGAAGTGTTGGTTTATGACGTCACAATGGTAGTGACAGTAACATTCAGTTTAAAAAAAAACCAGCTGTCTACTGCCGGCAAATGGTTCTGTACATGATTTCTATGTGTGTTTGTGCATATGTGAGTAGGTATTACCGCACTGATCTGCAATAATAAAACGGTTGCAAATGATTTTAAGTTTAACAGAGCTTCATACAGAGTTGTTTTTGTATTTTGTATGTTCACCACTCAATAAGCTCTCCGTAATATTCTCCAACAGATCAAGCGCTCTCTCGCTAACCGCACGCTGTTAACTACCATTCGCTACTGTATACGCTGTGGCTTTCATATGTTCTTAATATAATTTTATTGTTTTTACATATATTTTTTTTTAAATTATTTAATTTTAGCAATTAACAATAACAACAAAAAGCAAACAAATGAAAATTACCTAAAAAATTGCTCTCTCTTATGTCGTCAATTGGAGTTTCGCGATTTTCGAGCGAGCTCAGAAAATTTATATAAAAAGTTGCGTTTTAATCAAAAGATTTTCAGTTAAAAAGTAGAAGTTGTTAACGGTGGTATATGCAAATAAACCCCTCCGAAACGATCACCGATCAACAGCATTGAGGATATTTATTCAATTTCCGATATATAACGCGTTCACTAAGGAAACTAGTGCAGTGCAATTTTCAAAGAAAAAAAATATAACGCAGTGAAATCGAAAGCTGAATCTTAAAATCAATCTTTTTTGAAGATTTACTTAAGAAATAAAATCATTTATTTGAAATTTTTAACGGAATTTTTTCTAAGATAAACAAAGAAACAAAAATGCATTTCAAAAGTTTTATCGTACTGAGCATTTTCCAGCTCCTGGTTGCTGCAAAAGGTGATTACAATTTAAATATAATTTTAAAAATAATTAAATATATTAAATAAAAATATTGCAAACTAGTGACATTAATTATAAACTTTAATCATAACATATTTAAAAAAGAAAGTTGCATTTATAAGCTGCACTTTTGAAAAAAATGAGATTCTTTGGTACATTGCTAAATGCAGTAGCATCCTTAACTTACCTCCTTGACCAGAAATTTATTACAAAAACAAGCTCAACACTTTTATATTTGTTTTAAATTTAAAGTAAAGTTACAATATATTACAAGTTTAAAATAAATTAGAAAAAATGATTTAAGTTAAAAAAAAAATAATTTTAACATTTAAATTAAAAAAAAAAATAATTGTAAAAAAAAATTATCTACATAAAAAATATAAATTTTGGCATTAAAATTAAACAAAACAATAAAACAAAAATACCTAAATAAAAAAAAATTAGAGTCATGATTAAAATTTAAATTATTGAAAAAATATTATCTAAATAAAAAAATAATTTAAATTTAGAAAAAATATATAAAAATTTATCATTAAAAAAAAAATGTATAATTTTATAATCTAAACTTATAAAAAACTTTTAAAGAAAATTATAAAAACAAAATAAAATAAAGTAATTAAAAACGATAAAACAAATAATAATAAAAATTATATAATATCAGTAGAAAAAAGTTTTATTTATTAAATAAACAAAAGCTAACAACTGAAACAAGAATGACAAAAAAAACAATAATATAAACTGAATTAAATAAATCGTTTAAATATAAACATTGAAAAAAAAAATAAAGCAAATAATATAAACGTGAATAAATTACAATAACAACTGCAATACAACGAAATAAAAAATTAATTCAAATAAAATAAATAATTATTTAATGACAAAAAATAATATTAATAAAAATACAAACGTAAATAAAATATGAAAACAATAACAATTCAATAAATTAAAGATTTAAAAAATTATAAAAGGCTATATAAGGTTAAGGGTTGCGTTACCCTAGGGTTCTTTTTTTTTAAATGTCTATAATGCATTACTTATTTATGCTAGAAAAAATTAAATTAAATAAAAATTAAATAGAAGAATAATGCTAATATAAAAATAATTTAAAATTGCAAATTAAAAGAATAACAATTAAATAAAAAATTAGTTTATTTTTAACTAGTTTTGTATTAGGTTGAATTATGAATAAAAAATAAGTAAATGAAACAATCCTTAATCTTTATTTAAGTTTTTTATTTTGCAACTATTTTATATTTTAAAAATACATAACAACCAAAAATATTATATTAAAAAATATATATATAAAATACATATATATATATAATATATATATATATATATATATATATAAATATATTTTTTTAAAAAAATATATAATTTTTCAACAATTTTTAATTTTTAAAAAAAAACTTTCTTTTAAAACATTTATTTTCTTTTAAAAACATCACAGTTTTAAAAAATATTTTATTTTTAAAAAATGTATTATAATAATAATATTATATTTTTAAGAATAAACATTTTATTTAGAAAATAGGTGTTTTATATCTTAAAAAATATTTTATTTACTAAAAGAATTTTTAATTTTTTAAAAAATTATTTTTTTTTGCTTAAAAAAAATATTTTATTTCTTAAAAGTATATTCTATTTTTAAAAATATATTTTATTTTCGTAAAGAAATATTTTATTTTTAAAAAAATATTCTATTCTTAAAAAAATATTATATTTAAAAACAGTTTTCTTAATAGTTATTATAATTAATATGTACTTATCATTAATATATAATCACAATCAATAATTAAAATATTTTATAATAGTCTTTAGGAATATGAAAAATAAGCCAATTTTTATAAATGCCTATTAAATTTTTATCACTTGAAAACAATAATTGATATTTAGATTAAATTTTACGGTCAAGAAAATATAAAAATAAAGAAGAAAAGATTTATTAATAATACAGTCCTAATTAAAATTTAAAATATAGGCGGAATAGATCTTGAAGTCGCGGTATCACATATCCATCAAAAATAATATATATCTGTTTTAAAAACAATAGTCCATAAATCAAATAATACTTGATTAAAAATTTAAGTGACAAGTTTTAAATCTTAATTAATTAAGAAATTTTAAAGTAAAATTTAATAATTAAAATATTTATATTGTATAAAACAAAGAAGAATTTAAAATTTTTATTTACAACTATTAATGAATTATTAATCGATAATAATTATTATAAAATTAATATATCCTTTTATTTTATTCTTATTTAAATAAAGTGATTTAATTATTTTTTATATAAATTTCGCAAACATTTCAAAATTTAAGTTTTTTTTGGGTAACTTATAAATAGAACTGATTGCTTAAGATGCAAAATATTTTATAATTTTATTTTTACTTTTATTTTTAATGTATTGCTGAAAAAGAAATATTTATTTATTCTTTATTTTATTAATTTCTAATGAAACAGAAATATTATTGTTTAGTCCCAAATTGCCTACATAAGTCTTGTCTTCATTTTATATGAACTAAAATCGAAATAGTACTTTTATCTGAAAATGCATACTCATCATCATCATTACTGGAAGATTATAACAACCTAGATCGGATTAAAACCTTATAAAATTTTTGTTTCCATTGGTCATCCCATCACTTTATTTTCACTTCTTTATCGACTTCATACATCCACCACTGTCTCGAGTATCTTCAGGTTCATCTTCCAAAAGAGCTCGCTCTCAAATGATTTCTAATGAAGTTATTTTTATTCTTGTCTTTTGAAAATTATGTCCACATTATTTTAAGGATACAAATTTTATAAAGAAAATTATATTATGATCATTGTGACCTCAGTATTGCTCGAGGTATGCCTACATTACAATATTCGTCTTCTTCTTTCAAGAGGCCTACAAAACTTCCAATTTGTTGTAGAATAAAGATTAGCCACATGCAACGTGAGCTACATCAAATCAAATTTTTTTTCTAAGATACTTTCCTCTAAACCAAGAATTGTTTAAATTAGCTGCGATATTGTATCGTATATAATATGGAGATGGTGTTATGATTTTAAAATAACTTCACTCATAACATATATAAGATTAAAATCTATATGAATACATTTATTTATTATAAAATAAACAACATTAGTTGTACTTCTTAATATTTTCGATTACAATCTTTGTTATAATTCAAACCAAGAAAAACTTTCTATTTTTTATATTTAAATCCCATTTATTGTTAATCTATTTGATTATCGAAGATTCATTGACCTACTGATTATTAACTGTGGCAGTTAGAGCAATTCCTGAACGAATATTTTTATTAAACATGTTATAGAGTATCAAAAGCTTTTGGTTTTTTCCTTGAAGTATCCGGGCTTTGTATAAAACCATTTTATTTTCTAAATTGAACTGTGATTCGGTCCTAAGGAAACACCACTCATTCATATACATTTCTTATGAATATATATTTTTATTTTAACACTCAATATTAATTTTTCTTACAATAATATTTAAATATATATCCCGATTTTGTTTTTACTATAAATAATAATAGAAAAGTATATTTAATGCAAGCAAATCAAATCCTGTTAATAATGTTACTGGTAGGTTAGTTTGAAACGGCTAGTCTAATGATTTCATATTATATAGAGATATTATATGGACTAAAATCATTATGTAGATTTCTAGTACGCATTATGTAGAACTCAGAGACAACCTTCATCTACGCTATTGTTGTTATATTTTCCTAGATTTCAATATTTTTATTAACAACATTTTATAAAATTATCGGTGAATTTCTACATATACTGCATATAATATATGAAATAAAAATCAGTTATGCTATAAACTTATTCAATATATAAATTTATTATTTTATATATTGTATATACTATTTGGAATATATTTTAGAATATATTAGTTCTTTAGCTATATTATAAATTGAGTCATAAACAGAAACCCAAGGTATAATACACTTTTCGGTTATATTTTCCTAGATTTCAATGTTTTTATTAACGACTTTTTATAAAATTATCGCTGAATTTCTATATATACTATGTATAATATATGTAATAAAAATCAGTTATGCTGTAAACTTATTCAATATATAAATTTATTATTTTATATATTGTATATACTATTTAGAATATATTTTAAAATACATTAGTTCTTTAACTATATCATAATTGTGTCAGAAACAAAATTCCAAGATATAATACACTTTTCGATTATATATTATTAGATTCCGATATTTTTATTAACGACGTTTCATAAAATTGTAGCTGAATTTCTATATATACTATATATAATATATGTAATAAAAATCACTAATTTAAATTAAATCAGTGATTAAATTTATTTAAATCTTACATTCAACTATTTCAAATAATTTTTTTTAAGATTCATTTTTATTAATTATTTACGTCTACACCACATATTGTGTTCTACGTATAATGTATACAAATCTTTAACTATTTTTAAATGATAAAGAAACTATTTACTCACTTCTATGTTTATTTCCTGGTCGTAATATGACTTAAACCAGCATATGTCAATCAAATATAATAAGACATGTGATTTCTCTACTTACATTCTATTGGCGCATATAGAGCAGGTAGTCTTCTTTGACTACTGTATGATCATTTTGGTATTGTGATTAATTGTCTCAAATAAATTATACTATAAAATACCCAAAAACTGTTAACTAAAGTTTTAATTTAAATATTTATTAGAGAAGAACAAAGGTTTCTTATATAAAAAAAATTCATGTAGAACGTGCGCCCTGTCAAATTCTTTTTTGAAATTTTTTTTTGGTTGATAATAATTTTAAAAATATCTTTATGTCATGTCTTAAGCTGTTTCTTTTTTAGTGATTTAAAAATTCATTAATAATACTAAAAATATTGCAGTCCACAAAAAAAAAACGGTAACAATAATAATAAAAATAATTTATTTTAGAAGACAACAGCGATAAGCAAATTTGTTAGCCAACTGATAAATTTTGTATGCTCAATGAAGCTTCTGACTTGTCCAAACAAAAATTTTAATTTGTTTAAATTTGTTAAATAAAAAAAGTTACATTTTTTTCTAATATCAATTTTAAGTAAATTATTTAAATGCCATAATGCCTGTATGTTATCTATTATACTCGTATGTTGACGTTAAAAACTGCTTGGCGCAAACTAATGCCAAAATTGATTACAAAACTGAAGTACATATAAAAGAATCTATCTTGACTTGAATTAGCTTTTATGACAAACTGTGATTTGTTTGTCATTAAATACTAACATCATATGCAGATATCTTCAATTAACTCAAACACTTAGACTCTTTTTACAAACTTAAAAAAATAAATATATTTTATTAGTTAAACATGTTAAACTATTAGAAATCGAGATACTATGCGTGGACTCCCAATTAGATACATGGTACCTTTATAAAGTTGTAGAGGAAGCATTGCAGCTTCCTCTTAAACTTCTAAGTGTAATTGTGATAAATTTAACAATGCTTCCATGCCAGCATTTGTGATAGTTCTCATGGCCCCTGTGATATTTAACCACGCCAGCCTCTGTAATTTGCTTAGTTTTGATATAGGTGTACCTTGTATAGTATGATGGGTCTAACTTTTTGTGTGTAGATACATAAGGTCATTTTAGCGCTCAGACTCAAGGATTTTTCTAGAAGTTGTTTTGTAGTCCAAAGGTTTTTCTTGGCCTTTTTGATTACAGAATTGAGGTGTACTTACTAGGTAAGTTTTTTATCCAGGTTAATTCCTAAATATTTTACCTCTTCCTTTAGAGGAAACTCTAACTAATTTATTGTTAATATGGAGATGTTGAAAACCCTTTTGCTGGTAAATGGGACAATAGTAGTTTTAGTGAGATTAATTAATAATCCTTATTAGACAGGTACTGCTCTATTGTTTCAATAGTGTTATGAGATATTTCTGTTCTCTGTTCAGTGATATTTAAAATTTTTTTTTCATTTCAATTCAATCTCTTATTGATCTTATCAATTTCTTATAATTAATAAACACAAAACTGACAAAACTATAATTTTTTGTGTATATGTGTATGTGTACTCCAATCTTTCAAAGGCTTAGAAGTAGTTCTTAGTCACAGCTATGACTCAAAGTAAAGTAAATTGTGACCAATTCAATATATCATGTGATAATTGCTTTGGCATGCTTGCACTAGAGACTTTCAGCACTAGAGACTTTAGGTATTTGCACTACAACTTAGTATTTATTTCTTAATTATAACCTAATTACGTTTATTTGTCTTGTAGTATAAATCATTAGTGAATATTGGTGCCAAAACAACTACATAACACTTTACTTACTAAAATGGTATGTTACGAAAAATCCAACCCTTTACTTTGAGTTAATGCAAAGGAAACTTTGATAAATACTCATAACCTTATCTTATGCCGATTCATATTGGTAGATAGGTAATGATTAAAATGTATTTAGAACAATATTAACATAAATAAATTGTAACTATATTAATATTTCAAATAAAATATAAATTCATTTAAATATTATTCAAATGAAGCGTTCCTTACGAAACAAAGTTTTTTGAAATTAAGGTATACTGCTTACAAACTTACAGAAATAATTAATTGAATAATTTAAAAGAATTATTAAGGAATTGATTATATGGCATAAGATTGTATGGGAGTCGTAAGTGCCTAAGAATCCATACTCCATTAATAACATCTTGATACCAACTAGTTTAACTTATTATTAGTTCTATTAAGATATTTATATTGAATATCTCAAAGGAACTTATTTAAATAACTGCTCATTTTATTATTTATATATTTTACTAAAATTTTCTTTTCTTTATTTTCTTCTTTGATTCTTTTTCTTCTCTCATCTCTATTCATTTTACTTTACCATCTGTGTTTAATTTATTTTTTTAATTATTTTGTTTATTTTTTAATTCTTCCTTTTTCTTAATATTCTTCATTACTTCTTTATTCCTTTTTTCGCCCATTTTTTTTCTTATTCTCATCCTTATTATCTATTTTTTCTCTTTCTGAACATTCTTTACGTTTCCTATATATTTTTCACATTTTTTCTCGAATTTTTTTCATTTGTGTTAGCCTTTCTTCTTTTCTTTTCAATATTGAAAATGTTTATACTGAGGTTTTCTATAGAAATTCTTAAACCTAACTATTAATTTATTCGTCAATGCATGTACTACTTCCTAATTTCAGCCTTAGTCTTATTTGTTTTCATTTTTCTACAACCTTTATGATACTTAAAGCAAATGGGTAGTGCATACTCACTACATACCGCGCAATATACAAAATAAAAATAAAAATTGGCAACAAAAATGATGTTGTTTTGTATGTTACTAAAGTTGCATGTTTATTTATATGCTTATATGAATTCAATCGATATAAATCTTAATATCATTCCGAAATTAATGCAGTTAGCTACGACTTTCGTAGAAACTCACACTAATATATATTAAATTTAATTGAAATATGTTTGTTTGAATTATAATATACTAAATTCTTTTAATAATTATTATATAAACGTAAATAAATTAGTTTTTTTTATTTTTTGGAAAAAAGTGTTGTAAAAAATTTATTGAATCACTTATGTGGGAGCTTTACGAATATTTAAAAATAAAAGTAAACTGTAATTAGTGGTTAAATAAATATAAGAAAATATTTTCTAGCATTGAAAAACTGCTTCCTCTTCATTTTCTTCTTTTTTTCAATTAAATAGGTGAAAGTTGTTTTTTGAGAAAGGAATATTAGATATATTTAAGATAATATCTTGTGCCACTTAATCTGTTATACAGTAATAATTATATACTGACACCTAAATAACGTATATACTGTACTACTAACTAATCTTTTCCAGGGATGTGACACAGAACTGCAAGATTTTTAATTTAATATATCTAGGTTGTAGATTAAGATTAATGCTTTAAATAAATTAAATAATTAATTTATTTACTTATAATTATTAATATTAAAATTTAAATGATCACTGAATTAAGATATTTTTCCATTTTTTTTTTAAATAATGGTTTTTCAAAAACTATATATTTTAAATTATTTCTATTGTCTGTACCGACATACATATATTGGTTTGTAACTTTCAATGCATTTATTAACATTTATTAATTAATATTTATTTATTTATATATATCTGTGTGTTATTCTTTGTTCTTGTTGTTTCTGGTTATTGTTATTGTAAAATTTTAATTAATTAATCCTAAGCACCTTTGAGGGTTTAAAGTGTAAATATTTTTAATGAAGCATCGTCACCCTCGCATCGACACCCCTCCTCGTACTTTCTGTACGAACGAGTATACCGGATTGTTGTAGTTTATTGTTTTTTATGGAAAGACGATGTATTCGAAATAAAATAACTTTTGTTTTGTTGAAATGTTTTCAAATCGTAAAACACAAAACACTTACGTATTTTAAAAAATTATAAACTTGCATTGAATTTAAATTATATATTTGGGATTTTTTTCTTACTTCAGCGTTTATGGCATTTTGGGTTTCTTCACCATCGAAACCGCATAAATCAAAACAAGATAAAAAATAAATTTTTAAAAAAATTGAAACAAGTTCACATTAATATAAGGAAGAGTGTTTTCATTGAATTTTAATATTAAAATGCCCATAAAAATGAATCACATATGAATAAAAAAAAATGTGCTAAAAAGAGCGAATACATATACGTCAGTATATATCAATAAAAAATTATTTTTTATTATATTCCAAAAAAAAAAAAATTCATATATGATTTAAAGTCAACAAAAAAATATTTTGTCTAATTTTAAAAGAAATTTTACATAAATTTTCCATTAATGAGTTAATAATTTTCTCTCATGATATTTGAAATTAGTAATTAGAAAAAAATTAAATTTTTTTCAGATACTATCAAATTATTTACAAATATTTCAACTTATCTGCTTGACATTGAAATCTGCTAATTTACTTTGAAGAGAACATAAGACCTTTTATTTATTTTTATTAAAAAAAAAAAAAATTTTTTTACGTAATTATTATTTTATTTTTTTTTTTTTGTTATTGTGGTTATTTTGAATGACTAATATTTGTTTTCTTTTTTATTCTCAAAATAAAATTTAATTAACAACTTTCAAATGACTTCGAGTTTGCCATATTAGCAAGCGTTTACAATTAAAATAAAATAAAAAATAAATAAAATATTTACTTATGTGTAGCGAGACAAAAATCACGTTATATATAATTATTAATTTTTTTTTTTTTTTTTGTTATAAGTTAACTCATGATATAAATTATCTACCGACAAATTAACGAACTAAAAATAAAAAAACAAAATTTTATTATTTATATTGAAAATAATAAAAGTAGAATAATATTTGGTTAAAACTGGTTGATATGTGAATTGTTTAGTTTGTGAGAAATTTGCATTTCATTTGATTGAATTTGATATCTGTATAAATTATTTTACTTTTTTTTTTGTCAAACGAATTCTGATTTTTGACATTTTGGTTGATTTGCTTAAATATGACATAAGAAGTATCTTCTGTACATATATTCGTCAGTCAGTGATTCGCATTCAAGCACAAATTGCTTGTACAGCAATTGAGAACACCTTCTGCTGAAACTTAAGACGAGACTGTGCCATGCAATGTGTCACATCGCACAGCGTTTAAATATAGATACTTTATTTTTAAATCTAGTTTAAATTTATTTAATGTTACCAGTTTTAATTTATTGGTTTACAGTTCACAAGTAGTCTATCAAATTTATATGTGAACTGGCCTGTTTAGCATAGAACTTAAAGTTGTCTTCATTTGAGAGTGAACTTGAAAATTTTATATATAGTTTGATTAAATTAAAAAAAATATTTTAATTTATAATTAATTTAATTTAAATTAATATTCATTCACAATTAACTTATCAATATATATATATATATATAAGTGAATTATTAAATACCATAGTATTTCATTATGTAGTACAGCTTTTAATATTTGTTTTTGTTTTTGTTGACAAAAAAATTACTAGACATTTGCTTTCAACTATATTTACTTTCAGCTTAAAATTAAATATTTAGTTTAATTAAAGTATGAAAATTTGAACTATTTTTTAATTAATTTATAATCATATTTATTTATAATTAAGTTATATATATATTTAAGTAAATTATTAAATAGAATTTCGCTATATATATACAGCTTTTAACATTTGTTGCTAGTTTTGATTAAAAAATTTAATATTTAGTTTAATTAAAGTAAGAAAATTAAAAGATTTTTTAAATTAATTTATATTCATATTCATTTATAATTAAGTAATGTATATATAAGTAAATTATTAATTAGAAATTTTGTCATATACAGCCCTTAATCGTTGCTGTGTATTTAAAAAAAATTACTAGAAAATTTATTTTCAATTACTTTTAGTTTACAAATTTTTTATTAAATTTAATTAAAGTAACTCAATTTGAAAGTTTATAATTTATTTAAATACATATTTATTTGTAATAAACTTATATATGTATATATATTATTATTCAAGTTCTAATTATTACTTAGAAATTATGTTAATAGATGCTTTAACCTCAACTGTAAAATCAAAAAAAAAATTACTAGAAACTTCCTGTTCAATTGATGTTAATTTAAAAATTAACAATCTAATTTAAACTACAAACTAATTTACTGCTTTGCTTTATAAAAAAATTTACTACATTTTTTTTTTTTTAATTACTTTTAGTTAAAAAGTTACAATCTAATTAAAACTACAAACTTATTTAATACTTTTGCTTCTGAATACAAAATTATATTATATATTATTTTTGTTGAATTAGCATTTTTAAGCAGAACTATAAATTTATTAAATACTTAAATTTTTTGTTAAAATTCATAAAAATTAAAATCTTTAAAATACTACTTCGTAAAATAAAAGTATCTCATATTATTTTGATCAAAGCGTTTGTAAATGAGACCTAAAGGTACGAACAAACTCACTTCCTTATATCTTATTTACATTGTATTTAAATGAATCAAATCGTCACGTTTATATTTATTTCAATCGTTAAAAACTTAATCTTAAATTGTACATAACTGTACATAATTTAAAAGGAAAAAAACAAATCAGATACTATATACATCTAATATAACACGAAATAATACGTCTAATATTAAATGCAATAAAATCAATTGCAATACAATGAAAAAATTTGAAACCAAAAAAAATATAAATTTATATTCACCTCTACTTTATCTTCACACGTTTTGATATTAAAATTTGAATATTAATTTAGAAAAATATTATTTAATTATATATAAAACAGCATTAAAAATAAATTATTTATTATCTACTCGTATACATATTTTATTGTTTTTTTTTTTGTTTTCAAAGAAAACAAATAAATTGTATTTGATTTATTCTCATCATATAAAATGACTACAACTAGCAATTAAGCATTGTAAATTTTCTTTAATTAATTAAGGCGTTACTGCACCCTACAAATGATTATTAACATCAAAGTATCTATGAATGTCACTTCTTAATTTCTATTCTATTAATTTTATGAACTCATAGACAGTAAACAAACTCTTATAGCCGGAAGATTATCAAGTATATATCAATTTGTTTTTATTTTATATATAACCTTTACAACCTTTATAGCTGTACCAATAGCTTAAGACCAGAAGTTTTGATAACCACTTAAACCTATAACCACATATTATCTGTTATATGAACCGAAAAAGTTGTGCTAGTTGCTTGGTTCATATGACGACTCAGTCCATAAATTCAATTAGCGGCAACTATTTAATGGGTTGATTGTAGAGCCAGCTCCAAAATTCTGCAGATCGTTGATGTTGGCTTCAAGTAGCTACTCAAGATTTTTAAAAAATGGAAGAGCTGTTCTATGCTTTTAAAAAAATTGGGCATACGCAACAAAAATTTTGTTTCCTTCTGGCAGCTTTCACAATGACCACTACTCTCCAACAGGCCCGAAATCAGTCTAAAACTTCTATGTAATTAATTACCAAGCTGCTGTTTAAATTAAAAAAAAACACTTATTGCCTTATTCCAAAAAGTATATATGAATATTAAAATTAATTTTATTTTTATTTTTTATAAGTCTTATATTAAGTTTGTTTCTTCAAAGTGGTATGAATAAGCTTTTAATGCAGAGAAGTCAATATTCAGTCATAATAAATAATTCCTAATAGGTTAACTAGAAACATGTTTTTATGATCCTAAAGTCGTTTTTTCATAACATGTCATTTTGTCGTGTTACCTATCAATAGTTTTAAAAATTCAACGTCACTCATTGTTTTGGCTAAGTTTTTTGACAGTAAGAATTATCTATTAACTTCATTATCAATATATTTGACATTGAAGTACATTGGTCTTCTATTCGAATATACAGTGTTTCATTTTAAAATGTTTTAGTTTTTAGTTGTAATTCTTTGATCTAAGAAATTTAAAAAAAGTAAATGGAAGACAGGGTTTATTTTAAATATACGATAAGAATTGTATATCTAGGAAGGAACTTCATCTAAAAAATCTTCAATATTTGGAAAATAATTTCTAAAATCTACTTCATGCAGACTTAACTTATAATAGAACTTAAATTCTAAATGAATCAAAACAAATTTAAAACAATTTAATGAATTAATTAATTAATGAATTAAGATTAATTTTATGATTACACCTTTTGAAAAATGTAATTTCGTCATTAAATTTAAATATGCTATTCACACGACATAATTTAAACTAGCTTCCGAAAGCTAAATGCAAATAGGTATTGATATGACATTTTTGTTGATAATCGGTAATTTACAATTTGAAATTAACATTATAATAATAGCATTTATAGTTTCATAAAAACAACTCGAAATTGAGTTGACAAAATCAAGCAAACTCAACAGCTCCGTAACATCTCCTGAGTCCAAACTTATGTTTAGATATTATGGCTAGCACATGTTTTATTAACAACATTCTACTTAAAAGAATCTTATTAAGTACTTTATAATATATTGATTGATATAACGGTATGATGATAGGTCATATTTCAGATTTTTTAGATTTGGATTTATAATAAGCTCTGATATTTTTTGTATAACCTAGTTAATGGCATCGCATACATTTTGAAGGAAGTATTTTTATAATCACTTTTTATTGCAACATCTCTAAAATTATTTTATTAAAATTCAGAATTTAGAAAAAATAAAAATTTATGTGTGATGCAAAGTGCTTTTCTTCAGTTTCCTTTCGCAGTTTGACAACAACAAACACACGACCGACAGTAACAACTTAATCCAATTAGAAGTTTATGAATATTAACTTAACTTGTGCTATGTGAATAGCATACAAAACTTATGTGATCATTATCACTCTTTGGAAAGGCAGTGACGGTTGCTAATTGTCTTTAGCAAAGTTAATGACACTTTCTAATATTATTATTATTATTGTTAGAGAATGTGGCATTGCCTGACCGTCGAGTCTATTGTGCCTTCTTTTGGGTTTAGAGTAGGTCTCTAAACCCTGTTGTGTAAAGTATAGAACCTACTTTACAGAATTTTATTGCCTCTTCCGTAAGAATATACATTCCCAAGAGCATATTCCGTTTGAGTTTCTGATAGTAAAAGAGAAATAAAGTTGAAATGATATATAATATTGTAATTGATTATATATCTTTCATCATGTCTATCAATGCTCGGGCTTAGCAAAAAATAAACATATTTTAAGCAAATTTTAAACAATTCCCACAATTTTGTTTTTCAATATATATATACTCCTTATGTCACATAAGTTAGTGTCAGGTGGGATTAATAAAAAACCACAAGTTAAATTTAGTTAATTTATTTCTTTCCTCATTCTTGCGTAGAAATTATCGTATCTGAAATTAAACAGTCATATGCATTACTCTATAAAATTACTCTACCTCATTTGACAAAATATATTATTGCTTGCTATTTATTTTTAGTTAAAATATTAAAGTTTAAAATAAAATTTCTTTATCAGCATTTACAAAAAAAATAAAGAAATAAATTTATGAAATAAAACCACAAATGTGTTAATATAGAAAATGTCATTAGTAATCAGAATAAATTTCGTATCTAACTTCCAATCTACAACTGATGAAAAATTTTTTTGCATAATTTATTTTGCCAAAAAATTTGCATAAGATCATGAATACCAGTCCCGAAATAAAACATAAACCGATCTTATAAATTATCACGTAAAAGTCCAATATTTTTCCTTTAAAGCATTTTATCAAAATGCAAACAGAAAAGTCATATGCTTTCAATTAACATTTTGATAATGGAATAATACTAAAAAAAAAAAGTAATACTTACAATAAAACAATAAAAAAATAAATATTATGTACTTTCAACTCTGCCATTGTTTATTGAAAAACAGCAAACGAAATTAAAAAAAAAAATTATAAAATATTAATAAAAAATAATTTGCATTAATTATTGCAAATATATTAATTTTCTCGATTTAAACTTAATGACTGTCATATACAAAAAATAATAAAAATAATAAATAATTATAAAATAATAAATAATAATTATTAATAATATAAATATATATATAAATTTACATATCATTTATAATAAATTTTTTAAATAATTTTTTTAAATATTGATCTGCATTTTCCAAAATTTGATCTCTTCAACTTTATCAGCTTTAATTTATAACATATCTCTATGCAATGTTTCATTATATGGACTTAACAATTATTAGACTAATCTATTACTATTAAATCAATCGACAAACAGATGAATAGAAAGACAGACATATAGATAAACATCGTTCAATAAATCAGTTTTGTCGTGTTGTCGTTAGTTTTGCGAAATTGTTCAAAAAAATCTAATTATTGTTTATTAGAATAATACAATACATAACAATAAAATAAAAAAATTTTTCTTTAAATATTGCCTTTTACATATACTAAATTGGATCATTTTATTTCTTACAGGTCTACAAACTGGCCAATTAATGTGCTATGTGTGCGAGGACTGTGACAAAGTTACAACCAAAACTCCACTTGTGCAATGCAATAGTGAATACTTCACTGTTGATACCACTACAAGTGTTCCAACCACAGTAGAACCTTTGACAAGTACAACGACTCCTTCAACTACAACAGAAGAAATAACAACAACTGAGGCACCAACAACAACAACCACCACTACTACCACTACCACCACTACAACTACAACTACAGAACCATCAACAACAACACTAATCACTACAACAGAAGGAAAAGTACCAACAGACTCAACAATACCCACACCTGTTACTGTTGGACCAGCTTCTACCACAACAGGTCTACCAACGCCACCAAATGTGAACACATTCCTTTTCCCTAGTGTCAACGCTGAAAACGTAACAACCTCAGAAAACTCTACTAACAGCACAGTACCAGTTTTTAATATACGCATATCACGTTCCGTCGCAAGTGCCGTAGAGTACACCTATCACTGTTACTTAGTACAAAATAAAGGTAAGTCCCAAACGGCATAAGTACTGAAGAACGACTTCTAAAATTAATTTTTTTTAATTTATAGTAAATGGCACAACCATCACCAATCGCGGTTGCGCACGAGTTGGTGCTTCTGTTGGAGTATGTGAGGATCTGCAGAGTGCCAATAATGTCACAGAATTTGCTAAGTGCTTCCCTTGCTCCAATTCTCGTTGCAATAGCAGCACCGCTTTGTCAGTTTCATTGGCGACTCTCATCTTCGGTGTTCTTGCAGTGTTTTTACGCCGTGATTAAATTTAATTTTTAATTCAGTGACGTCATTTTTGTTTATTATAATTTTGTTTAGATTTTTAAGTTCTTATTTTATTTTTCATTTATCAATTAATTAATTGACTATAATTTTTATATATTGTAATCGAACTAAAAATAATTGTTTAACTTTGAATTAATTTTAACAATATTTATGTTAATTTAAGTTAGTTTTTAGTATAAGCCAGATGCCCAATCGCCTACCAAGTTGATACGACTTTTATTTGAAAACCGTTACAATCTCGATATATATATAAATTTTTTATACATACATTTTAAATATTTTATTAAATAATTTTTTATTCTTATATTGTTTTATTACAAGAAATAAATATTATAAGAAAATTCAAGCGCCAGTTATTGCATGTTGGAATCTGTATAGATCAAAGGGCGATTACATATCTGGCCTAAAATCCCAATCGAAATATTTTATTATTACCAAATTAAATTAAACAGATAATGTATAAGTAATTAAATTAAATAAAAAAAAACATAAAAACTAAATTATGTTATTCAGTATTTTTTGTTTAAACTCTAGCAGTTCTAAATTTCAGAAATTATTAAAGGTGACTTCTCACATATATCCATTATGCTCTTCCAACTATATTAAATTGTAAAATAGATTACAGCAAAAGACAAATTTTTTTACTATAAATTATAACCTTTAATTGGAAAAGTAACATCTTACATTTATAATCTAAAAATATGCTACTACCTTTGGTTTTAAATGACGTCTACTTAGTTACTTTATACGTGGTGATAAGAAGAAGAGTTTTAATTGCAATTAATTGTCTAGTATTATTAGACACTCATAAAACTTTTCTAAAAATTTTACAATAAATAGAGTATAATCTATATGAAAATATGGATTTTATAACTAAAACTTATTTATATACTATAACAAAAATGGAGGATATTTGCATTTGGTCCAATGTTATCGGACACCCACAGTAATAAATTTCCTAAAAATTTCACACTAAATAAACTATAATCGATATGAAAATACAGATTAAATAACAAAGTTATTAATGTCCAATGACAAAAATAAATAAAATTTTCATATCCAAACAATTTTTTACTTGATGAAACAATCAAGTGAATTCTTGGCTGACCATCTAGGTCTTTCGGATAGTATCAAATATTCATCATCAGTTGCATTTGGAAATATACATTGATTTAATTGTTGTTTTTTAAAAGTTAATGATAATTAAAAAACTTATCTTTTGATTTGTTTGTTCATATATAATTTTTGGACTATAACTGTCAGGAATTGAATACTGTCAAATTAAAACCGAAGACTAGTTTGTTATCGGGCAACTAGCTTGTTATCCGGGAACTAGCTTGTTATCCGGGGAAAAAGTTAACATACAACTAATATGTTTTATATTTAGAAATTTGATACTCAGTGTTGTTTATTTATAAACAACCCTTGCACTTACTTTATTATTAATTAGAACTAATGCATAAACCACAGCTGTATAATTGAACTTAATCTTGTTTCTAGAAAACATCGTTGTTTATTTACTCTCGTTCTATTGATTTCTACAAATGGGTTTAAAGAATTAAGCTTATTGTCAAGTTCTACAATCGCTTTTTGCAAAATGTTTAAAACGACTGTGATATTATACTTAATAGTTATATGTTCTTTCTGGCAGTCTATTATGTAGTTAGAGAGCGCCAAGAGTAACTTAAAAAAAGTAGTGAATTATAAATTAAGCTTAACGAAAATTGTTTAGAGCCTTATACTTGTTAGCTAACTATATCCAGACCAAATCAGTGAACTAAGCAGGGAATTACTTATACTGCTATTCTGGTGGTGGAAAATATTGCAAGACATGTGGAATGGCAAAAGACTGATTCTATTCAAAAATATAATCAACAAATCAGTAAAAGAAAACTAAAAGGAAAAGAAACTATTGAAAATCTGAAAAAAAAGAAAAAAGTAAGATACTCGGAATAAAAAGAATAAAATTTTCACTAGAATGAAAGCAAAACATAACAATAGGTGAGTGTAATTACGAAGTTGAATGTCTACTAATTGAGTTCAAAAAAACAAAGCTAAAGCTGCGAACTCAGCATTTTTAATAGGAACCGAAAATCCCAGTTCACAAAAATTACAAAATAGTAATTTGACCGATATAAAAGTATAGCTGTAAGTCTCGATTCTTAATGAAATCACAAATACATATCACAAGTCTGACAAAATTAAATGACAAATGTTGATGTAAAGATAGTTGAAACTAGCATACTTTGTCAACACGTAACTGATAAGTACTAATTAGATTGATATTAGTCGAAAGTATTGTAATCACATTATAGTTCATAAATATTATATTAGAGGGATTCGAATAGAAAAGAAAAGGCAAGAACAAAAATTTAGTCAATTTATTAAAATTTGGCGGACCATACAACGCTGTTTCGAGTATTGTCAAGTACTCATCATTAGTGGCTTTAGGAAATATTCAATTTTTTTTTTAATTAGTTTATAGTTCGTATATAATTTGTTTGGACTGCAAGTGCCAGGCTTAGAACTCGTGCCTGTCAAATTAACAGCGATGACTTGGCAATACTCGAAAGAGCGTTGTATGGTCAGTCAAATTTCAATAAATTAACTGAATTTTTGTTCTTGTCTTTTCTTTTCTATTTGAACCTTTCTAACTTTTAAAAATAGCTTCTTTGTCGTTATAAGAAGCGTAGCTTTCGGCAAAAATAATTAACTTTATAAATATTATATTACAATCACATTTTCGAAAAGTGTTTAAAACCCAAAGTGATTAAAACTGGTTATTGCTCTATTTCCCATTTATTTCGCAAATTATTATAAAAAATATTACATACGTTACCAAAATTCGTTAATGTGTAAGCTTATTTTTTCTTTTTATAAATACTTTATGATAAGCTAAAATTAAATAATTAGGCCAGATATATGGTATACTAAATACGCCTATCTGGCCCAGTATACATATGAAAAGCATACTTTTGGGAATTTATTGAAAAAATAATATTTACAGCCGAAATGAGTAAATAAACAACGTTGCGAAAAATATTGTTAGCATAACTTTGGTCTTGAATAAATAATTTAATGAAATTTTATTTTCTATCTATGCACTGAGATATAAATTTGTAAAAAAATTTTTATATAGTGGAGATAAGATAAGAGAATTAGTAACGATAAGCCATTCACGAGACATTAAGAACATTTGCAGAACGTAGCTATATCTGCAAAATTTTTAGATAGTGAGTGTGCAATCATATATATAACTTTATATAACTTTCTGTAAAAATTTCCATTTCATAAATTAATGGAAATACTTATAAAAGTTTAAGTATTATAACTAAATAAAAACTTTTATTTATACTACAAATCAATTTTATAAGCACACAAATTTTATTAAGTTTTATTTTTTCCAAATAAATAATATAAATTAAATGTATGAACACTCTTTCACTACTAATCAGTAAAAATATCAACATACGTGAAAATTCTCACACCTTACACTAATGAACGTAATGAAAATTATGCTTTCATAATGCACTATTTTTATTCATTTGAACTAAAAGTTATTTGAAATTCTATATTAATAAAAATCGTGGTCCGACTAATACCAAGAAACTACTTTAATATAAAATATGCAAGTTTAATACAAAATTAATTGCAAATAAGATAAGAATTGGTTCATATTTTCAGTTTTAATTAAATAAATAAAACATAATGTTTTATAAAATAAGTACTTAAAAATTGTCACTCAATATTTTTGTTTAATGAAAAAGTAAATAAGTTTTTTAAAAACAGTTCACATTACCTAAAACTGTATTTAATTGTTTATTAAAATAATTGGAGAACTACAAACTCAAGGAATTGTGCCCTGCCAAATGGGAACTGTTCATAAAAATGGAAGCTAAAAAATATTTTTCTAACCTAAAAAACTATTATATCTACAGTTTACTTTTCCGTGAAATTCAGCAATTATGATCACTTATTTTCTTATCCGTTTATTATTCATAAAAAATAGTCACTTTAATATTTCTCACAACAGCCTATTACATATGCAGTATATACAGTATAACAGTATACATAGTGTTTTAGAGAATATAATATAGAAGTAATTTAAATACTTTTTACATAGTATTTTTATCTCATACGAGGGTCATTATTTATATTTTGAGCCTCATAATTCAAAAAAAAAAAACTTGTTGAAAATTGCTCTAATGTTTCTCGAAGTATTCTCCTTTATGGTTAATACATTTTTGCATGCATTCGAACTTCGAACTATTTGTCAAAGCATTTTTTCCAATCTTCTTCAGACACCTCCAAAAAATTGATTTTTATATACAGCAGTTTTTTCTGCTCACAATCAATCGAAAATCGTTGCCAACGCAATTTATTCTTGACAAAAATACAAAGAGAAGTTATTGGGTGCCAAAGCAGGACCCCAATATACAGCGAAGGACCCTTCTATTCGATTTTTGGAATGTCGGTTGACAAATAGTCGGTTGTTAGACGTAAATGTGTGAGCACTTACATTGTTCTGATGGAGATGGAGAATGATTTGATGGAGTTTATTTGTTTTCCGCTTATTTGATTTCAGTGAAGACTTTCGGTAAAACACTTACCATTTTACGTTTCTGTAATGGTATAGTCGTAATTGCCACATGAGCAGTTTTCCCGACAAAATAAGCGTCCATTTTTTTCGAAGTATCTCGAGTACTAACAACTTTTGTTAGATTTGCTTTATCTTGAAACACCCATACAGTCAAACAGTCGACTGTTGTTTACGTTTCGGTTCATACGCATATTCTCGGATCCATGGTTTGTCACCTGTTATATTCTTATACTCATATACGTTTTTTTTGAAGCACCGCTATTGTACTTCATGAGCATTTGAGCATTTGTATACACTAATCAACATGAACATGTTTATGAGATTTTTCAAATGATTGTCTAATATTTTATACTCGTATATGCTGGAGGAACAATGTTTTCTGGCAAAACAACTGTTTATAGATGACCTCTATAAATTTCAGTGGGATCAGTGAGCGATCTGTGGCCACGATTAAAATCATAATAATTATGTTTACATGCAAATTACAGAAGCTACAATACGGACATATATAATTTATATATATTAAAGCATAAGTATCAATCTATGTTTTATGTGATAGAAAATGTTTTATAATTAATGTCATAAAAAAATAATATTAAATATTAAATAATATTTAATTATGCTTCAAAATGCTTCATTACATTACCTAAATAATTTGATTCACTTATTTTGATGCAAAGTGACTTACAGTAACAGATAATTGGCGCTATCAATCAATAAATTTCGTAAAAGCTGTTTTCATCAGAGAAGTGTTTGAACTATGATTTATTAATTTGTGAATTAAAAAGATTTACCATTTGTTTAATAAAAAGTACTTTTATTATCACATATATGGAGAAATGATAAATTTTTATTTAAAATAGTGAACTTAAAAAATGCTTTTCTTCACAAATATCATATACATTTGTTAGCAATTGTTCATCTGAAAGGAATAAATAGTTTAAGCAGTTTAACTTAGATCCACAGAATGCGATGACCGTCAATGCGGCCTTAAAAGCGATATCAACATATTCTTGGGAAGTCTTATAATTACATTGGTTTACCGTTGAAAATACCCAGTAGTAAGAGGTATTTTGACAGCTGGGTCAGATCAATCTTGTGTTCCCATTAACTTTCCGGACTTATTTAAGATATCAACCAAGATATTATGGTTAATTGCGCTATATAAATTGTATGTAAGGTATAACTGATTAAGAAATGCAGATATTACAATACAACATTAATTTCAAATGCGACCGATAAAAACAAACTATTCTAAGATATCTAAATCAAATTTATAAAAATATAATGAATATAGCGCTAGAGTCTGTTTAACAAAAAAGTGTATTTCACATTCAGTCACCAAATTAAATGTATCCATATTCAGATCTAGTTGCTAAGCCTGAAGTATTTCCTTTATTCAATTAAGTGTTCAATTTAATAATTCAATAGATCCTTACATTGTCTGAATAGTTTTAGTGCACTCAGAACTGACATTACACTAACATATTATCATTTGTTCCTATTTTACAATATGCATTTGTTGATGTTGAACCGACCTTGAAGATATCACCACTAAATTTCATAAAAAAAGATTAATAGTTTCAGTTAAGCACCGATAGCAATCGATAAGAATGGACAATATATATTAGGATTAATGAAATTGTTATCGAAATATAAAAAAAAAGTTTTTGAATTGTTTGATTAACAACGCCAAAAGTTTGTTGTCCAAACCAGTCAATTCGTTAACTTTTTAAAATTATTGTAAAAATGCATTCGTATATGTACTTACTTACTTATGTGGCCATAGCAACCCGTTACCGAGTTTTGGCCTGACGCAGAATGTCTCCCCAGGCGCCTCTGCTGCGTGCGCGCCTTTTCCAGTCTCGTATATCAAGTCCAGTTAGTGCTCCCTCAACTTGATCACTCCACCGGAGACACGGTCTACCTCTACGTCTTCTTCCGCCAACTACTGCTTCAAACACCTTTTTCGCCGGAGCGTCTTCATCCATTCTCACGACATGACCAAGCCAGCGAAGCCGCTGGATGTTAATGCGCTGAATTATATCAATATCGTGATAAAGCTCGTACAGCTCGTGATTCATTCTAATGCGGTAGTCGTCGCCAACTTGTAGAGGACCAAAGATCTTACGAAGAACTTTTCTCTCAAACACTCCCAATGCTGCTTCATCATTCTGTGATTCGTATATGTATTACATACAAAAAATATATCTGAACAAAATATTTGCGTATGCTTGTTGGATACAATTCATTACTTTCATACATCATTCATGGCAAGGTGTCACTCTAAAAGAAGTAAAATAGTAGTATAAACTGATATTTGTCTACTACAGTTTCTCATGGCTCTTTATAACAAAAAATCTTACTATATCGTTCAATGTAGTTCTGTGGAAATTATTGGTCTTATGAATTTTTCAGTATGGAACCGGGGCTCTAGACCTCTAAGATGCGTTCTATAGAAAAATTCTACAGAGGAAGTGAGAAGTGTGTTTCTGTAGACGCTACAAACACAAACTGTATGCGATCAACCTTGAAGCAAGCATATTCATAAAAGTAATGTTCGGTAAAACTCAATGTGTATATCATCAAGTTAGTATTTCAATTACTTCAATGAGTCTCTATAATGATCACAATTACTCGCCAATTTTATTCATTTGGAAACTCTTGAGCTAAGTGATGTGAAGCCTAATCGAAAATTACTTTCTGGCAGATTTAATAGTAGACGATAGTAAAACAAGCCATGCCTACGATGGATAGATGTTGCGGACCGAAATGCTCGGAACCCAGCAGTTTCCAATTATATAACATGGGCGAGTAATTGATATCAGTATAGAGACTTATTGAGGACTAGTACTGATAATGATGATCAAATAGTGTTTGTCCCACATCTTTAACACATTTTTAATTTAAAAAATTTAATTTAACTTTAACATAATTAAAATACTACTAATCTTCAATCAGGCAAAATCTTAGATTATAAAATCGTGCACCTGTTTTCTTTCGTATGTACCCTAATTCTTTGAAATGCTGAAAGCTAAATAAAAACAGTATTTTAAACATATTCATTCAGTAAAATTGCATAAAAAGCTTTTAATATTAACATAATAATTTTGTATTTTTATTTGTTAAATATTAATAACCTACTTAATTACCCATAGAGCTTATCAGAGTTGAATGCGCTACCGGTAAGTCAATGTGAAATAGCTTATCACCTAATTGAATGGACATGAAAAATACCAGCTCTTACTTACGGTTGACTAATAGCATTCTTGCTCAGACCACTTCAGGTTCTATCTAAATGAACCTATTTTATATTTGCTTTATTTTTTTAGAACTTTTAATTGATCGATTAATATTTTTGAAGTATCAGATTTGCAAAAAAGAAAGCAGTAAATAAATTGTAGACTAAATGTATGGAACTGCTTTGATTAGAAGAAATTCACCGGAAAAGTAAATGGAAATTTATAAACAAATTTATAACAATCAATATAATTTCTTTACTCTTTCCGTAAAACTTTTGTAGAAACAATGAAATTTGTTTGTTTAATTTACAAATACAATAAAATGTGAGGCCCATAAAGGTTCTAACAAACTGTTATCGTGTTGCAACTATAATGAAATTGAAAAGCGGATATTGCCTCAATAAAATAATATTTCCTAGAAGTAAAATTCCAAATAGTATATGAATCACAAATCAATTTTCACAGTGGGTAACAGAAAGAATATTGCCTTCTCTAAAATATATTTCATCAAAAATGAAGAGATTACATCGAAGAGATTACATCGAAGAGATTACATCGAAGAGATTACATCGAAGAGATTACATCGAAGAGTTTAGAAACGATAATGGAAATAAAGCAGATTTATATTGTTACTTTAAAGAAACATATATTTAACTGATTATGCTATGATAATTATTATCTGAGTAGTAGATTAAAATGATCAAAGATTTCAATTCAATATATTCTTTCGTCATCCTTTGACTAAGGAAATTTTAACTAGTATTGATACAGTCTTGGTGGTGTCCAAACGAATTCTTTTACGCTAAAAAACTGTATTGGTCAGCAGTTGTAGTTTTCTAAAATTATTCCGATTACTGTTCATATACATCATGTTTGTAGTTATAAAGTTTAAGAATTGCAGTAATACTGAGTAAACATTTGTCTATATGTGTTATAATGGACTCTGACTGATGCATATTGACTGAAAGAGTAATTCACAAGATTTACAATTATTTTGAGAAAAGAAAAATTTGCTTTGCTAGTATTCTAGATCAAGAATATCTGACTAATATCACCAAGCGCACTATAGTGGAAAACATCAAAAACCACAGTGTGAGACATGAACCCACTTAAATAACCTCTGAGGATTGATTAGAAGAAAGCAGTCGCCTTCAGCGGATGCAACTCCATTCCAGTAATTAAGGGCAAAGAGGAAAACATATAGGTTTAATATTTAGCGAGATAAATTCAAAGCAAGAAATAATGGATTAAGTGATAAGGGGCGGTATTTATCTAAAGGGTATGGGGTAACATCATAGTAATCTCACCAAAGCGCTATATATATTATTTGAGTCCACATTTTCACTTGAAAACATTTCCTTCTTGAAAACCATATCACTATGGATAAACGCCAGTAATGCTAAAAAACAATTGATTTTCACTATTTAATTTTGTAATAGAAGATAAGTGAAATTTTAAAAGCGTTCAGTTTGTGGACAACAACAACTGATAGCCAATCTACTTATAACTTCTTAAAAGAAATCAGTATACATGCCGGAAACAATAAATGGCAATACTTCACCAATTCAGTAAAGAAAGTTAGAGAGGTGACATAATGACTATGCATAAAACAAGAACATTGAGGTCTCAATCATTAGTCTGTTTTATTAGCACAAGATATGAATAACCCTATATTAGATACTAACTAAGGACTAAAAATAAAGCTGGCGCAGTTCGAATATACTCGATGTAGAACATTCTGAACTAACAGTTCCACTTAAAGTCAACTTTAAAGTCCGATTTCTTCGTAAACAAGCTAACAAATAGCTTGACAAGCTTGACAAATAGGGAAGTGAAGAAAGTTGTACAGAATGCGTAACTTTATTAAATTCCATTTTCAACCGAGCATGGCCAGTAAATTGGAATAGTACCGGAAATCGGCTACAAAGAAGTACTCGTATAACAGTAAAAGTAATAAAAATAAAAGAGCCATTAAAATTATGGACTTCATTAGAAAACTCTATATAAAACTTTTTTAATATGAAAATCGTTAACAATGTTGGCAATTTTATTTATAAATGTTTTTTTTCAAATTTTGGTTACTACTTCCGTTTTTAAAGTGCAAAATTATCAGTACTCTAAACCAAGAGATAATGTCATAGTCGAAAGTATTTTTTTTTTGAAAAAAAAAAAATTTCTAACTATTAGCTTAAAACAAAAAGTAGTTAAAAATGTGAAAACCATATTCGATGATTAATCAATTAAGGAATTTTTTAGTTTTACAACAATCATAAAGCAAGGTCGTATACTAGAATAAAATGTATATGTACTCAGTATGCAGAAAGATGTATTAATAGGCGTATTTGTGTGCGTAGATATATATGTTAGATTATATATTTTACTGATAAAATATTTTTGCAAGTCGCCAAACTGACATTCTCTATTATTTTATAATTTTTATTATTCTGTTGTGAATATGCACTTGGATATGAGAAATGATATCATTCCAATTTTTTACAAAAACATTTAAATGATATAGATTATAAACTAAAATTATGAAAAAATATATTTAGAATAAAATTAAGTCTTACTTTTCACATTTAATTTACAAATTGCAAATTTTTTTTTTATTATTCAATTAATAAAAATAGTACTTTATGAATATGAATTTGTATATAAAATTACAATATATTTTATATATGGGTCATTCTTTTACAAACCGAACGGATTTTGGCAAAAACTGACCTCATGATCTCCGATTTGGCTGAAATTTTTTTTATGAGCTCCTTTCATAACATAAGAAGACCCGTATTTCGGAAAAAAATTTTGTGATTTTTTTCCTAGGAGATATGGACTCATGGGGTTTTGAGAATTGGCATAGTATTTTCAAATGGCTATATCTCAAATTCTGTAAAAGGTACAAATTTAAAATTTACAGCGTTTTAAAGATAATTGATTGAGCTTTTATAAAATTGTTTAAACAATTAAAATTGTTTATATTTAAGTACTAATATTAACTATTAAATTTCAAAAAAAAATTTTTCTTAAAATATATCCCCAGAGATTCTATTTTTTATATTTTATTTAGATTCAGTTTTAAATTTTACTTCGAAATAAAAATTATCAGGAACCCTCTTATTTTTTGAAATTTTTCAATATTTTTTTTTCTCCTGCAAAACACATCAAGCACATGCGTACTACATTTCCATTGAATGAATTTTCAAAGAATATACAACATATATTCTTATATAATATTTTTGATTTCGATTGGTAATAAAATTCTACATAAAATCCAAAAATTTCTGGACGATATTGTAATTAGAAGTACTTTTAAAAATTTATTTATCCTTCATATCATACCTAACACACAGTTTCTACCTTTTACAGAACTTGAAATATAGCCATTTGAAAATACTATGCCAATTCTCAAAATCCTATGGGTCCATATCTCTTAGGAAAAAAATCACAAAAATTTTTTCCGAGATACGGGTCTTCTTATTTTATGAAAGGAGCTCATAAAAAATTTCAGCCAAATCGGAGATCATGAGGTCAAAGAGGTGTCCGAGTTATAAAAGAATGACCCATATACAATATGTACAGTATATTGTATATTAAAGTAACAGTAACAAAAAAAAAACTGTAAACATATATATATACCGTCTCATAAAGCTCGTGTTAAACAAGATAGGTTAAAAAACATGTTTCGCACTTAATTTCGTCAACACAATGGCTTTCGAATTCGCCAGATACAAATCCGATGAACTATTCCATCAGGGACATTTTGGATAGCAAGGTGAGCACTGAAAAATATGTCTGTATGGATACGCTTAAGAAAGCTATTGTTCAGGAATAGGCCCTAAATACCGGAAGATCACATTCGTGAAGCATGTAGCTCATTTTTTCAACGCTTGAACACCATAGTTAAGGCAAAAGGAGTCACATGGAGCTAGAATGAATGGATTCCGAAATTTTGATTGCTCGTATTCCCACACATTTTTATAATTTAAATCAATAAAAAATAATTTTACACAAAAATGATATGGTCGCCTGAATAGATAACACCTCAATCATCTAACCCTAAACATATATAATTATATATATATATATATAATATACATATATATATAATATGTAATATGTAGCATTCTCATGTGTAATATCTGTTATACATATATGTAATATACACATATACAATACATATGTGACTATAATATGTACTTTTATATAATGATAATATATATGGTATATACAAAATGTTAGACACAGTAATTAATTCAATCAAAATTTATTATACAGAAATAAAAGTAACATGTTTTGTTTATGATATAAATTAAAGTCACTAACGAAACTTTAAATTAATAAAATTTATATTTGAAGTTGTAGTTTTTGTTTTTTACATTAACAATAAAACACAGCACTCTTATTTTGTGATTTACTGAAGTTCAACAACTATACCATAATATTGGTTATAGGACTTGAGGCCTTTATCATTACAAACAATACTAACCACCCAAACTTAACTAAAGTTGAATTAGTTAACTATATAATAAATAGATACCAGGTGTATGCATGGTTTTTTCTTGGTTTAACTAACAGATGGCGCCAACGCAGAGTAATTATTGAACACCATTTGGCTAATTTCTATTTAGGGTAAATGAAATCATATCCTGAAGATATTAGTATTCGTACCATCATTTCGCATAGAGCGTAGTAGAAGTGCAACGATATGCTTTGTCAAAGCTACTTATTAGCAAATAAACATTTCTGATACATATTCTATTATATAAGTTCAGATATTAGTATGATAAAAGAGAATTAATTGGTATATAATTTACCAATATAATATTATTAATATAAACTGTGTGTAATTTGTCAAATGAAGAAGCAGTCATTTTCAGAAACTTTATTATTAACACTAAATATTTTACTATATCAAGTTAATATTAGATAAAGTTAGTATGCATTTACATACGTACAGAAGTGTACACTACGATCAGCTTTTATACTCAAATTATAGTTATAGTGATTTTACAACGAATAAACAGAAATATAGAAATATAGTCCTCCGAAATTCGGCTACATGCCTTGTTCATACTCTTTTAAACATTAGAACCCGAATCAGATTTGATTTTAATGAAAAACTTTTTATTTGCAACGAAGAAGTTTTACAAAAAAACTTTTGTCATGGTTTTATTAAATAAAAGTAAGCACATTTAGGAGTATATATTAGGAGTTAAACCAAATCTAACCAACACTTATATATTTTTATATTTTAGACTTTACTTTTGTCTATATACTTTTACTTATATTATCAATTGTAACTGTACAGGGAAAATGATTTTGTTTTACGATAATGCGCCGTCTCAACAGCGAAATCAGTGAGAGACATCTTGAAAAAAACTTAATTAGGACATGTTTCTGCAATCGCCCTACGCTACAAACCTGGTGCCATCGAAATTGAAATATGGCGAATGGTTTATCGAATAAGCAAACAGTTCTTCTGGCATGGTATTTATAAATTATCTGAAATATGGGCGAAATGTATTGAAGTCGAAAGGCAATACTTTAAATAAAAAAAATTAATTTTCCTTAAAAATTACGTGTGTTGCTTACTAAAAAAATACTGGAATGAATACACCTGGCATAAATTATACTTCAAGACCTAAAAAGTTTTCACCCTATATAAACATTTTACAAATAGGAGACTCAATATATAATATTTGCATTCGATTTGCTTAATCCCACTGTAATTAATTGCATTCATTGGTATAAGCTAAACATAAAATTAAATAGCATCAATATATTCTATCATTCTATATATTATCTTACCACATAAATATTTATTAAGTAGATATCTAAATTTTATGGTCTCAAACCATAAAAATAAAACTTCATTTAAAATGTTTCTGAAATTCAGTGAAACCAAACGAGAGAACAACATTAGTCCAATTACTGTTTGAGGTAAACTTCTAAATGTTCGAATACTACACAATGTGTGCAATATGCAATATATTGATACATAAAAATTCAACCAATAATATATTTATTTATTTATAATTATTGCCTTTATGTATTTTATATTAGTTCATCACAGTGAGGAATGACCCTAGCCTAAGCCATAATCCGTTGCTATCTCTTTACTATATTTACATACACATTGTACTCTACTTTGTTTTGTATAGAGCATAATAAAAGTGCAACCGTATGCTATATTAAACCTACTTAACAGCAACAAAAGATTTCTAATATATATTTCATTATATAAGTCTAGATGTTAGTAAAATAAAATTGAACTAATTGGTATATTTCCAATATAATATTAATATAAAATTTATGCAATTTGTCAAATGAAGAGGCAGTCATTTTCAGGAACTTGATTTTGATTATCTACACTAAATATTTTACTATATCAAATTACTATTATATAAAGTTAATATACATGTACATATGTAAAGAAGTGAACAAGAACAATACGTACAGATATTTGTATATTTGCTTTCCGACATAAAGTTAAATGTAACGAGGAAACGTCTCATTGATCCGTAGTTCTGAAAATAATTTTAAAAACATCATAAATGTGATTATGATGATTTTATAATGATATGTAATAATATGTAATAATATAGTTCTAGATATAGTACTGATTTCGTCTACATGTCTGGTTCATATGATACCCCGCGAAACAAATTTGATTATAATGTAAAATTTTTTATTTGTAATAAAGAGCTATTTAAAACCGATACCGATAGATTTGAAACACATCGTTCTAATCCACTACATGGGACATGTTATAGTACTGATTCCTTTTTATATAATCTTCAACTATTTATCGACATGTAATTCACAATAATCATGTCTGGAGTTTATATAATAATCTAAAACGCAATAATTCTAAATATTGCCCATATAAGAATTATTATTAATTATTAATCTTGCCAAAAAATTTATGTGATGAAAAATTTCAAGATCCTTGTGTTCAATTTACATCACAAATGTCTGAAATTAGACGATTTGATAAAATTGCTCATATAACAAAAGCAAAACAAGACATGTGGGTTAACCTGTGATTTATAGCACACCATCCTATCGAAAAAAATTATCTCTTACATTCATATAGTCAATATAACAGAAACCAAATTGGTGATCATGTGGCTGTAGCGATTTGAATTGACGGTTTATGCTACATCATATATTATCTATTTGTGGATGCAATGTTTATATTGTTTATTGATGTGTCCGAAGACAATAACACCAAAAAAATGTTTCCAAACAGTTTATGTATTAAGTGTGTCCTTTTTTTTGCGAAATAAAATACATATTCCTTCTAAAAATTTATTCTCTTCACTCAAATTATTGCACAACAAGAACTAAAACTATTGCTCAGCTTTCAAAGAACATACAATTCTATATTAAAGAGCTTTTTATACTTAGAAAGTACGTAATTAAAGAAGTCTAATATTGTCATGTTGAAAGATTAATTTATCTTATCTATTCTGCTACTTTGTTGATTTTCCCCTAAAATTTCCTTTAAAAGTATAAAGGAATCACTAGCACTTATTCAGTGAAAGTGTCATTTTATTTCAGCAGTTCTCGATAATCTCTATATTTCTGATCACTGTTTTAACAACACACAAACTCCGCATTAAGCAAACTCTTTAACTTAAAAACAGTCCAGTATAGTGCCCACTCTCTCTCATAGTTTCAGAACCGTATTCTACTTTACATATTTCAAATCGGAATTTATTTTATTGTGTATATTTTTTCAATTTAAAATTTTCCCAACAGAACTTGTCTCAAACTAGTTACTCTCTTAAGTTACTCTCGATATCATTATATACCCGACTTATTGTCAACAATTTCATTACTTTAAAATAGGTGTGTGTATTAAGTATGTACGTATAGGAGTATAACATGAAGTTAAAATAGCATTGAACTAACTAAAATAGCATTACTTAGATTGTCAAATAAAATTAAAGCCCTTTGATTATTTGTAAAGATCTATTTATCTTCTTCAATGTAAGCTTCATATGATATAATGCACATGTGTTAGAGTTTTTCCAATCATTTAAACGCGTTTTTTTATGATAAATTAAGACACAACTGACATAATGTGCGTTGGTATATAATCAATGTATAAAATTCACAAATCATTCTTTAAAATTCCTGCAGTAAAATGTCTACTGACAAACGGTTCTTACGGAATTTCTCCTGAATAAAAAACATTCGTAACAGATGAGATGATCGCAAGCTATCTTGGAAATAATTGTCTTCTTTTTTTCATTATTTGCACCGACTCAAAATACCAATGATCTCTTAGCCTACCTTGAACCAAGAGAAAGTGAAGACCAGTTGTAAAGAACAGTGTAAAGAACATTTATATATACTCTTATCTGTAGATACTTTTATACACTTTTCCATTGCTTGGCATTATAGTTCCTGTCACATCTCCTTCTATAGGTATTTTAATGTTCAATAAATTCGAGTTTTGGTGACATCATTCTTTATTTTATTTTTAAAATTAATATGACACATTCATTATAAACTATAATTATCTTTGACTAAATGCAGTTTTCCACAGTAAAATATTTAATATTAAAACAACAATGTCTAATAGAGTTATTTAGGCTAATTAATGTAATACTCTGCTATCATAACTATTCATATCATATCATGTTATCATGAAGTTTATCTGCAAAAAATGTTACACTTAATACCTAAAAACACTCAACTAAGCTCTCATTTTTAATCTGAATGTTTTATAATTTATTGTTATAGGTAGCAAAGCTGTGGCACTTATTGGACTTACGAAATCTAATCAAAAGGCTGTATATAATTATTAAGCTCTTTATGAATATTTCCATACTGTAAATACTGCATTTTCTTTTAAATAACATGGAATTTAACTTGCATTTGGTATGCATTTAACGTTAATGCTTTCATTCAATCAAGTTTAAAATAAAAAAAGGATAAAAATTAGGCTTTTACTGGAAAAAATAAGTGGTATCAGAAAGTAGCCACTACTCAAACCACTCATATACAAAATGACATCTTTCCTTTCTAATAAAAACAAAATATATGTAATATATCTAAAAATGTGTATAATATATATATAAATGCAAATATTTGATACCTTAGTTGATACCTACTTAACGAAAACTTTATCAGAGTCAAAAGTATATCGTATCTAGTAAAATCACACATCAGAAGTCAATGGAAACTGCAAACCCAACCAGTAACTAGGAGCCACAAGTATATCATATCTAGTAAAATCACACATCAGAAGTCAATGGAAACTGCAAACCCCACCAGTAACCAGGAGCCACAAGTATATCATATCTAGCAAAATCACACATCAGAAGTCAATAGAAACTGCAAACCCAACCAGTAACCAGGAGCCACAAGTATACCATATCTAGTAAAATCACATATCAGAAGTCAATAGAAACTGCAAACCCCACCAGTAACCAGGAGTCACAAGTATATCATATCTAGTAAAATCAAATATCAGAAGTCAATACTGCAAACCCAACAAGAAAATTAAGAAGCTATCTGATAACAAATATAAAAATATTTGTGTTGATAAAAAAAAACTATTTAATACCCAGAAATATTCTTTCCAAATCCAAATAATTTACTTACAGAACTCTGTGCCAAAATTAAAAAGGGTACTCCATAAAAGATAGCTCCCTAACATTTTTAAAAATTTTGACAATGCCTAACGTTGTAAAATAATAAAAAATTTATAAAAATATTCTGAGGAAAAATTGCTTAACTTTGCTGGTTTTCAGCCATATACCAAATATCTATAATATTATTGGAATTATTTTATTAATAACGCTTTTGCTTAATCAAATCCTACATAGTTTTTTAGTAGACTGATTGAGCTTTTTAAAATAGAAACTAATCATCCTTCAATCAACGTAGCACTAGAAATGCCCTTAGAATGTCGGTCGAAGTCTTTTAAATGATAGTGATGGTATCAAAACGATATCTTTTTCATTATTTTGGTGTGGAAAATATCATGACTAACAGATAAGAATGATGCCTTTTTGGTACCACGTACCATAATGGCTTTTTGCGATGACGTATTAATATATAACAAAAACCACAATCATTGTAGAATTTAACATAGATAATATTTCGTAAATTCACTGCAACCAATTCACTATGAACCATTTCCATTCAATCTAAGAAATCGATCAGGATTATATTTACTTTGCCTTTTTAAAAGCATAATTGTCTATCTATTGATTTTTTTGATGATGATTCTTTTGATAATAGTACTTTTAATGATGGCTGTTTTATTGATGGTCTACTGATACTGACCACCACGTTTCATTGCTAATTTCAATACCCGATACGCTTACCGTGACTACTCTAAACCCAGAAGGTGGCACTATAGACCCGACGGTCGCAGTACCACATCCCCTAACAATAATAGTAATGATGTAAAGCATATCAGAAGTAAAGCTAATAGTTTATGAGAAATAAAACTGAGTACTTATTTTGCATTAAAGAACATTCTTCGTAATGTTATGACAGACTTTATTCACTTAGATTTGGTATCAAAGTCATTTATAATCAATATCAATATTCAGGAAATGGTCATTTGTACATTTGTACCCGGCACTGTTTTGACAGTAGGTAATAACAAAATAATCATATGGTTAGTAATAATCTTTTCAGCATAAAAAAGATTTTATTATATTTATTAATGTAGAAATTAAAACATTTGATTAAATAATAACATAAAAGTAACAAGTACAGATATCTTTAGAAAACATTTAAAAAATAATTTCTTGTGTGTACCATTCACTCTAAATATAACATCAATGTGATTTACTTTCTGGTATATTCCTATATGTAATATATTTTCGTAAATTCACTTCTCTCTTCGCAACTATGGTCTGTCTCTTCACTTTGGAAATAATATTTTAAATAGATCATATATTTTAATAATGTATAAGTTCAAACTCACATCGTCAATAAAACATGTCTTATAAATCCAAATTGAGTCTTGTCCACAGGCAGAAACTAGTCTTTGAACTAAGAGTCTCAGTCAGTACATATATTGACTCAGTTAGTACCATACATATAAATTACTCGCTTACTAATCTTGAAAAATTATCAATTCTTTAAAGTCCATAACTCGGTAAAATGATTATTTTTTTTTGTTATAAATTTTATTTAGCAAATTCACCATAAAATTAATTGCTTTTTACTTTTCCGTGTTCACACCCAAAATATTATTAGCTATAAATTTCCATTAATCGAACCATTTCACTACGACCTTCAAACAAAAATTTAATTATACTCAAATTATTAATTATTTTTTATATTATTATTTTTATTTCATTTTTTATATATTTGTTTTTATTTTTTATTATTCTAAGAACTAAAATATTTTCAAGTCGTTTTTTTTTTTTTTATTTACTTATCTTGTTTTTATTTTGCATTGCATTAAGTTATTATAAGGCGGGGCATTGACAGCGCCTCTTTGTCTTTTGTGTCTATTTAATAATTATTACAAATTTTTGACACTGATTTGAATTGATATAAATATTGGGTATATACTTAACTTATTTATTTGGAACAAAAATATTTTTGACGAATTTTTTTGTATAACGTAAATTAATTTTATCGCACTAAGAGTACAATAATATTTTCTTAAAAACGAATTTAATTTCTAATTCTTTAATTATTTGATAAAAAATATGATAATATAATTAAAAAAGCAAGTGTTTCATATTAAATGTATCTTTCGATCGAATTGTATTTTCATTAAGATAATTCAAATGATAATACCACTGGATTAGGCGATTGAAGTGTTACCTATTCTAGCGACAACATCTTTTTTGTGTGAAATTATTCTTTATTGATTTGAATCACAAAAATTGGTGGAAATAATCAAAACTTTAGAATCCATTTACTCTAGCTCGATGTGCCTACCTTTTGCCTTGACTAGGATCTTTAAACGGTTAAAAAATAAGTTGCTTCACGAATACAATCTTCCGGTATTTTGGCCCATTGCTGAACAATGGCTTTCTATAGCGCACCAATACTAGCATATTTTTTACCCCACACTTTGCTCTCCAAGATAAACCAAATGAAATAGTCCATCGAATTCAAGTCTGGCGAAATCGAAAACCATTGTATGGACGAAATGAAGCGTTGAACATGATTTTTTAAATATTCTTGGTTCACACGAGCTATATAAGACCGAGACCGATGCCGAGTCCATAATCTACGACCGAAATCTTTGCATGCCCACGGCTCTAAAGCAACTTACAAAACATTGTCCTGATAGAAAATCGTATTGACTTTAACACCAGGCTTTAACATCGACTATGCGTTCAGTAAAATAAACACGATCATTTTGAAAGTTTATAAACTGCTCAAAAGGGAAACTTTTATCATCAGAGAACACAATGTTTGGAAATTCACCACGTTCGTGCAAGCGTAACAACTCCTTTATAGGTATATGTTTTGTTTTTATATATTTACTATCCAATTTTCAGATATTCATACTTCAATCGAAAAAAGAGAGCTTTTATATATAGTATGCACTATGTAATTATTATATATATTATATATTTATTATATCAGAACACAATTTTATCTATGCAAATATTATATTTTCAATTATACTTTTATTACATTCTTAACCAAAATATTATATATATATAATATTATATATATATATTTATATATTCTATGTACTTTAAAGAAATCATACGGTCAGGTTACGGACAGACAGACAGACAGAAATATTAAACCCTTTTAACTTTTTAAGAAAAATTTTTATACTTTAGTTAGAATTCACTGTCAATAGTAAATTTCAAAAATAGGTATTTGCAGTAAGGCCATTTTTTTGGAATTACATACATCAATAAGCTACTTGATTTACTCTTGATTGTACTCTCCAAATTTCGGAATTATTGGTTCTTAAATGTTATTTTTTTAGGACGTCAATACACACATCCAAGATAGATTTTTGCTGTAGATTTAAAAATGTGGCTGAAAAGTAGCTCTACTACTTCATTTTGCTCATAAAAGAAGAATGGAAAAAATTCATGAAAAATCTCCTCGAAAGGTGAGAACCGTAGAGGTCATAGTAAGAATGTTTTGCTCTTTGTTTATATATTCTCTTGAAAAGGATCCGTTGCACTTACCAAAACGTTTTTGTTTTTTGTTTCAAATGCAGGACGAAACCGGGGTACTGAGTCAGAAGACCATTATGTTCAAATCTTTATTATGAAACATTGTTATGTTATTTAGAGATTGTAATAAGCGAAAAATACTCCAATTCAAAAAAAAAAAAATTTCTTCCCCAAAAGCCATGACTATAATTTATGAATCACATTTCCAACGAATATAATTTTTCTCGTATTTGGTAGATCTGCTACCGAGTGATTATATTTAATTTGTAAATCGTACTTAAGAGAGTTAAACAATCTGAAGCATCGCTTAAAACAATATGAGTTAAGATTAGATCACAACAAGAAACCAAAAAAATTTAAAATGTTATTTGGAATGGATTTCTAGTGTGCTCATTTAAAAATTATCTTTGACTAGTAACAACCGCCAAAATCAAAAACGATTCATATATCATATCTAACAAATTCACCACATACCAAAACAATTCAGTCCAAAAAATTGTTCCAAAAAAAAGCAATATCCTAAGTTCTGTGAGGAGTAGTAACAACGCCTAAGGTCTGTCCTTAAATGTCATTGCTTAATAGATATGCAAGCGACTAGTTTTGGTATCCCAAGTAACGTCATTTGTAGCAGCTGTCAGGATGAAAGTGGAATAAATAATTGAGTACATGTTATATCACAGTCTAACTCTTTCCAGACAAAGCGCCAACTTCTTACGAGATTATTATTTTGAAAATTTTGCAGACTTGATAACATTCAACTCAATAAGGCTGTTACTAAAGAGTATTGAGATAATGAATTAAGTCTACATATATTATTATTATATTAATCCCACTAATTATTGTTTTGAGTCTGCCATTATAACTATAATGTAATTCAATTATTTCCAAGTGCAATTATATTATTTTTACTTACCTATATTTGCAGATATATTAAAAAATGTTTATAATCTATAAAATTTTATTATCATAAAGTTCATTAAAGAAATATAATAACCATAAACGTAGTCATGCATCGCCCCACTTATCTTGATATATACACTAAATGCATTTTTTGACAAACTTAATGCTGTGAGTCATAATAGAAGAAACTAATTAAAACATTTCTTATAATTTAATAAATATTATAAGCACAATAAATAAGTCAATACTCATAAAAGTAAAATTATAAGAAGTGATTTATGTGCTTATTTTTCTAGATTTTATTTGGCCAGAGCCCTATCAACCCGACTCTCTCATAAAACCTTACAGCAATATAATTAAGAAATTGCTGACGTCAGAACAAATACACGAGGCAATTGCAAGACATGCAGCAAATGCACTTTAAAACTTTTTTTAATTCTAATACTAATAATAAGTAATAAATTTCAGGAATTGAAATTGAATAATAGTTAAATTACTAAAAGTAACACTAATTGCTATTCTACACTAAAAAGAATTCTTTGAGTGTCTGTGTTTCGAAAGGGGAAACTAAATATCAAACATAAAATATCAGTTAAAGTATACATATATATCACTCAGAAAGTTTAGTAAGATCATGAGTTTTTGAATATCAAAATATAGAACTTAAATTTAACTATTAAAATATATAATATATATTTTGTACAGAAGATTTTTAAACTTCGTTTCTAATTAATTTCTGAGCAAATGATTCTCGTGCCAGATAGGACAACATATATTAAGTAAGTTAATTAATGACTTTGTTATTAAATTCATTTAGTTTTTAAACTCTACGATTTGGTTGTAATCCTACTTATTAACAAAGGCACTTAACTGCTTGTTAATTATGGAAACATATTAAACCCTAAACAAAGTGTAACATATATCCATAAAAAAATTAAGAGACATTTTCCTAAGATACTCGATCTACTTCGAGATTCAGCTCACTTTAACTATCTTAGCTCAATTAATAATAAGAACTCACTCCGCTTCGAGCTTGCGTTCAACTCAATTATTGCAATATTCATGACAGAAACTGATCTGTATTATTTTCTTCAAAGTCATTATGCCCCGGAACCCATATTATACGCTAAAAATAGCGTTGCAGTATTTAGAGGTACCAGATGATTCTAATAAACCTTTGTTCTTAATATTGATTTCATTGTTATGAATATCGTCTGGCTATATATATTTATACTTAGTATATATAATATTTATAGTTGTAGTCAAAAATATATATAAAGACATATGTAATAAACCCCTAGAAAATATGTTTTCAACAGAAAAACTGAAAGTACTTATAATAACTGAGATACTTAATACAAATTTAAGGGAAATGATCAGAAGTGATGTATAATATGGAATAAATAATGTACTCTGAGGATAAACGGCAAATATCAACTCCAAGATATCTTAAATAAATACATATAAATTTAGACAATGCGCATTTTTATTTTTATTTTATTCGTGGTTCCATCTTCATCCAAATAAAATTAAGATAACATAAGCTAATTGGATGCTCGAAAAGTAGCGCTAAGATAACTTTAATGAGGTACATTTTTAGCTTGACGGATATGTCCACAAATAAAACTTATTTCCATTTAGTGAAATAAAAATTTGCAAGTAAATGTCGGTTGGCCATTCCACCACAAGAAGCCAACACACTGTGTAGATTTGATTTTTTTCTCAGGAAATTTTTTCCTAGGAGATATGGACCGTGGGATTTTGAGAATTGGCATTGTAGACACATTCTTAAGCGGCCATAGCTCAGGCTCTATAAATGATAGAAACTTGAAATTTACTGCGTTTTAAAAATAATAAGAATAAGAAATAAGAAATAGTTCAAATAATTAAGATTGTTTATATTTAAGCACTAATATTAATCGTTAAATTCTAAAAAAAATATTCTCTTTAAATATGTAAGAAGAATTTTCAATTTGTATATTTTATTTAGATTCAGTTTTAAGTTCTACTAGAAAATTAAAATTTTCAGGATGGCTTTATCCAGCACATACCTTCTAACTTTACGATAATTTCTACTTAAAAAATTAATATTTCCAATATGGTATTGTTTTTAGAAATATTTAAAAAAATTAATTTATCAGTCGTCTTACATGTCACTCATACGCACCATAACTCTGTTAAATCAGTTTTTCACAAAATAACAACAGTAAAATGTTTACTTTTAATTTCTAAATTAAATTTATCATTAAATTTTATATAAAAATGAAACTTTTTAGAACGTTATTGTTCTCACCCTAAACACCCTGTTTTTTTGTGTGTATATAAATATAATGGGAAGATCAAATTACCATGCAATGGGGCAAGTTTATTAATCAAATGCAGCAAAAAAGTAACTACAAAGGATCAGAAATCCCACTAAATATTTTAGAACATATAAAAAAGACAACTTAGGATCTTAAAAGTTGGAGATAATGCCAAGAAGAATCGACAGAGTAAAATATATTCAATAGTATTCAATAGAATGTTATAGCTTTAATTTTATGTTTACTTTTAAATAATATTAAGGATAATATATCGATTAATAGTAACAACATCAAATTATTTAACTCACTTGTTGTGTTCATCAGCCTTATTCAATCAGTTATATATAAACATATATTTAAGTTATATGAATATAAATAACTTATATATATAAAATAACATTATACATAATAATATTATATATTCAATAAATAAATAATAATAAATAAAATAAATATTATATATGTAAATTTTACGATCAGAATATAAACGGATAAATATCGTTCTATTTGTAGTCACTGTATCATAAATAATTAGAATACTTCACTAATATTAATTTGATAAGATTTAAATATTCTTTACAATTATTTTAATAAATTTCATAATAAAAACGATAAAAAATTTATTTTCTTTGAATTTCGAAACTACATAATTAACTTCTTAGAAAAATATAAATCGGTAATGAGTCTATTTTTTACTTTTACAAGCAGATAAAAATTGATTTGCTGCACTAAAAATCGAAAATGCATACTTGAAGTTTTTGAAGTACTTATTCTCCTTCACTTAAAATAAACACTAAAACCAAACAAAAGCTTTGGCTATATTGAACTTACAATCTCCTTCATACAAATAGTTATTTTGAAAATCACTTTTAGCTATATGCATCCATGTATTATAATTGATTTCTTTACGTAAAATCCAATACATATATATATATAAATATGTATTTGTATATAAAAATTTTAGCGCAAGCATTTACAAAGGAACTATATAATCTCAACCTTTTTTCTGCATTTATTGACCTTATTTTATCTGATTAAGTCTCTTTGTGAAATTTCATTCGATTAAGAGACTTATTTGTCTATCTAGTAATAGATAGACTAATAGGCAGATATGTTTACAGAAAAAAAGAGACAAACTGACAAATAGAAGATCAATCAATCAACACAAATTCGAAACTCATCAGAATTATGTATCTGTATAGTATTCAATTTCTTCCTAAATGCGTTATAAATATTTTAACAATCTTATGTATCTTAAAGTTGTGAAATTTAATTAAAAATTTTTGTACAAAAGTATATCAGTTCCGGCTACTTTAAAAATTCCTTGCCAGTCACCAATACATTGCTTCCGCTAACACCAGTCAGAAATTTCAAACTGTGATAGATGACCCCATACTTAATCTGTGCACCTTAAAGAAGATCTTACTCTTCCGTTATTATTATCTAATGATATTAATAAAATTTGAAAATAGTTTATTATCCCAAATTGTAGGAAAATCTTAATATTTTGAATGTTTGGAAATTGTTTATATAATTAACAGACACCTATGCGCTATACGGATAAAGTAAAAAGTTATACCGCAACTTCCACTAAAAGGTATATTGTTATGGTAAAGAAACTTATTCCATCCCAGTGAATTATACAACAATTATCTATGATACTTAAACCATGAAAGAACCCAGAACAGATTACAACTTATTGTCCGATAAATTGAAAGGCACCTCGTCTCTTATTGAAAAAGATGATGTGATCACCATGAACGCAAAAGTATGGAGCAAAATCATAGACTAATCAAGTATATTTGTAGCATTATGAATAAATGCTATTTTAGTATTTTTAAATATTTCAGTCATTTTAAAAAAAATTTTTAAAAAAATATTACTTATTAATATGTGTTAAATATTTTAATCATATTTTAATTTTTATAAAAAAATTTACATTACAGATCATTCGGTTTACTTTGTAGACCATCTTCAGTGACTGTAATGTAAATATTTTTTTTATAAAAATTAATAAATAATTAAAATATATAACATAAATTTAAAAGTGTTATTAATTTTTAAAAAATATTTATCATTTTATGTGTTAAATAAACAACCGATAAGCCCGTTAATAATCAAAAAGCTTATAGATATTTAACGATATCACAACATTTAAAGTTCGCGCAATTAGGTTGCAAAATTAGTATTATAGGTAGACATTTTTCTCACCTCGCGCTATCCAATTTTTTTTGGTACTACCCTATTATGCCTCTTCATACATTTGCCGTAGTCAATTAATTATAAACTGAAAATTAATCCACATTCAAATGGAAGATTCAAGATTAGATTCAAGAAGCATTTAATATATTCATAGCATATTATAAGAAATAATATCTCTCAGAAAGCTAAGAAGAAAAACACCTAAGAAATGCTTCTTTTTTGTTGTGATCGAACTTATAAGATAAAAATGGCCCGTACCATTTGCATGCACGAGTCGTTGAGCTGTACAGATTAAGAAGTCCCTACATTTTCAGCTCAAAATCCAAGAGATCCCAGTTACGGTATTCCTTCACAAGGCTGGTGAAAAGAACATAGCATGCTTTTACTCCGATTGCGTACTAAGTATTTCATTCACTTTAACCATGTTTATTGTTCTGAAGATTATATGTTTGTAGAAGCTTCACTTTTGAGTGCTTGTCAACAACTGCTTTAACATAGAAGAAGGACTGGCTTTCCTTATTAGTGTCTCTAAATTTTGTCTGATATCTACGAATCTTATACAGTTCATAATTATATGCTCTCTATATAGTCTAATTATATGGAGCTCTCAGTACGAATTCCTTGATTGCCTGAACCGGTTTAAGTATTCATGAAAGCATCCATGCCTCGTAAGAAGCTGCAGTAATTAAAATTTCAAATTTTTTAGTTTCCAGTTCTTTGATTAATCCAAATTTATTTTATAATATCTTGAGACAAGTGTTTAGTGTACAACATTTTACATACAATATTTTTATTAAATATTTATGGATAAGTCCCGGCTTTATATTCAATAGATACTTTGGTTATTAGTTATTTAATTAATATAATTAAATAATTATTTAATTATAATAGAGGAAATGAATTCAAAAAATTTTGTGATTTCGTACTCAAAAATATATTACTACTGTATTTTCTAATAATTATTATAATTATAATTAATTACAAGTTTAATTACACTTTTTTAATTTAGTTCTTGTGTTATTTTTGTTGTTAAGTTACTTTTTCAGAATTCAAAAGATATGTATTTTTAATAGTTTTAGAGAAAAAAAATTAAAAATTTTTGTGCGTTACTAAAAAACAGATAATCGGAAAAACTGCTAGACTTCAAGGCTTAGTTGGAACATCAACTTCTGTTTCTGAGTTTTTATAACTTTGTTTTATGTGATGCATATATAATGCAAAAATAATTAATAAATTATTTCTTTTTGCGACAGACATTTGTACTTCAATTTTTGATTTGTTTTAGAATTTTTTTATTGCCATCAATTGGTTTTCTTTTTAACTGATTGCGGATCTGTTATCACAGCCTATGACGATATCGACAACTTTATTCAACAGTTACAATTAAAATAGCAAAACAGGCAAACTTAGACCCGAAAACAGAGAAACAGAGGTCGTTCTTATCTGAGTCATGGTCTACTTTGATACTGGCAAGCGCTTACGTTCTGTTTTCTGGTATGAACAGCAGGCAGGTCTGCATGGTTTTCACTTGGTTTACGGTTGAGAGTACCGCGTATCGGTTAAGAAGGGGAAATTAATGCAAATTTCTGATAGTAAGCGAAATGTGTTGCGCTAGACTCTTTTCTAGGTGTACTCGCATTTTGATAGTGTGATGGAATTTTTTTTTTTTTCGTAATATCTTTTATGAGTATTGAGTAGTACAACGCTGCGCCTAGTACTCTTTGTCTTTGTTCAAAATATTTATAAAAGCCATGTTAACAATTAGGTTAATTGGTAGTTACAAATTAATAGCCAAACTGTGAGTGTTGATCGGTAAATCGCATTGTTGGCATCAATTCGATACGAATTAAAACATATTTAATATTAAATATATTCTCGGATTTTGTGCGAACTCTTTCAGATTCAAACGACATCAGCAAAATAAGGATTAAAAATATTTTTTTTTAAAATTTGAAAAATAATTATTTGTTATAAATTGTGAAATAGAAAGAAAACAAAAATCAAAACCAAAATGCATTTCAAAATGTTATTAATCCTGTTGGCATTTCTGACCATCAATAATTTATTCACAAATGCAGAAGGTAAGGAACCATAAGTGATAAAAAGATTTTATTTTTAATAATATAAAATTAAATTTCAATTAAAAATTTACTACAAATTTATTGTGAAAAAATAAATTCAATTAAATGTATATAAGTAATATAAAATAAACACGATTAAGGAAACTTTCTTCCGCAGTATAAAAAGTCTAAATTTCTTTTGGGACTTTTTTAAATAATAGAGGTTATTAGTAATATATTAAAAAATAAATAAATTATTAATTTTTAAAACATTGTATCAAATGTAAATAGTGTTATAATAAAACGACCTGATCTGTAAAGAAAGAAATTCTCACTACAATGGAAAAGTGTTTAAGTGCAAAAATATGGCTGCTAGAACAGTTGACCATTGCAGACATTTCGGATACAGCAAAATATAAATCATCAACGATCTTTATAAAGTATTTTAATTTAATTGTACTTTTAATTAACAAAAAAAATAATTTAAATGCAGATTAAGAATTTTACTTAAATAAAGATCTTTAAATCCATTTTTAATACATAAAAAAGTATATATAAAATGTAGAAATAATTTGTAATTTTTAATTCCACCAAAAATGGATTCCAATTTTAAAACATTTAATTTTTTAATTAATTAAAAAGAAGTTAATTGTAAGATAAATTAATTATATAATATATTTAAATTTAATTATATAATTTACTAAATTAATATAATTAATTTTATAGTTAAAATTTATAAAATTAAAAAAAATATAAAAATTAAAAAAATATTTATTTGAATTTAAAAAATTTAATTTTTTTAGAATTCCGTACAAATAAAAAAAAAATGTTAATAGAACGAATTTTTATTTTATATTAATCGGTTATTTTGACATTAATTACATATATTTGAAAAAATAAATAGACGCACAGAAAATGTATTTTTTTTAAGTTCTCTATTTCTCATGATTTAATTGTACTGATTTAGGATTTTATAAATTTAAACACTATACATAATCAAAAAATAAATTAGAAGGATATGAACAAAAACCATTAAATATTTTCATATATAATAATTAGCAAAATTAAACATGCAATTGTAAAATTGAGTTATAAATATTTGAATAAATTAAATAGCTTAAATGAAAATCTTTAGTATAAGATTAAATAAATATATAATAATAATATAAATAAAATTTATAACATAATAAATATAACAAATTTTTATAAAAGATATTAAAATATTAAAATTAATTAATAATAATATTATTAATATCAATTGACAATATTAATGTTAATATTATTATTTAATATTAATATATTGACATTAATAATAACTATATTATTCATATAATTAATAACTTTTTTATTAATATTAATAATAACAATATTATTCATATAATTAATTACGCTATCATTAATATTATTAATAACTCTATTATTAATATTATTAATAACTCTATTATTAATATTATTAATAACTCTTTTATTGATATTATTAATAACTCTATTATTTGTAGTATTAATAACTCAATTAATTATATAATTAAAAGTTATATTATTAATGTTATAATTAACTCTGTTTTTAATATTATTAATCACTCTCTTATTAATATTATTAATAAAGTTATTATTAATAAAAATAACAATAAAAGAAAAGAGAAATTTTCCAACTTCAACACTTATAAAGGTTTTATATATTTCTCGTGATTATTAATTTAAATATGTTAAAGATATAAAAAGTTTTTTAAAAATTAAACAGATATTCTATATAACAGGACAACAATTTGTTTTTATAAATAATCAAGTAATTATATATTAAATTTAACACGTCTCAGAGATTTCAGTTAATATATTGATTTGAATTTAAATAAATTATAATAAAAAAATATTTTAAAAAAATTTCTTATACATATTACATAAAGCATGTATATATTTAATATATTGCCTCAATCTATTCCTAATGTCCTTATGAGTTATATAAAAAAATCCTTAGGTACAAATTAAATGGTAAGCAATAATATAAGGTAAAATTTATAATATAACTATACAAAAAAAACCTAATATTTAATTTATTATTAAATTATTTATTAGTATTATTAATAACAGTTACCTATTGCTTCTACTATTCTGGGAATTAGACTACGGACAATTTATATGGCTATTAACAAACCTTATAATCTCACTGTATTAAAATTATGGTAGTTCTTTATCTTTCTTGGAACAGTTAAACAAAAATCAGTAAAGTTTTGTAATTCTAATGAAAGAATTAATATGAATATTAATATAATTGACTTTTGGAATATTATACATTCCTTCAAGTGCATTCAAGAACATAACACTATACATTATTATAAAATATAAATTATATGCAGAACCTTAGTCTTTTATTACTCAAAAAAATTTTTTTTTTATAAATAAAATAAAATATTTACTAATGTTTGGCCATTATAAGCAACAAAAAAAATTTTAATTATCCATAATTTTATAACATTTTATGGACTATAATTTTTAACAAATAAATTATCATAAAATTCTGTTAGACAATTTTTATTTTGTTATTTTTCAAAACAAATTTGACAATACGCTGTACTATTTAAGATAAATAATAGTAATAACAAAACCTTGGACCAAATCGATATCAATTTTTTGAAAAGCATCTGTAAACAAGCATTTTATTCATTATAATGTGATAATAAAATAAAACAAGATATCAGTGAACCATTATACACTTAAAGAAAAAACTTTTTTTAAGCTATATTTAAATGTAAATATTTTTTTTTATATTATTATATTATATCTTTTATATTAAATTCAATCCTCTTACATACTTATTATGTACTTATATATATACAATACTTTTCTTGACAGCTACATTGTGTAGATGCTATCTGCTACGACTTACGAAAAGTGAATTCATAAAAATTCTATTGATTAGATCATTAAGTTATCTAGCAACTAACTAATGTCAACGTGGACTGTCCCGCTCAGAACACAGAACTGCTTAACGCAAAGTTTTACCACTAAAAGTTCCAATTAGCTCAACTTTTGTTGAGCAACATTTCGCAGTTGTATTTTACTCGGAGCAAACGGACTGACATCTGTGTGCTATATTGGGTACAATTTGTTCCAGAAAAATTTCTGTTTTTTTTTAAAAATTATTAAATAATGAAATTGCAGATTTTTTATTTGCTAAAATATTTATTTCGCTCCAAATGCAGTGAGTTTTTAGCTCACTTAGTTATAAATATGAATAAGAGCAGAGCATTGCAATATTTTAAATGTTACAAAGAGATGTTACCCCTCATCTAGCTCTTGACATCAAAAGAATATTACAAACATAACCAAATAAACGGTTAATAGTCATTTATATACAGCCCGCTTTAAGGCGGAGCTGAGCATTAAAGCGTTAAAGACTAAAGAAATGAAAGTATAGCTATATATAAGCACAACTACATAATTACAACAATTATAATATTGAATAATTTTAATAATTAATAATATGAACAATATATATTATGCAATATATATTATTTTATTATATTATAGTATATTGAGCGGTGATAATTATTAATTATAATTAAAGTTCAAAATAACTAAGCAACTAAATAAACCACTAAAGTTATAAATAAATATATGCAGAAAAAAAAACTAATTGGAGCAATTATAATTAAAAAACAAAATATTTACAATTGATTTACAATTGACCATACACAGGATATTCGGACTTACGGCTTTTCCATTATTAACTATCAAATTGGAAACATAGTCACATACAAATATAATTAATGATCAATTTATCCTTTATTCACATTAAATTTTACATAAATCTCTCACTTCTGAAACTAATTCAATTCAGTTATTGTTACAAATTTAAAGAATAATACATATTATATTAATTTTCAGGATTTAATTATTGTTTAAATAATTTAAAAGTAATTAATAAAAATATAAAATCTAATAATAATATTCACAATTTTTTTTTTTTACTTTTAAAAAAGTTTTAAAGTGCTACTATTGTGAAGGAGACGATTGTAACGATTTGTCTGACAATAAATTAGACTCCTGTCCTAAAACAATTACTACAAATCCACCTGACTCAACAACTCCTGGAAATACTAACCCTACAACACCAACACAAGCTCCTGACGATTCAACAACTCCGGCTCCAGACTCTTCAACAACTCCAACTCCTGTCTCTACTGTCTCTACTGTCTCTACAACACCAACAACGATAGGAACTTCTTCATCAACTGTTTCAGTATCTGACTCTACTACAACAACTCTACCTCCTGTAACTACAACAACTGACGCTCCAACTACAATACCAACCACAGTAAACTTAGATTCTCTGCAGGAAATTAGTAAAAATGCGTTAGCAACAAATATACTTTTGCGCAACTATCGTGGATTATCCCGAAATAGACGCGATACTGATACTCCTCAATATGCTTGCTATAGAATTAACGTCACAGGTTAGTCGCTCAATATTTACTGAATGTATACTTATATACATTATATTTATATATATATATATAATTAATTAAATGAACTCAAAATACAATTTAATACAATTATAGTTGATGGCAAAACTAAGGATCAGAGAGGCTGTGTTGAATTCACCGATAAAGCTTGTGATAAGGTCAAAACCGATCTTGGAGCTACAGAAACTTCGGACTGTTTTACTTGTCAAAACGATGGTTGTAATGGCAGTACTGCATTACAAGTTTCCTTAGGATTTATTCTTATGGCCCTTTCACTTAAATTTATATATTAAAATGCATTTAATTTAATTATTATTAATTATTAATTTTATTATTATTTTTCTGTTAACATAAACTTATAGCCAAATTGTGTTTGATTGTTTTGTAATAATTAAATAAAAATTAAATGAGTCTGAAATAGTGCGATATTGGCTATGCCAAATCAGTAAAGAAACTTTCATTAAATCGTATAGATAAAAAAATCTTCAAATTTTATTACATAAATCAAACCAAACCACTGTACGATAAGTACATAGCTCTCAAATATGGACCAATAAAGGTAAAACTATTCTATATGTAGTTGAAGAATAGATATTCTTTCTATAAGAACTCATTTCAACTGTAAAAAAATACAACAAACTTCTTAGTGTTCTATATATAGCTATGAAAGATACATCTCTGCTTTTGTCTACCACAAATAAAATGTACACAGTTATCCAGCCAGAATTCTAACAGTAAACTAGTTCCTAACATAGAAATCTACAATAGGGCAGATACTTTAAATTTTTTTTTAACTCACGGAATAATACATATTGCGAACGTATTAAAAAATTTGTAACACAATTTATGGATCATTTTTATACACCATTGTTATTATATATGACAAAAATTAAATTTCTGGCATTTATCTTCATGGTCAAATCCTTGCTTAATCTTTAAGTTGATATTATATGTTTTTTATGAGATATGATTGTTTGTCAAGTAGTGCCAATCTTTTTAAGTTTTTAACTAAATATCTTCGTTTTGTGTTGCTTAAAATTTATCTAAAGTTTAATTGATTTTGCACTTAAACACATTGAAAACATATATAATACCAGACGCCACAGAATACTAAGTATCATAAACTTAATTGATCTCCATAAAATAATTTAAGTTCTTCTTTAATAAAAAATTATTTTTGAGACATGTTTATATATATCTTGGCTATTACGTTATCTGAAATGAACTCTTTTTAAGAAACTAATGCTTCTTTACTTCTCCTATGAAAAATAAAGTTCCTATATATTAAGCTTATGAGATCTTACAACTTTAATCCACTGACTTGCGAACTACGTCTTCAGAACATCATCAACATTTTATTGGCTACATACGAGGACCACTATTTATATTTTGAGCCTAATAATGAAATAATACTAACTTGTTGTTAAAAATTATTCTATTGTTTTTCGAAGTATTCTCCTTAATGATTAATACACTTTTGCAAGCGTTCGAACCATTTGTCAAGCATTTTTACTAATCTTCTTCAGACACCTCTAAAATATGGTTTTTAAATGCAACAATGTCTTCTGCTTCTTCCGTCGACAAAACTCATGAGCGTAGTCCGCACAATTGTTTATTGTTACCGGGAATAAGAAAAAATCAGGACTCATCAGTTTGGAGGATGACCCATTAATTCAATTTTTTTAAATATCCAAATAGTCGTATGTCGGTTATTAGAAGAGGAATTTGTTTGTTTTTCGTATTTCACTAAAGACTTCCGGTAAACAAATGGTTGCATACCATTTGGAATTGACCGTTTCTAATTTATGTAATGGTACTCGTATAGTTGCCATAAAATCAATTTTCCAGAAAAAACCAACGACCATTTATTTCGAAATGCTTCGAACACGAAAAACTTTTATTCAGTTTGGTTCATCTTGAACCAAACACCCATGCTCGTACAGTCGACGTTCCGGCTCATACACATATATTCATGATTTGTTACCTGTTACAATCCTATGCATTTCTTTTAAAACACCGCCATTGTACTTTTTCACCACCAATCAACGTGATCATCTTTTTGTCTTTTGTCAAATGATGAGGGATCCAACGAGAACAAACCTTTCTCACGGTTAAATGATTTAGGGTCTCCTAAATCTTACAGTATATCATATGACGATCTTACATTACTCGTATTAGTTTTTCCACAGCATTTATGTTTTCTGGCACAACAACTGAACAACTGATTTTGAGCGACCTTTACGAATTTCAGTGAGGTCAGTGAGCGAACTAAGGCCACGATAAAAATCATTTTACCAGCGTTTCACAATGGTAAATGATACAGATTCATCCTTTGCCACCCAAATATGGAAGTAAGTTGATCGATGCACTGTCGAAAAATATTTGTAAGTTGAAAATGACATTTTTAAATGAAGTGAAATATGTCAAAAAGTGTAAATATTAAAATAATAGGTATATCCCGTAAATGTGAAGATGAGTAAGCGGAAAAAAGTTTATGACATGGGTTTTGTCACTGTTTTATGCTAATAATTTCATTTCTATATAGTTGTTATATGTAGTTATATAGAAATCCTATCGGCAGACGAAAAAGTGAAGGAGAAAGAAGATTTTATAGTGGTCTTATTTCTTCCCTTCCCTTTTATCATACAATATTATAATCGTTTCATAAATAGATGTTGACGTATAACCAATTCTTAAATAATCTAACCTTACTCAAGTTGAAATTATCCAACACTGATTTCATTACTTAAGTCCTATTTCATATTTAGTATGTATTCTTTTAGATTTCTAAAAATTGTGAATACTTATAGTTCCACTGCTTGACAATTTTAAAATTATTAAGAAAATAATTTATTCTTTAATTTTTACACTTTAAAAATTAAATTAAAATTGAGCATAATTTTAGGATTGCCTGACATTAATTAATATAACATAATTTTGTTAGAAAATTTTATTTATTTTCTGAAATATGTATAATTGTTCAATATTTATTAATTTCATTACTTTTTGGACAAAAATTGACAATAATTATTAGTTAAATTTAATTTTATACAAACCTTGCAGTATTTTCAGATACTGTCAAATCAGCCAGAAATCAGTAATAGAAGTTATTTATAAATTTTTCTATAGTTTACATATCCTATATTTATTTAAATACTAACCTTAATGAAGTTTAAATTAGCTGGATTTTTATATTGAAGAAGACTGAGAATAAAGGCATAAATTTATTTGGCTTTAAGTATTTGAAATTCTATTTATTTCATTTTATTAAAAACTTTTCGGATTTGTATCTATTAGTAAGATACAATAGACACAAATGTAAGAAAATCAATGTTTTTAGAATATAAAAATGCAAATAGTAAAGAAAATTAATATTGTAGGATTTTACATTCTATTTACTCACTTTGTTGGTTTCATCAGCGATTTTTGGAAATATTTCTTGGACATCATTGTCTATAATACTTCAATTCCATAAGACTTCTAGTGTCAAATGTTGACACTTATATTTTAGATACTTGAGTAATTTTTAGGTAGACAATTAATTTGTTCAAATTTGGAAGACTACCAATTTTTAATTCTGGTTTTATCAACATTTACTAGCACTTACTGTGTTATATATAAGAAAAACGCATAAACTACTGCTATACACATATATGAACAATTATTATTGTTTTTTGTTTTTATAACTTTAAACATCATTTTAAATATATAACTGCTTAATAGTACAAATGAAAAATCTTAAAAAATTTTATTCGCGTGCTTCTCCTAAGTAAATATAGATAAATAACCATCAAAATAAATAACCATGCGATCAATAACACAAAATTGTTTAAAATATATATTTTCAGACCTAGACCAAATGCAAGTAACTTGAATTGGGTAGCTTGAATAATCAATAAATGGAAATAATGAAATTTAGTATAAATAGAACCTTTTGAAGTTATACTAAAACAATAGAACAAAGAACGCATTTCACCCATGGGATCTCTATATAACGGCAAGATATACATGTCAGCATTACTATATTGCTAGGTATTGCATTCTGCATATTAGAAAAATTTTCAAACCATTAATTCTGCAATTTTCAACACTCTGTATAGACTTAACGTTGTATATATATAACAACTACTATTTCTTTAAAGACCTGTCGTAATGTGTCATTCTTTTACAAACCGGACGGATTTTGGAAAAAAATGACCTCTTGATCTCCGATTTGGCTGAAATTTTCTTATAAGCTCTTTTCATACAATAAGAAGACCCGTACCTCAGGAAATATTTTGCAATTTTTTCCTTAGGAGATATGAATCCATGGGGTTTTGAGAATTGGCATTGTAGACAAATTTTCAAATGACTATATCTCAAGCTCTATAAAAGGTAGGACTTCGAGATTTACAGCGTTTAAAAGATAATTGATTGAATTTTTAAGAAAGTGTTTAAATAATTAAATATAAATAAGTGTTTAAATAATTCAATTACTAATATCAACAGTTAAATTTCCAGAAAAAAATTTTTCAAAACACGTCACCAAAATTTTTTTTCATTTTTTATATTTTATTTAGATTCAGTTTTAAATTTTACTGCGAAATAAAAATTTTCAGAATGGCGTTATTTCTTGAAATTTTTGAATTTTTTTTGAAATTTCCATTGAATGAATGTTCAAAGAATCTACTACAATTATTCTTATATAATATTTTTGATTTCGATTAGTAATAAAATTCTACATAAAACCCAAAAATTTCAGGACGATATTATTCTTAGAAGTACTTTTAAAAATTAATTTATCCTGCTTAATTGGTATTTTCGAAGGGTCACGACTTACTTCCCAAACGCTAGAAAGGATATGATTACTGTTGCTAAAAAAATTGCTTCAGAAAAAGATATATTATTCAAATTTAAAAGGCCAATAATCACTAGAAAAACATGACAGTTTATAATTGTACTCTCTCGAATAATATATAGGAAAAAAATAATTCTTAATAATGAAATTGTAGATCCAATAGTTGAAATAATATTTCATGTAGTATAAGCATCTGGACGGTCAGAGTATCGTCGGGGTGTTGTTGCTAGACGCAAAAAATGTTGGGGAAAAAATGTGCAATTAACTCCAATAAATGTAATTAAAAATTTACTTGTTAAAAGTTTTGCATTTATATATAATCCTGTAAAAAGAGGATTATGCATATGTTTGATGCCTATTTATTTAAAAAAAATGCTTTTATATTATTATTTTAATCATATTATTATTATATCTTGAGCATAATACCCAATTTTACAGATCTTCTTTATTACGTTAAAATCTAATATATTTTCTTTAGAACACTGACAGACTTAATTTAAATGACAAACTAAAATTCTCCATTGTTATACTTGAAGGTAAACTAACTAACTAATCATTGCTGAATAAATAAAAATAGTATGTACTATGTACTAAGTAACAACATATATTGTAAAAAAAGTATAGAATAGATTACTGTTACCTTTAGAATAATCGATCATAACTTCAATATTTATTGATGAATTTTTTTCACAAGTATATCGAGGGTCTGATATGAATGCGATATGTAAAAAATGTTTATTTGATTTGAAAAAAATGAAAATATTCGTTTAAGTGGGGAAAATGTTCAATATTATATAGTCATAGATCAGTATAGTCAAGAACAGTATATTCAAATAAAAACTGCTAATCCAAAATTTTCAGTACCTTAAAAATAAATCATTAAAAAGCTTTAGTTGTAACCGAGTTTTTAATCCAATAAAAATCTTTCTATTTAATTTCTGGTTTGTTATTCTACAATAGCTGCATGGATTTAGAAATTATGATACATTATTGTTATATACATTCCTCCTCTCTTCAGATTAATATATGTTAAGGGTAAAATAACTTTTCATGATATTTACATATATAAATTTAAAGTATATGAGTTTTAATTTTTATACAGTGAATATAAATATATGTAACAAAATTCAAAAATTCAACAATTCTTAAAGTTATGTGATTGGATGAGCTCAAGTAGTTTGTTTATTATACACTAAGAATAACAAATAATGATCGATGTCTGTTCGTATATTACTGGTACTTTCTTGCAAAGAACAACAATTTTTAGAGAATAATTTCATTGTCCAATAAATTAAAAATCGTACAAGTTGATGAGATTAATGTTCTGTAACTTAATTAAACACGGGTATCAAAGATATGTACATTGCCACCGGTGCTGTTCACTGTAGTCTTGGATAAGGTTCTTAAAAGCTCATTAGCTCATTAAATAAGTATAAATATGTCGTGTATAGAAGAAGTGAATAAATAGAAATCCGTAATAACATAGTTATAATTTGTGTTAGAATAAAAATTTATGCTAAATATAATCAATAGACTGATTGTGACTGCCAAAACTGTAGAATCCATTAAATCAACATTGTAAAGAACTATGGGAAAACTGCACAAAATCTAATAACGACTGCCGAAACAGTAGAATCAACTAAATAAATTCTTAGAAAGACCAAGTCAAAATCTATCAAAACTAATCGATATTTAAATGAGAATCAGTTCTTAGGACATGTGAAAGAATTCTGGTCTATTGCCAACATCATCAAGTATTGATGCATATTAATAAGTGACATAAACCATGGAGTTTAAAAAACAACTATTGCTTTTAGTCTTCTTCGCAATATCTTGAGATCAAAAATGTTTTATATCAAGCCCAACACATACTATACAATATGTTATCTATGCAAAATTAGTTAATCCTTATGGTTCTGAGATATCATACCTTCAATACATTTTATATGAAATTACAAAAATAACTACCTTACATACAAAAATGTTTTATATTTTTGTTTTTGAGTATACTATATATTACGCCGGACTTGTTAGTTATATTTTATTTTCATATATAATAGTTATTCTTTAATTTTATATTTTATAAGCAAAAATAATAATTATTTGAGCGTCTTAAAAAAAAAGAAGAGTGTATGTTATTTATTATATTTGTGCGTGGAAAAGTAAAAGGCACATGCGTGAAAAAGTAAAAGGCACATAATAATAATCATTTTTGAAAAATAATAATTATTAATTATAATTTTTTTTTAAGTTTTATTTTAAAATGCAAATGATAATAGTTATTAATTGATACTTATTTTTTTAATGATAACTGTAATGGTTCATGGGTATATGGATAGTAAATGCTATACTAAAATAGAAATAAACGGGGTATAAGCTCCCAATGGAGCAGAGCACTGCGACCAGATTGATCTTTTGTGCTATACTAACAATGTTATATAATTTCGGAAATCATATAAGATTGCTTTAAGTTAAGAAGAATAAAAGTTTTCAAGTGAGAAAATGGAATAAACATGGCTTCTGTACACGTAATGAAACGATGGAATAAATTCTGCTAAGCCAGTTAAAAATTTAATAAGATAACGAACATCTGTTGTACATATCTTGATATACCTAAAATAGCTTTACTTACTATAATGTAAAAATTAGTGAAATAAGGACATCCAAGGATTGTTTTTTTATTTTATTTTCTTAAAACGCATTTTAACACGGACATTTCAAAATCGATTGCAATTCTATTAAAAATAATCCTATATATGATAATATATACTTTATTATTCGAAAGTCCAAAATTCATTTCGATTAGCAGTTTTTTGCAAAGTAAACTGATAATGACTGTCTGTTGAACTGATAAATTATCGTAATCTGCTCTCCTATCAACAACAGTTTTACATTAGCAAACGCTTTATAAACATACTATAATTACAAGCGTTTAATACTGAGATAAACGTAATATGGCTCTACTATAAGTAAATTAGTCATTTTTGTTTGGTTGCTTAGAAAGAAATTATAAAAAGTATTTCTGAACCTAAACTGTGATTCATTAATAAATAAAGTTAAAGTAAATTAAAATAATTGTCTTATTCCCATAAATCTGCACTTTTTATTATGAATGAATCACAACATATTTACATTTCAAATTAATTGCTCCTGTTTATCAGGTGTTTGTGTGACATGTAATATTTATAATATTTATATTAATATAAAAAAGAAATTTACACATTTATCTATAAAACGTAGGTATATGTTCAGCAGTAGTATCACTTTTTTATTAAATCAGCAAATATGAAATCAATTTTTTTATACAACTTCTAGTCTTACATTAATAGAGCAATGTTTAGTAGTTCAGGAATAATTAACGACTGAAAATTTTTCAACAATCCTACTTCTACAAATCCTACGGTCAATCCAATGCCATTGGCACCTGTAATTTTCATAAAATCTGAGGACTGATTGTTGACACTCCGCACTATTACATTTGCGCCACCACATATTTATTATTTGGTTTAATATATAATTTATAATTTTTCACAACTAAGTTTTTGATCACTACGAGACTTTGCAGGCGTATAGACTTTACATAAAAGTTGCAGGCATGAATCTTGGTTTGATGGGAAATGCTAGATAATGATTATTAAATTCTTTCAAATTTTCAACGCAAATCCTTATATTAAAAATTGTATCAATTCTTCAAAAACATAGACCGAAATTAATTCTATGTGAGTTATTTAATTATCAAGTGGGACTTAAAAACATCTCTACAATCCGAGTGTCTCCGAGTTTACTTTGAACATTTGGATCAAATATTTGAAGTCAATAAAGTCCAGCTCGTAACTCTTATTGTTTGTGTGATGGTCTTGGTGTATAGTAGCCGCTACTACGGGAAGAGTATGTTCGACGCGCCCTTTCTTATACAAATACAACAACTGAGTGCTCTCTCACAAGATTTCTGGATTTCGAGAGTTGTTGCGCTTCATAAGCAGAGCTTAATACCTCTTCCTGCTCTGTTTTCATTGTATTTTATGTAAATATGTGTTTTAAAATGTGTTTTATGCCAATACATCTAACAGCATATGTTCGAACATAATCAGAATGTTTTTAAAAAACGCGTTGTGCTTTCAACAAATCCTTGACATATTCGAACATGAAACTGTTCGAAACTATAAATTTTTTAAATCAGATTTAAAGTTATAGTTTATATGGAAGTATTATAATTATAACTATTTCCGTCTGTCCGTCCACAATATCTATTTATTTGACCATAGAACAGAATTTTGCTCATATTTTTATACCAAATTTTAATTATAAAACTTTAAATGATATAAAGATCTGCACCAAACTCATTTTATAGTAGTGATGAGAAAAATTTTTAAAATAATTACTTTATAAAATGCTTTACAAACAAAATTTCGTACAATTATTCAGTAAATATTAATTAATTATAGCAATAAAAAAATTTACAAATATACTTATTGGTTAGAAAATGAAATTTATAATATGTTACTAAACCACTTGACATATGGATAATATTCCTATATTTGCTGAGAATCACTTATATGTGTTAAGGTATATATATCGTTGTTATATAAACTGAAACCTCCAACCAATTCTGAACCAATTTAACTTAATATTGAATTTGGAAGACATTAATAAAAAAATACAAAAATTTCTAAATAACGCAAAAAAAATGTTATTCATACGCCATGTGGTCCAATGATGTTTTTTAAAATGTATGTTTATTTATTATTATTTTTATTATTATTATTTTTATTTATTATTATTATTATATGTTACTTAACGACTCACAGAAGCTTAATATTTTATCAAAACATTTTTTAGTATACTTGTTAGAAGTTCATAATGATGAAATGGAACCACACAGATAATTTAAGTGACAATATTTCACGATTCTGATAGACATTTGGTTTTCTGATGAGATATCACTGTTATCCATTTCATTAGTATCTTATTTTATCTTATCTATAGAGAGGTGTTGTACTGAAAAGTCAAGGACAAAAATTTTATTTTGGAAGCCATTTCTTATATCAAACGTAATTTTCCATATTGCAGCTCTTCGGCTTAATCATTTGCACAATGCTTAACATTTCAGGAGCTATTTATTTTGAGAAAACACAGCAACAATTTTAGTCTGTTATATCCAATCATCATTAAGCACAGTTTATTCTTAGTTAAATAAGATGGTAGCAGATAGACTTATAATATAATATAATATAATGAATTGAAAATGTATAAATCTAAAAATATATAAAAAAATTTTATGAAGAGGTTTTTTTCGAACAGTAGTAAACTACAACAACAAAAATTCATGTTATATTATTTTAATCAATTGAATTTTTGGCTGACCATACAGCTGTTTCGAATATTGCCAAAAACCCATCAACAGTGGGTGTTTCAATTATTCGTAAATAATTTTTTAAGACTGCAAATACAAGGAATCGAACTCGTGTCCTGCCAAATTTGAAGCTCAAAGTCAGCGCTCAGTTTTATTAATTTGCTGTGAAAGTTTTATTAACAAATTCACTTAATAGGTTTATATTAGAACAAAATCATAAACCAGCTGTAGAATAATTAAATTAATTAATTATATTTTTAATTTTTAATTGTTAAATTTCCATACTATTCTGTTTGTAATCTAGGAACGTAATACTGAGAAAGTCAGGCTAATTTTACTCCACGAGTCGCACGGCCGAGACCAATATTTTGTAAATAAAAGTTATAATTTTATGTTCAATTTTTCAGGAAGTGACTGTTTTTATATAATTTTTAATCAAAGTTTAAGATAACCTTAATATAAATAAGAAAAAAAATCGAAAATGTGTTGCTTTGAACTTAAAATTTCCATTGTGGTTTTTTGACTATTCATCGGAGGATATTTATTGGTCCAGGTCTTAAAATATGAAAATTTATTTAAGTGCAAAACTTAAATGTTCAGCAACTTTTGTGTATCGAGTGAACGTTCCTACCTAATAAAAAAAAGCAAACGAAAAAAATTCTATATGTAAATATACATAATGGAATTATTTTTTTTTTTTTTGGTGTCTTAATTAAGAAGTCATATATAAATATATTCATTTATATATACATATATGATAATTGCTTATATTGTAATCTGTTTTTGAAACAACGAAAAGGAATATTATATTTGTATAAAGAAAATGCTGTACATAATTTTTACGAGTTTATTGTATATATTATCTATTATTGTTACGTTATATAGGTCTGCACTTTATTCCATTCGCATGATCAAGTCAACGAAGCAGTTGAATTAACTATGTCAATGTCGTAATATAGCTCATAAGGCTCATCGTTCCATCTAACTCGATACTCGTTGTCAACACTTAAGGGACTATAGATCTTCTGAAGATAACAATTAGATATACTATATACTATGTCCTGCTAAAAATATATCTGCCAAAGATATTTTTATTTTTTCCTGATTTATTTTATATTCTAATGTAAAATAAATATCAAGAACTAAAATCAAAAGTCACAAAATGAAAGACGCACAGCTATGCTAATCTTATCAAGTATCGTTATATTATCACCATCGTTATATTCGAAAAAAACATGAGCGCTTAAGAAAATAGTAAGAAAAAAATTTTATATAAATTTGGGTATTAGTAGAGCATCAGAGTATCTTTCAGATACATACAGAATATTGGTGTTACAAAGTCGGTTTTATTTTGTAAAAATTTTAACTTTTATTTCCAGTGTTATATTTTGTATATTTTTATACGTATTTCGGCGTGTATGTATTCCAAATAATAAGAACTTTCCTAATGTAGGTGATCAAATACGTATAAAAATATAACGCTACAAAATAAAAGGTTCGAAATAAAAGTTAAAGTTTTTAAAAAACAAAACCGATTTTAAAGTAGTCTCAATGTAACAACTCAAAAAAAGAAAAGAATATCGGTGATATCACAGGTCTTTAAAGTCAGTGCAGATATGATCAAATTCAATGGCAACACTTTTAAAAGAAAATTTCCAGGAATATATTCTATCTATAACTTAACAGAAATAGAAAACTTGTAGCACTTTAAGATATCTTAATATGTACTCAAGAAATTCTAAACCAGATATTTGGAAAAAAGTTTTTTTTATAAAATAGAAATTATTTACACGTTAAATGGAATGATTTCTGACTACTATATGTTAATAGTTTCTTCAAAAAAAATTGTTAGAATACAGAAATTTTTTAATTTTTGAAGTTAATTTTTAATTTACAGAATTTTCAATATTATTAATGTTTTTTTTTTCTTTTTTTATATAACAATATTTCTTCATTGAAGCGCTTTAAATTAAAGTCTAATAATAAATTTTAGAATCTTAAAGACTAATAACAGTACATTACAAATTATTTTATATAAACACACTTTAATGAAAAATATAACATAATGATTTGTAAATTATTTTAAGGGGCGTCTGAATAAGTAGCCAGGGACTATGTACCAGATATCTCGGCGTATAAGTTGTATTAAAAAAGCCGGATGGCGGGTCTATCATTCCATTTCAGTCTAAAGAAATTTGTCATATTAGCAAGAGATCCTGCCAGCGGATTTACATAGATTTGAAATATGTTTCTGCTTTATTCTGTCGAACTCGAGAGAATAATTTTGTTTTAATTAATTTTTTTTAATTTGATATATATTTTAAATTTGATTTCTTATTTATGTTATTAATCTAATCAATAATCTACACTTTTTATAAGAGTATCTATATTTTATACATCCATCATATATTCTGACATTCTTCTTTCTTATTGAATTAATTTTTTTTTTCACATTTCTCAGAAGTGGCATATCTTAAAAGCACATACTACAGTTCTCCCCTCGTAATGCATCACAAATAGAACAAACGGCACAAGTGAAGGCACATATATGGGAACTATCCTTATACTTCAGATTTCTTTCCAGCAAAATTCTTTTTAATTTTCTTTAATGGAACAAACGGCACAGGTGAATACACAAATACGGATACAAGCCTCAATTGAAATTAAGACGAGGAACTCTGACTGCATACAATATGGGCTGTTACTATCTATAATTATTGTTATCTAATAATTAGTTTCTTATAATTATATAATTATAATTATATAATAATTATAATCTATTACAATTGTATATCCATTGGCATATATGACACTAAAATTTAGACACCATTTTACATATTGATGAAAATTTTCTGAAAGAGATATAAAAATTTTTTATTTAAAAATAGATTTAATAAAAAATTAAAAAATAAAAAATTTAAAAAAAAAAATAAAATGCTCAGTACTTACAACTTTTTGTCACGATATTTTGGTAATTAATCAAAAGACCTTTACTGGTGCTAGTGTTAATATATAAAAGTTGAAGTCCAATAGCCACAAATGTTTAATGACTCATTTTATCGTGTGAACATTCCTACAAAATAGTAAAAAGAGGAGAAAAAATTTAAAAATAATTATTCACAATGAATTTATTTTTGGTCAATTTTTTAATTCATATATATATATTATTATGAATAATATATTAAGAGATAATAATTATTATTTTTAACTTCATTTAAAAAGTCGAAAATGAATATAACACTTGTACCTATTATACGAGTGAAATATTACACATAATAAATTTCTATTGGTTTTGTTGTACATAAAGTGTATATTAATAGATAAATACTATTTACAACAACGTTATTCAAAACATCAAAAAAATATTATTACATACATTATCTTCACCTTGATAGGTATGATCCGAAAAATTATGTATAGACAATCACACCAAAAAATTCTTTTCAAAGACCACTGAAGATGGATATTTGGCTATATCCAAAAGAGCTGCATGATCGCCAAAGAATTTAATTGATTTTAAAACTTTTTTCAAATTTTGAATATATCCTCAACATTACCCTTTCTTATTTGAAATAGATTTCTTCTTATAGTACATAAGATTATTAATTAAAAACCATATTTACATTTAAATGATAGATGATATATCACAAGCTTATTTAGAAAATATCAAGAGTATTTTTTAAAGCTATTTTATAATTTTATTTAAAAAATTATAAACTGGTGTTTAACTTGTGAAGTATTAAGACCACATTCAATGTAAGTATAAAACGCTACTACAAAAAGTTTAAACACGGACAACATACACCCAACGACAAAGGAGATAATCGAGGTCATTTAAAATCAGTTGTGCCCAGTTGGTGCTGCGCAAAAACTGATTCTACAAAATCTTAAAGTGTCATACTGTGATTTTTAGCCATAATAACAAAAATTCAATAAGTAAATTAAATAATTATAGAATCATAACATTGAAGTGTAATTTCTATAAAATACTCTATTCAATCCTGCGAAATCGAATAACCAACAAGCCCAAAACATAATGGGCCTATGTTACACCGTTGTGTCTCTACATTGGAATTGGCGATAGAGACATAACAGCAATTTAATATTCCACTATATTCCACTATTTATAAACTTGAAGGTAAGAAGTATAACACAATTAATATAGAAGCTATTATGATATTGGAAATACCGATTATAATGATACTTTGATTATAACTAAAGTAATAAATAAAATTTTTATTGTCTCTAATAAACGTATGTTCTAAAGTATCACCTCCTTCATCTGTAGTTGAAAAAAGCAATATCTCCCTCTGGCACTATAATAAAACAGTCTATCTTCATAAAGTCATTAAGGATTCCAGAACTATTGTACAGGACTCATTATACCGAAGTCTACAAAAATATTAGGGTTGCATAACAATAAAAGAAAGCACATGGTGACTTTGACTACGATAAAAACGTATAATCAGGATTATGTGACATGAGTCCCATAAAAAATTGCAGTATTTCAACTACCTTTGTTTAATTAAAATACACATGACTATGGTCCTATCAGAAACTTTGTGTGGATCCAGGACCTTAATTCATCACAAAAAGCACTATAATCGCTTAACTGTATTAGAGAGAAAAGTTGTTCGGAGAATAGTGAATGTATTAATACGTGGACCAGTCTTAACTGAAATTAAGATGAGTGAGTGCTTCTAATACGAACTTTATACCACCGTGACAAGTTATTGGTTATACTGGGACAAAATTCCATTGGCTCGCAATTTGAATTAACGAGAAAATTTTTTTTATGGATATCAATTGCAGTGCCTATGATGTTAATGATGATAATTATGAATGAGTTTAGAAAACAAAGGTTCTTAGTTTCACAATTTATTCAGTTTAGTATTCCTAACCGCATTTTCCAAATTTAAGAATTAATTTCTAATTTTTCTCACAACTTTATTGTATAAATTGACGTTAAATAAATTTTGGTATCTCTTCACTAGTACATATCCCTCATCCATTTTTTTTTTATTTCTAGGATCAAGTAATTGCTTCTCGATTCAATTCGTTAAAGCAATTTTAAACAAATATATTGTATACATTAATTTTATTACTTATGAGCTCCACAATTTTTAAGTTCTTCCCGCATCTTTGCAATATTATGTTATTAACCCTACATACCATATATCTGGACTACTTACATAAAGTTGATGTTATCGTAAATTTCTTAGTTATGTTATTTTTGGATTATTTCTTATTTTATTTTTATTTAAGTAAATTTATTTAATGGCTTAAAATGTTTTGCTATAACAGATGATATTGTTTTACTAAACAGTGTTTCAGTAGAATTTAACACAAAGGATTATTGTCATTTATTGCTTAACACCTATTCAATCATAATGTGTCATACAGGAATTCCAGGATCGACCTAACTATGACACACGACAGTTGTGACTCATGGCCTAACTCTAATTACTAATGCATGACGCAAGCAATTTTGTGTTCCAGGCACACTAAAATAGTAACGACAAGGAAGAAGGAAGTTTTGCATACAAGGTAAAATCTTCTAATCAAGTTATTTACATAAGGGCAGGGCCAGGTATTAGTAAGTTTGTATTAATCATCAAAAAACCAATAAAACTATTACAATAATTAAAATGTTGAGGGAAATAATTGATTTGTTAAATGATATCCCAAATAATGAATTTGTAAATGTTGTTATGTACTTGAGACAAACAGTTAAACAGCTTTTTAATTTATTAAAAAGAAGTTGGCATTATATCAGAATCATAGCTAATAATGTGTAGTTATTAATATAAATTAAATATATTATAATTTTTATTGACGTAAATTTGCAATTATTACTTTCACATATAAAACGTTTTAAGTGCATTTAAAAAATTTATTAAATTGAGTTATTTTCAAACGTGAATAAAATTAATTAACTAATTAATTAAATAATAGGCTATGAATGCACCCCGACCTAGAAGAACTATTGTGCGCCTAAAGGCCCAACTAAAGCCATTCTAGACCACTTATAAATCTCGTAATTGTTGTAGACTTAATTTCATCTATTTGATTTGGGACTAAGATCCCATTTCGAAAGTTGTCGAGTATACGTCTTGCCGCTGCTGGACAGTTGCATAGAATATGTTCTGATGTTTCTTTCTCCTCATGACAGAGTCGACAGGAATCACTTTCTACCGCACCTAAAATCTTCATGTGGTAAGTCTAATTAAGTCTACAGTGTCCTGAAAGAAGTTCAGTGTAGATTTTAATATCGTTTCTGCTATGGTTGAGAATAGCGTCAACTGAACTTTAAAATAGAAATACCTATACCTTTTTCTGTAGCAAATATAAATAAAAAAAAACTGCATGAAAAGATAATACTCTAAAACGCTCATTTTAAAATGCACGGGGAAGATGATAGTCCCGAACCGTAAAGATTAAAATGGTTTGAATCCCTTTTCAGAAATGAACGCAAGATATGGAATAAAATAGGCGTAATACTTAATACTCAATAGACACATTTCAGATACAAAGCAAGTAAAATAGCTCAAGAAAAATATAGATAAGTACTGAAAGCAAGATATGAAATGAAATAGACTTAATACTTAGTACCCAATAGACTCATTTCAGATACAAAGTAAGTAAAATAACTGCAAGAAAATGTAGTTAAGTAATGTGGAGAAGTTTATTCCGGAAGCACACGGCTTATACATTACTTATATATCACATAGCCGGAATCTAAAAAATGAAGTGTGTGAAGAAGAATAATGAGTGCAGCTGAATATAAATTATCAAAAAGACAAGATAATGAGAGTTACTGTTTAATTTTCGGACTCAAAATTCGAACTATCTATACTACTTCTATGCTATAAATAGATTTAATAATTTTTGACTACGCAACGAATAATTTTAATGTATTTAAGTAAAATTTGTTAAAGAAAATATATATTATTTTAGGAAACCCTGTGGTATATAACTAATTTAAGTATTTTGCGTTTAGAAAACTATATATAACTTATATATGATAACCAATAAATATTGTTTCTCCATAGCTAAATGTGGAGGGTCGTAAAAAACTTAAACACAAAATACTAGGAAAAACAATGGATTTGATAAGAATTAACTATGACACCTCCAGTCTAAACAATAAAAAACAGCACAAACAGAAACAACAAATACGGCAACTACACTTGGTTTTAAAAATACAATTCACTCTACAACAGGCAGTTTGAATTTTCAAAGGGCCTAAAGGTGTACATGTGAAAAACATATAAACATATATAAATATATGAACAATTATGTAACATGCTTGAATTTATATCTTTTACAAATATCTTTTACGTACATACGAGTAACGACATCTAAGTATTACTAAAACAAATTTTATCGGCAGCTATCATTTCCGATTTAACAAAATTTTAAGTTCTCATTTGAATTGTGATGAAATTAAAAACATAGAGACATACTCAAACCATTTTAATCTTTACCAAGAGACTAGCATAATACTTTGAAAACAGAAAAAATATATATATAAAAATATATATATATAAGTATTTGTTTTTTTACTATTTTTACTACAACAATATATAATATAAATAATTCCACTCTGACTGAGAAATTACTGATTCGAACCAGACACTGGTTAAACTATATTAAGTTTACAGGTATTTAACCATTATTTTGTTAATTAGCACACACATAATGTAACTAAAAATTTATTTAGATATATGTATTAAGTCTGTAGATTGAATATATTTATATTTTATTAAAGACCAAATAATGAATTTACTGCAAAATTACATTATTTTTCTTATTAATATATATAACAATCTTTTATGAAATATAAAAGAATCTCTGAATCCCAAAATATTTTACAAAAATTCGGTTAAAGTTTGTTTGTGTACTACATTTTATGTGTTTTTAATATATAATATTACTTTTGGTGCAAATAAAATTAATAAATGATTAATTGAATATTTATAGTTACTAAGCTTACAACTAGAGATTGTAAAGAACCCAATAACTTGTATCTCTTTCCCTATTTTGACCACACATATGTTCTTTAATATTGTGTGTAAAAATGTCTTTCACCACAGGTTGATAATGCGGACGCTATCCTCACATAATCTTGAAGACAATATCATCAAAGATAAGCTAGCCAACAGAATTGTTCTTCACACATGGACAATTAATTTAAGCATAGCATGTAAATGCAAATTTACAATCTGCTAGACAAAATTAATCCTGAAAAATCAATGCAGCTTGTTTGTTCAGCACTATTCATAAATATTTTCAATATCATTTGCATCAAATATTAAAATCTAATAATTAAAAATTATTAAAACTCACTTCATTCAGGTATGAAATTGGATCTCAACTTGGAGTAGATGTATAAGATAAATAACTACTCAATGACAAAATGTCCATTAAAATTTAATAAAATAAAATAGAGATACCAGCTAACAGCACCAAAACAGAAAATTATTAAATGAAATTAGAATAGATTGTTGTGAATAGAAATTACAACAACGACAAAAGTATTTTTACTTAATTAATTGAACTATTTTGAATGACCATACAACTGTTTCGAATATTAAGAAAACAAAAAAAAAAATTTTTATGACGTGTTTGACTTTAATTGAAAATAATTTATCCATAAATTTAGACTCATTAATGTTTATGGGTAAACAACATATATTGGTAAAACTCTAAACCTTAATATTGCAAATTAAGTGTACATTGTTTTTGTGCGTTAACACAAAGCTCCACCATTCAAATTTGAAAGGGTTAAATTTTTAACACTCATAGAAAATTTTTTACGATTAACTTATTCAACAGATTTTTTTTCAAAGATCACTGATGTTAGATATTTGGCGATATCCGAAAAGGCTGTATGGTCAGCTTAAGAATTCACATGTTTAAAAAATTGTTTTTTTTTTGTATATTTCATAGTTTCTTGAAATTCTTATTTAAAATAATCTTACCAAAAATTTTTTCATATAAATGTGTTTATTAACGAGGGATTTGACTGAACCAAAAAAACTATTGTTTTTGTTGGAATGAAGATTAAAATCAAAATAATATTTGACGGAAATATAAAAATGTTTAACGATGTTTAAAAGTTAGACGAATTCGAATAGCAAAGAAAAGACAAGGACAAAAATTTTATTTAATTTATTGAAATTTGGCTGATCATCAGTGGTCTTAGCAAATATTCGAATTTCTTTTTAATTAGTTTATAGTCCGTCACATTAGAAGCGTTGACGAATCGTGTATTTCGACATGTAGCCAAGGTTACACAAACTTTCAATGTTCAAACTTTCAATGTTTGATTCGAAATTCTAATATAAACATAATCAATATAAAAAATTTGGCAAAAAATCTAATGAAACGAATACACGTACTGTTAAATGTAGCGCACCACAATCAAATTGTTGTACACCGACTAAAGCACTATTAACAATGTGGGTTATCGTTCGTGCCAGAAGGTAAATAACTGTGCAGGTGAAACGTACTTACTTAAGCTTTGTGTGACACGGTTTAATTTATATAAAAAATTTTAATACCCACAGCGCTAAAAATAAAATATTAAAATTAATTATAATAAAAATTAAACAAATATTAATTATTATTGAATTATTTTATTAATATTCACTTGAAGAGGAAAATGTTGAAACGACAAGTTTTGCTGTGCGGACTATTTTTCCTTTTTGCGTACTCCATTTCGACTGGTAAAATATGAAACAAGCATTATTAAACAATTAAACTATTATTTTCATTGAAATAAATAAAATATTGAATATATCCAATAAATAATAGTTAAACGAATATATTTTAATTTGTTATTTTGTGTGTTCCTTGCAGAGGCAATCGAGTGCATTCAGTGTGATTCGACAACCAATGAAAATTGCACCAAAAACGTATCCGCAATCACAACCAAGACCACTTGTGCTGACAAGGAAGTGTGCTACGTATCCGTAAGTAAGTCTAAATTTAAAATTTTTAATTATTCTGATAAAATCGATATTCAAACTGTTCATTTGTCATAATTTACTAATTAAGCAAATAACTTAATCCCTGTCATGAACTGAATTTTTATGAGTTCTAAATTATTTGCTCGGATAATTATTTTTCGTTAAATTTGCTTCGCTCTTACAATTTGCATTTTGAATAATCTTTAAATAAATATATCGATATGAGTAATCCCATATAATAAAAGATTATATGTTATCATTGTGATAATTTTTATATGTTGATAACAAAAAAAAAAAAAAAAAAAATACAATAATAAGACTTTAAGTTATAAACATTTGTACACAGCTGAAAGTTATTATCAAATAAATTTTTACAAAAAATTTCGATTTTGATAAATTGTGAAATACGTATGGGAAAGTAGAAAACCTTCTGTTGGTATGTACTTAGTAACTCACTGCGTATTTCATCAAATAATTCATTTAATATTAATTAATAATAATTGAATCATTTTAAATTGCGAAAAAAAAAATAATTTAATTGCAATATTCAAACACAGTTGGCTTATTTACGATGAGGGAATACTGTGAAAGTACTAAAAGGATTATTTTTGTTATGACATATGGCGAAAGTGATAATAACATATTTGGAATGAGAGTGAAGTATGTATATAATAAAGTAGTATATACGAGGGGGCTAACAAAAATTTCTTAGATTGTTACAAACAAAAAACATAATAAAAATAATTTTTGACGGATTTGAATAGCAAAGAAAAGACAAGAACAAAAATTCATTTGATTTATTGAAATTTGGCTGACCATACAACGCTGTTTCGAGTATTGCCAAGAACTCATCGCTTCTAATTTGACAGGCACGAATTCCAAGAGTCCAAACAAATTATGTATGGACTATAAACTAATCAAAATTCGAATATTTCCTAACACCACTGATGCTGAGTACTTGTCAATACTCGAAAAAGCGTTGTATGGTCAACCAAATTTCAATAAATTAAATAAAAAAAAGAATTTGTTCTTGTCTTTTCTTTGGTATTCGAATACGTCTAACTTTTAAATAGTTTCTTTTCGTTATAAAACGCGTCACTCTCGGCAAAAAAAAACTAATATTAACAACTATTTTAATTGTTTAACTTTAAGCTTCGGCATTTTTCATTTTTAAATTCCACTAATTGTAATACATTTCTGATCCACTTTCTGTGAAGTAGATCCACTTTCTAAAACAGTCCGCGAAAGAGTAGTTTTTTAGGATTTTAGGAATACCTTAAGATACCGGCATTTATTATATCCGCATAATTGCCGAACATAAAAAAAAAAGAATTTGTTCTTGTCTTTTCTTTGGTATTCGAATCCGTCTAACTTTTAAATAGTTTCTTTTCGTTACAAACGCGTCACTCTCGGCAAAAAAAAACTAATATTAAAAACTATTTTAATTGTTTAACTTTAAGCTTCGGCATTTTTTATTTTTAAATTCCACTAATTGTAACACATTTGTGATCCACTTTCTGTGAAGTAGATTCAGTTTCTAAAACAGTCCGCGAAAGAGTAGTTTTTTAGGATTTTTGGAATACCTTAAGATACCGGCATTTATTATTTCCGCATAATTCCCGAACACCTTTCCCCATGGTTTTTTTTTATACTCGGTTCCTAAGAGTATAAATTAATTATTCACTTTTTCAGCATTGTGAGTTGACACTTTATAGCGCTGTTGAAAGGCTCAACACCATTTCTATTCTCCCGGTTTCCTAACAAATTCTCAAAAACTTGTGGTGAGCAGGTTTCAGTATCGAATTTAACAGTTACTGTCTATACAAACTTCAGAAGAATAACAAAACTTTTCCTTTGACAAAGCATATTGATATCATTTGTTTTTACTGCTGATTTCTTTTACCTGTCTTTAGAGTCTTGTGTGGTGCACAACACCGATTGCTAGCAACGACGTTTACATCGAATATCGGGGATTTCAAGCAATCTTCCTTCACAGAAAAATTTTCGGTGTGGAATCTCCAAAATCATTCGAAATCAGTCAAAACTGTTGGTCTATTGTGTTCTTATGCTATTTAGCTCTTATCAAATATTTCCATAGGCTTAAAGTTGTACCGAAATCCGTTAAAAATCACAAATCCAATTTCTTGATACGATGACGGTTAAAGTACCAACAAAAATTTAAGAATTGCCTTGTAAGAAACTTAAACAAATAAATCCATCCAGTTGAATTTAATTAATTTAACAGAGCTTTCATCATTACCAATGAACAGTCCGACAAACTGTCAAAAAATTACTTACCTAAAAACCTATTTGCAAATCAAAACTCAGAAGTTACTGAGAAATACTTGATTGTTTCTTTTTCTTGTTAGTTTCAAAGGAATGCGTTCTTTCTTTACATTCATTCATTTACACCAGTAACCAAAGAGGGCTGCAGTAAGCCTTGCATTATTAATCAGATCCTTTTTGTAAATTTACAAGATTAGTTTTGGAGATTCATGGAATCATGGGTCTTGTTATATAAAAATCTAATTGACTAGAAAGTAAGACATCATTTAAGTACCTTTCATATATTATTAGCTAACAGGAAAAATAGGTCAAAAGAAGTATTTCTCTTAAAGATCTCTAAAGGAACATAGAACGATATCCTTACAAACACATACTGTGAAACTCCAAGCTCGAACGCACTGTTTGTGTTTTTTTTCTACAGAATATTCCTATATTCGAGAACGCAGATGAGAGAGATATAGATAGAGCTTGCCAATTTCCACTCTGCAGACTTTATAATTAATAATAATATTTAAAATATTCTTAATCATTTAATACTTTTCAAATTTTAATATTTAAAAATTACTTTCAATAACAAACAAAAAACAATGCGAATACATGATATCAAATAGCGCAGATAACACTCTGAATATAACATCAATCAGTAGCTTTCGAAATTAATCAGCATACAACACCGTTCATATTAAATATGGGTACATATAATTTTTAGAATTTAGCAACCTTTAAACGATACGTGTCGATATTTCATGTCATTTTCGCCAGTAGCCATTGAGATACAGCCATTTGAGTGACGTTACTTTTGGTATTAACGAAAATGTGGAAAAAAAAATAATTTCATATACTGATTAAACATTATTTTTTTATAGAAATAATGTGTAAAGTCAACAAGAGCTTCTAAAATATTGTAACGACTCTGATCCATTTAAATGAATTATTTATCGGTGGTTTATTGAATTCAAAAGTTGCTATGCAGACAACGTCCAGACGTCCACATTCGATAATTAATCAAGAAAATATTAAATATATGCCAGTTAGTTTCCGGCTAATACAAGAGGTATGTTGAAAAGATGAGCAGTATGTATGCTAACAATGGACGAAACCCAACAACCTTTGATACCTTTAATAATTCAGAGGGTTATTTGAAGTTTTGTAAACACTATAAATATAATTGTTTGTACCGATATTTAACAAAAGATGAAAAAGCTTATCTCAGACAACTAAAAATGCTCATTTTAACTAGTGAAGCTATAGCCTTCGTATTCTGTTATGCGCCCATATCTTAGTCCATATTCATAGACTATCTTAAGGAAGATATAAGCATCATCAATGAATATTTTGTATTTTTTTCCTTATAATGCTTAGTGCATGAATTATTGTTGAGTCCTAAAAATAACATAATATTATTGTTTTTGTATACATATATATATTATATAATATATATTATATAATATAATTATATACATACACACATCTTATATAATGTAATATATATGTATAATTTAAAAATTTTGTTAAACAATATTATTATTATTATTATTATTAATTAGCTTGCGAGAGTGCTTGCTTGAATGGATAGTTTTTTTATTGAGAATTGTGTTTTTTATTTCGGTTGGGTTCTTATATAGAACTAAATTTATTTAATTTTTTGTAACACAGAACGATATTTTTATTTTCCGATATTCTGATTAAATGAAAATAAACTTGATCATTCTGTCAGTTGAAGTAGATTTCTATACTACTTGAGATCAGTAAATTGCATTTTACACTGGAAGAGTTCATCCTATGTAAGATCGTTGGGTTCGTGCACTTTTTTGACTTTTGTTAGAGTGTCTTCAGTCAATTTTAAAATTCTGTTGATGACAATATTTGATTTTAAAAGTTGATCTATGGTATTCTCTATAGAGATTGTTCATCTAGCAAAATTTGGTTTTAAAAGTTGATCTATGCTACTCTCTATAGAGGTTATAGAGGTTAAATTTCAAAAACCTTGAAAGTTGTCATTATACAGAAAGTAATTATTGTTATTAAAACGGAAATTTAAAGTTGTAAGAATTTTCTTAAGTTTATTTTCATAATTACATTGATTACTAAGTATATTGATTAGTTAGTAAACAGTGTAATGACAACTGGTAATGTTAAAAATTCATCTTAAATAAATTTGTTATTATTATTAAATTATATATATTAATATTTTATGATATATCATTTTCATCTAACTGTTTAAATTTGTATGATTTTTAAAAAGGATTTGTAATTTTTCTTTATGTATTAATTTTATCATTTTAGGTGACAATAAAGTTACTCGGGGCTGTACACCAGCCTGTGAAAATAACAATTGTACAGCTTGTGCAACTGCTCTATGTAATGCCCACAATGTTTGCAAAACCTGCAACTCAACTAAAGATGCAAGTTGTGCACAAACTGATGCATCGGCGATCGCAAGCACCGTCTGCTCTACTGCAAACACCAAATGTTTGACGCAAATTGGCAACAAATATGAGACAATACGTATGTGTGCTCCAGACAATGTAGTCGAAAATAATTGCAATAACGCTACATGCAAATTATGCACTGGCGGCAATTGTAACGTTGGTATTTTCCCAACTAATCGTATTCATTGCTATCAGTGCACAGATAGTGTTTGCCTGGATGTTTCCACTAGCGAAGCTACATCAACACCGTGTCCTTTGTACAGTGTCAATGATAAGTGTTATATGACAGCAGCAGACGAAACACATATCACACGTGGATGTATGTCCGATCCAACTGCTGCTGCTGCTTGTAGTGATGACAAATGTTACCAATGTAGTGTTGACAATTGCAACTCCAATGGCTACAAGCGTAAGCAATCAATTAAATGTGTACAGTGCAACAACAATTCCACATGCACTTGGGCACAAAATCCAAATGATGCAACAGACTGTAAGGATATTGTGTATAATCAAAAAGATGCATGTTATACACAAAAAGACAGTAATACAACAGTCATTCGAGGATGTTTTAATGAGAGAACTGCAGATCAAGGAGAATGCAATAATGACAGTTGCACAACATGTACTGATGCGAACGGCTGCAACTCAAAGTACAAAAATGATTTTACCTGCATTAGATGTCGCAGTGATTTATCTCAAGATTGCCGAGACATCAAGGCTGACAAAATCGCAAACTTAAGTCAAACATGCACAAATGACGTATCAGAAGCTAGTGCTACATGTTTCCAGGGACTTTGGAGTAAGTACATGTAATAATTAATTATAAGGTTTTTCGAAAACAAATTTAGTCTTTTTTATGAAAGTAAATGACATAAGATCTTAAGATAATAATAAGATAACCCATTTTAAAAAAAACACTATAAGACATTAAAAGATTTTCTCAGAGTACATAAATATTTTATTGAATTATATATCGTCCATTTTGGTCCAATACCTTTTGTTATCTTACTAGTAATAGCATGATTCTACGCTCAAAAAAATTTATTTACAAGCAATCCTTGCTATATCAGCTGTCATAATATATGATCATTTTACGACTGAAGTGTTAAATAGGCTGTAAAAATATACAATTAAACTCTCTATTGGGAAAAACGAGTTTACTTTCTAAACAACACAAGATCTATAACATTAATAATATTAAAGAGTAACAACGTGAATACATACGAGTGTACAGAATAACTAATTACTGCTAAATTTTCAAAAGCCCTAAAAACTTCGCTCAATAATCGAAGTTAATATATATCTACTATATATACCAGTTTTACAGGGCAATAAAAAGCAGTATAATTTAAAGTTCAAATGATTTGATCTTTATTATAATTAAGTTTATTAAAATAATTTTATGTATAATATATATATCAAATTTGAACTACTACACTGATATGGAAGTCAATTCCACAATTCCAGTCATATTTTAAAGATAAAAGCACAAGTAAAATAAGGTAAAAAATATAAAATGCTTTTACTACTCTAGAACTTTCCCAAATAAAATAAATCATAAGTTAGTTAACCTGCTTGACCATTAATAAAACATTGACCTATTGGTTCCTTGGAATATCAAATGGAACTTAACCATATATAGATGCACAGTAAGCATTTTGTAGTATGGCAACGCTTTTGCGAATCAATCTAATAGATCAATCTAATCAATCTAATAGGTATCTAATAGATATGCAGCCATTTACTGTTGAGTAACTTTTTTATAGTTTCTCTACTATTAAGAACATTAAAAAAACAAGAAGTCATAAGTAGTAGGAGCAAATAATTGGAGACAGTAATTAAAAAAAATATCTCCAATTTTGCAAACATAAATTTTGTAAAATTTGCAAAGAATTTTTTGACAATATAAGATAATTAAATATACAGTCAAACTTTCATAACACGAAGTAACATTTTACAAAGAAAAGGTTTGGCTTATGGACACTTCGAGTTAAAGAATTTTTTTTGTAATTGTATGTAATTTGCTCTCTAAACCCTAGTTCACACTCTACTAAGTTCGAGTTATAGAAGTTCGAGTTATAGAAAATTCGAGTTATAGAAGTTCGAGTTATAGAAGTTTGACTGTATATATAGTAGTGTTTATAGTAAATGAATTAATAAAATAAAAGTTGACTGCAGTATATCGTCATGACTTTACCAATTATTAATGCTGTATTTAATATAATTTAATAAAATGTATTATATGCTCGATTAAAATACTTTGACTTAAATTTATCTATTTCAGATACTGTTTTAATACGTGGCTGTCTTGTCGATACTGACAAACAAACTCGAGCAAAATGTTTGGATAAAGATGATGGGCAGTGCACTACTTGTGATGGAAAAAATTGTAATATCAAATCTATAAATGGTGCCTCAACTATATCTTTGACAACTGGTCTTTTGGCTGTTATTTTCTTAAGCTTAAGGCATTTACATTAAATATTTAGATAACACATAAAAGAATTTAAATTTATTAAGAAATAATAATATTTTTGTGAACCATCTTAAAACATAATATTATATATTTAATATATAACACGTTTTGCTTCTACAGATAAATATTCAAAAATAAATATTTTATTGCTACAAATTATTTATTAAAATACAATTTATTTAATTTTTATAAATCTTTAAATAAATATAAATTTTACTTAAATAAATATTTTAATCAATATATAAGATTTTAGTAATTATTATGAAAAACAGAATTGACGCAGACCATGTGGTAACCCTAATAGCTCCATTTGTAGGTGCCGCTTTGCCATTGCATCTATCTTCATAGCAGAGTGAACAGAGTTTCGTGTTCGTTTTACAATAATTTTTGCCATCTTCGGTAAGTTCAGAAATGCAACCACGGGTTGTTGTATTAGTATCGACTGTAATGAAAGAAAATCTTGACATTTCATCAATCGTTAAATGATATTGATATAGATTGATATAGATATCTCATATGCATCATTTTCTGATTAATCATTATTGGCATTGTATAAACTTAGATTTATTTGTGTTTGCTGAGCTCAAGGTTTAAAGCCGTTTCTCGCTTCGACATCTGAATCTCTGACAATAACGGGTTATAGTTCAAAATTTAATATTTTAAAGGATTAATAAAACATAGTTTACTTTAGTTAAAAGACACGAAATGCGTCTTTTCAGTAAATTTGTTAGAAATACATAGATAACTATTTTAACTTGACATATCCTTTCCAAATATCCCCATTCTTCCCTTTAAAAAGGAGGAATTTTTCAAATATTTCTAAAAATCGTCGTATGAAAAAAAAACCGTTTTAAGAATTTTTCGAAATATCTCTATTTTTATCTGGAACGAAAATGAATTCGTTGAGAATGCTTAGTAATCTTCGTAGCAAGATTACTAAAGATATAAAATTCGTATATCTGAAATTGAAAAAAAATGGTTATTAACCCTTTTAAACCTTAATTTTAACTGTAACCCATTATAAGCACAGACCAAAATATCTAGAAAAAAAACGGTTAATAATTTTTTCCAATGTACATCGAATAATCATCAAATAATTTCAATGAATTAATATTTATTGCTTTTATATGAAACTCGGATTAATTTGTTTAAATATTCATCGAATATTCCATCAAGTAATTTCATTTCTTAATTTAATTTCATTGCTTTGATGAAGCGTCTACTGTGCAAGTTAGATTCACCATGCCAAGCTTTCCAAATAAATACTATGGATTGTATTCTTTAGTCACTGGATATCGACTACCCATTTGTAAAATTAGGATAAAGTTACGTTACGTTACTCTTTTAATGACCAATATTTACATAGCATATTATAAAAACAATTTTCAAGCAACTTTCCGAAAACTGATAGAAACCCTATTGATTAGTGACATTCTAATTGATTTGTTTCAGTCTTTTTTAGTTCAAATTCATTTTTAATAATAGCTTTTTTCACTTAATTGGAAAATATCCTATTGAGTTATAAAAAAGGAATTTAAAGCTGTAGATATCTTTGTCAGAAAGCCAGTCATGTATCTGAAGTAATGTTACTTAAAGCTGGAGATCATTTTCATTAAGGTTTCAAGTAGGTTTTCGCACGAAAATTTTCAATCATCAAGTGTTTTCGCGCAGACACGTACACTACTACACAAGTCTATTTAACGACACACACATGTGGTTAGTCTTATTTCGATAAAAATATGGCATTATTAAGTTACTGAAGGTTATAAAAAATCTGATTTCTTCACAAAATTATAAATTAAATAATTATGAAAAACCAACACACATGATCAAGGAATATTATTGCCAACTAACTACTCATATTATTAATATAGACTGAGTAAGATTGAATTGGCTTGGATGAGACACCATGCGTACTCCAGACCTAAAGACCTACCTTAAAGTTAGAAGTGTCAAACTTTTGGTGTGTGAACGGCGTTTTTTTGAGATAGTGATTATTAATAAAGTTATTATAGTTTAATAGTTATTGTAATGTGTATATAGTTTGATATATATAGTTTGATATATTTAGTATCATTGATCAACTTTATTATATCAAAGTAATACATACCCTTAAACAGAGTATAGCAACCATTTTTAGTACCATCGTTGAGTTGACAATTCAGTTCTCTGATTGGTTTTTTAATGCAATTGCTATCATCCGAACTGCTACAAGCATAACATTTTCGTATACCTAAAGAAATATTAACAGGTGGTGGTTTATTCATGGCAATATCACCACCAGTTGGCACTGGAACTTCAATAGGTAAAGGTTTGGGTGTGGTGTTATCTGCCGCCACAACTACTGCAGTTTCTGTTGATGGCTTTGTAGTTGTTGTAATTTCTGCCGTTTCAACATTTGGTACTTCTTCAGCGGTACTCGACTCAGTAGTTGTATGATTACTAGCTTCACTCGGTTTCACTTCAACTTCAGTATTAGTAACTGTTGAACTTGTAATAGGATAAGTTGGTGAAGCTGTAGTCATCGCTTCTACATGTTGTTTGTCAGTTGCAGCCCCTTCCTGCTCCTCTTCTACTACTTGTGCTTCATTGGCATGCTCTTGGTGGGTAAATGTCGGTAATATAGTTATAAATTCAAACTCACTATGTTCCTTGTCTTGCGAAATGTCAGTCATATCGATTGTAGGTTCTGCAGATACAGAAATTATTTCAAAATTTGAATCTTTCTTACTGCTATCCGCTACCACAATCTTATCTAATTTTGTTACATTATTTATTGGCAGAAAAGTTATCGGTAATAAAGTTTGTTCCGTAGTTTGTTTTATTACTGAGGTTAGTTTTAGATCACCAGTATCATTAGTAATTATTAGATTCTCTCGACTTTCTGCACTGTTACTACCTGAGAATACACTATTCGTCTTATTATCAAATAAGCATACGTAATCTAGTTGATTGCCTTCCATTAAATTTTTCTCTAGGAGGAAAGAAACGATTTTCGATTTCTTATAATACAACACGTTTTTATAAAGTACATAATAATGTATATATGTTTGTAAATGCACTTAATAAATATAATTTACCTATTCCAAATTTGCACATATTACTTCCAAAATTTTGGCAAAAAATTGTTGAATTTTCCATAAATTCGAAATCCGGTGCGCAGAGTGGAAATTCCTTGATGTAGCATTCTTCACAAATACTTGAATAATCTAAAATTTGAAACCAAGAAAAAAAAAATTGTATATAAAACTAATAGAGGATGTTTTAATTAAAAGTGCTTTAACTTCAGGAAGTGATTTCTAGTTCAACAAATTAAAAAATAGTATAAATAGGTTAGTTTAACAAATTACTAAAGCATTAAATTATCTTCAACGGTCCTATGCTCTACTAGGGAAACGGACACTAAAAAGAAGAAGAAAATTATCTTCTAAGAGAAAACAACATTTTTACATTTATTAACATCTTATTATATCACAAAAAAAAATAGTATATATATATATATTTATATATATAAATAAGTCTCCAACAAACCGTTCAATTTCGATTAAATGAGAGACATATAATAGCTTATAGGACAAAAAATAAATATATATTTATGTATACATATATATATTTATATTTATATATATATCTTTATATATATATATATATATATTTATATTTATATATATATCTTTATATATATATATATATATATATATATATATATATTATATATGTATATATTATTTAGAGTACTTCTTACAGAAGAACTATGTTTATCATACATGTACTGTTCTCTAGTTACTTCTTATTACTCTTGTGAAGGAATTTCTTTTTTAAACTTTTGTTTAAGAGATATAAAATTAAATTCTTGGTAATCATAACAAGCAGAAGATGAACTAGGGCTTTACTCTTGACTCTAAAACCGACATTCACAATCGTTGGAAATACCTAAGTCTCTGAACAAACCGTTCAATTCCAATTGAATGAAAGATCTATGTCTTTAGGCTCGATTATATCAAAATCATAACTGTTATTACCTTCATCACTTACAAACTGTGAAGACATTTCATATGCTTTATCAAAAATGCTACCTGGTGGAATAGGTATTGGTATAGTATATGCACGGTCACAATAGATCTCTTAGTTCGCAGTGTACTATCCTTTTTTTCATAATACATAATTCAGATCCATGTGGAATGAGGCGGATCACTAATTTAATGTCAGGATAAGATATCTCTTTCTTATTTTTTATGGTAACATCTCGCACGTCCCTTGAAATTCTTTGAAACACTTAAGTCACTGAACATATCATTCAATTCAGATTTAGTGAAAGAAGGCTTGGCTTCTTTTTGCGAAGATCGTGTCTATTGTTACCTTCGGTACGTTCACGCTGTGGAGACTTTATTTTATTAAAAATGTTATCTGGTAGTGTAGTGGTATCGGTATAAAAAGTCAATGTGATATGAAGCGGATTGATGCAGTTATGTTAGGATAAAATGTCTTCTTCTTATTTTTTAAGGCAAAGTCTCGCACATTGCATGAACAAAATTAATAATGCCACATGTAGTATCTCGGTTCCCTTCACACCATGGGAATAGCAAATCGAATCTCTTTTATTTAATCAATTCCACTGCTTTAATTCCTTAACAAAAACTTAGTAAGTGTCTAAAAAGGTTCCAAATTAAAGCAGTCACTCAACTTTCGTATGAATCTTTAAATGTGTTATTTATATGAAATTATTAACATAAAATGTCATATATAATTGCTGCTATTAACTATTAAAAAAAAAAGTCACTTAATAATATCAATGACTATTGCTACTACTTCTTAACATGCAAAGGATTTACAAAAAAAAAAAAACTTAAAAACTTGACCGCAGTTTTTGACACAATTTCATATTCCTTAAAGGTTGTCGAAAGGTCATGAACTTCATAATAATATCGAAATGTGCTATAATTAAAAGATATTTTTGACACGTGAAATAGAAATTTCTTTATTAAAATTGTAAAATTTGTGTTAACAGCAACCTAATATTAAATAAATTTATATAATTAAATCCTTAATACATATGAGTGGAATATAACCTTTGTATAAAATTGTATCTACTCATATTGAACTTTATTTAACACTGAAGTGAATAGCAGAAGCTTTTAAAGCTAATACCTTGAAATTCTAAATTCTAATTTTTAAATAAATTACCAGATGGTTTTCCTATATAGATTAGAAATTCAATCATATTTCTCGTTAATTTATTTTTTTACAAAGTAAGGTCATAAGAAAGCAATGCCAACAAAGACCTTCAGCGAGTCTTTATTGCGCTTTGTTGTGTTCTGCAAAAACCTCAACGCAGATCTGTTTCATAGTCCTAGATCTAATGACAACTACTCTTGTTTTTTTAAAAAGGTCTCCTTCTATGTCAATACAACGCTATATATGTTACGTTAAACGAGTTTTTCTAAACATTTTTTATATTCATCAGTCAGATTGCCTTAAGTTATGTCGATGAACGAAATGGTGTAATTGCCTTTCAACGTCAATTTAAGTTTGAGGAATAGCCAAAATTCACATGGATTAAAATCAGATGAATATGAAGGATAATCAAGAAAAAAAGTGACGTGTTTTTGTCAAGAAAGCACATATCATGATGGTAATGGTTTCGTCTGATGGTGTATTATCAGGCAACAAAAATCAACTGCATGTCTCTCCATATTTCTGGTTGGGTTCATTGAAAACTTGCGCATAATCGAGAACTAAAATATAACAAAGAGCAAAGTGTTTAGCAAAAACGGTTTACTTTGTGAATTAATAAAGATTTCACAGGTTCTCATTCAGACATGAGATTCATTTATCGACTGCATATCTCTTTGGAACGAATTTGAAAACTTAAAAAACACATTAAAATTTTATATTTACAAATTTTACCACTTTAATAAAGGAAGTTTAAAATAACGTATGTTTCGTTCAATTTCAACTACATTACTATCAAGTTTTATTAATTCATTACCAGGCACTTAAAATGTCATGTTTTCCATTGACATGCCCTCAAAATCTTATAAAATATATATGTTATTGTATGTAATATTACTTTACTCATTGCTTCTAAACTACGATTATTAATTATAATCTCCTGGTATGAAATACTTTTGCATATATTAATAGAAATACAACTTTACCATACATAATAATCATTTTTATAGTTTTTTTTTTTGTTTTTTTTTTGTGGTTGTAAATATATAAGTGCTACTTAAAGCCACACTATTGCTGCATATTAGCATTTTATAACAATATGTAAAATGTGCCCCTAATTATTTTGTTAAAAATACTTCTAGGAAGAAAACTATACTGAAAAATTGGATTTTTTTATGTAGTGGTTAATACTAAATCCGAATTAAATATAAATAATAAATATTTTGGTATATATTTCAAAATTTAATTTAATGAAATTAAATGAATTTAGGCTACGTGTAAAAAATTTCTTAAAACCACATTTAAAATTTTATTGTCTTAAAAAATATTTTTTAAAAGAACTTAATGATTGCTTAATTAGAAATAATTAGGAAACAGTATTATATTTGGTGGTATGTTTTTTTTAAACTTAATTGAACTGTAATTTAGTAGGAATACATAATGTAATGTTTAAAATCACTTTTAAAACTAATATCTTTCTGAAAATTTTAATTTTTTAAAAAACTTTTAATGATAAATTCGAATCTAAAACCATATATTAATATTTTTGTAATAAAATATATTGAATTTTATTACACTGAAATGAAACGCGAATAAGTAATCATATACTGAGGTGCAGAATAAATTAAATTTTAATTAAAATTAAATTTTAAAAATACATACTTCTAAACATAAAACCAACGGAAAAGTTTTAGTTTTTTAATAATATATAATAACTAACTCTAAATCAAAAATAAAAAAATATAAAAACTTTCGATGTTTATTAAAATAAAATAAAGACATTTTTTTTCAATTAACGGTTAATATTATTGACTAAATATAAACCATTTTAAGTAACAATATTATTTGTAAATAATACAATTTATTATCTTTACAACGCCAAAAATATGAGGTCTCTATTATTTACAGAGCCTTAGGTATAGCCATATAAAAATTGATCTAAAATGCAAGTTCTCAAATCTCATGGATCCATATGTCCTAGGAAAAAAAATGTGAAGATTTTTTCCAAAAGACTGGTATTTTTATTAAAAACAAAGAATATAAAAAAATTTTAACCAAATTGGAGGTGAGAAGGTCAAAAACCGTTCCGCTTGTAAAAGAGTAACCCATAGGCACTCCCATATATAAACATATAAATAACCTATATATCTATTTTTTGAAATGTCCTTAGCAATTTGTAATAAATACTTAATAACATATGGCAACTATATAAATTGTTGTAAAAATAGAATATACTTCTTCTTATACAGCATATCTAAAAGTACGCCTCTTCCTGCTCAAGAAAGCTCCTTTCTATACAACTAATATTGTTGGAATAAACTTAGAAAAACAATGTCAGATTTGCTCCATACAAAACCTCAATCATATTTTCAAAATAATCAGCTTTTCTTATATGAGGACTTTACTTTTTGTATTTTTTTAATTTGATTTTTATAACTTTCCCTTTTTCCTTTGAAAGGCTATGATTAATGAAGATGGAAAGCTTGCTGGAATTTAATATCTATTTCAATTTATGAGGTATGTTAATAAGCAGATATAGTTTTATAAAATTCGTTTATCTCAACATTTGTTTGCATTTCTTATTTTTTTATAAAAAGCTATTATTATTCTAATCTCATATATATTATTCTATCCATATATATCTTTTAAGTCTAAGTAACATTTCATGCAGCTCGATCTCTCTATACCTTTACCGTAGCTGCTCTTCTTATTTTTAGAGTTTTTGATTCTTGCCGAAATTTTATTTCATTTATGGATTAATATATTATTTTCGGCAGTTTACTTTTATATTTCGATATTCAATGTTGAAGCCGAATATAATATATATTATATACGAGCAATTGTTTAAAATTATACCTAAAATATTTAAACGATTGATCAACTGATTTGTGATTGTCTGACCCTGAAGCTATTCAAATTCTAATTTTATTTAAAACAAAGACTGTTAAAAAAAGGGATTGTAAAATCAAAATTTAAAATTTTAAAATTATAATATCAAAACCAAAGTTAATATCAAAATTACGTAAAGGCTAAAACTTATAGCAGGACTAATGCAATAAGTCATGATCGACAACAATGAAATACGACGACAACTGTTCAAAGGACAACGGAGTTGAGTAGGTGTCAGACGTAGCTTTATGTCTGACGAATTCTAAATTAATTCATGTTAAGCTCCAGAAGAGTATTAAATTCATATTAAAATGGAACTTATCTGAAGAATTCATCGTTGAAATCTTGCAATTCAGCTGGACCAAAGGAAGTTCAACAAATAATTTATATATACGCTAAATATCTGGTTTGAAAGATATGCATATATTTGTTGTAAAAATAAGATTGAATTCTAAAAGATAAAAAGGCAGGAAAAAGACAGGTGTTACTTTTCTCTGGTTAAAAGACGCAAGTGAGTCAAACAAGAACCCTAGTTTAAATTTATATCACTTTAATCACAACTTTAATTTTTCTAAAAATAATATTTGTGATAAAATAAAAAATTAATACATTCTAAAATAGGGGATCTATAAAAATTTTTACCTCGATTATTATCCTTTGGAACTATAGCTCCTTGTATGCACACCAGCAGCAATAAATTCAACACAATTTTAAAAACAAATTCACTCATTTCTATTCACTTATTGACAAAGTGTTTTCGATATAATTGTAATAATTTTAAAATTATTTTAAAAATAAATTATCCTTTAATTAATATCTTTATTGATATATCTTTAAATTTATTTAACTGTTCACGAACTTCACCTCAGAGACAATGATATATGACTAAATGCAGGGATTTGTTTCCATTAAATGTTTTTGATATCGTATAGCAGAATTGAATCTATATATATATATATATATATATATATACATATATAAATATAATTTTATTTTATATCAATTTTCAATAATAACGTATATATGTTCCCTTTTGTATATACCACTTTACATTAATCAGTTTAAATGGCTCTATAATTGATTAATATTGTATCTGTATTATCAAAAATTTTCTCAATTGAAGTGTTTAACCATTTTATCTGCTTAATGTGAATTGTAATTAAATAAGTATAACTCTTTCACTGAATCTGAATTGTTACCAACTTATATACTGCATATATCTCTGTAAGCATTTATATATACATATATTAATTTTATCATTTAGTAAATGTATTTTCAATGCGACTACTTCAACCTCTGAAATTTTATCGTATAGAAATGAGTACAATTCCCATTCAGTGTAAATCACCTCGACGTTTAAAATGCAATAAAAATTTGAATTGAAGTTTAAACAAAAAAAGTCAATATCCTTAAGTATTTTTTAATTTTAATACAATAAAAACATTTTTTTACACACATTTAATTAGAATAAAATACATCATACTCTGGAAATATTTTTAAATGATTTTCAGTGAATGTGAACATGCTGTTATGAGTCAACGTTTTCGCTATTGCATGTCAAATAATTAATGATGTGAAAAGGGACAATGGTCGCAAGGATGTGTGTGTACATATCCTTACACAAACATTGCTTTAGAATAAAGCTTTAAAATCGCACACAAATGTGGCACAATTAGTGTTTTATTTGTTAGAGAAAAGGTCAATGTTTAATTTTTGTACTCTACGCTCTGCATAATAGCCTAACTATTATTTATATTATATATATATACTTTTTAATTTTAGAGGTCAGTACATAGCATTAAAAATTTTAATTTATTTATTACTTACTTATAAGTTTTTATCATTTTTAATATCATACCGATATCACTGATATCGGCATTTAACTGCTTGATTGCATTATTTCAGTTAAACTTCAAAAGTCAACACATTATTTACATTCTTAAGTGTTTTTTTACATTTTGCCCTCTTTTTTTCTTTGTACGCAACTCATTCTTAGTCTTCTTCTTTTTTTTAAAGTTTCTAGCTTTTTCCACATCTCCATCTCCATCTCCAACCCCACCCTTTACTTCATTACTCTTTTTTTTCATTTTCACTTTTCTATTTATTTACACCTGTTTTCTTTGTCTGTCGCAGTCTCTATCAATATATCTATATAGCTCCATTTGAACTCCATTTATATCTTCAACATCACCACCATTTTTATTTTCATAATTTTCTTCTAATTCTTTTTCGTCATCTTTTTTACATTTATTTTGAATTTTACATTTATTATGAATTTATTTTGGCACTTTCTGCACATATCTCTGTTTCTGTTACTTTAATTGTTATTTTTATTTTGATGAATTTCATTATTATACTATACTGTCGTTGCTATATATTATTCTATTGTTGCATCCTTACCTGCCACTTGCTCGTCTCCACTTTCTTTTTATATGTATTTTTCTATTGAATATTCCTTCACTATCGAATCGATCTTAAGTATCCGCAACTTCTATTCCTTTCTATTTGTTTGACATTCGTTCACTTTTCGTATTTATTTTGCTTTTCTTTATTCTCTTATGCTACTTATAAAGTTTTTTTCAAACTTTATCTTCAACTCCTTATTCCTTATTTATTTATTTATATATTTCTTGCTTACTACAATTTCTCATTTCTCTTATTTTTTTATTTCGATCACTTTCATTACATCCTCTTTTCATCTTCACTTACCAGTTATTCATTCCACCCTCTTTTTCTATAAATTTTTAAATAAAATTTAAATTTAGTTAGCAGTGAGTTACATCTTATGGATCTACTCTTTATTCTTTTTTCTTCTTTTTTATCCGCAACTTCTTCTTTTCCATCTAAATTTGCCGTTTTATGTTTCTGTAAATTTTTTTCATTCTTTCTTTTTCATCGTTTTTTTTATTCTACTTTATGTTCATCTTCTTTATTTTATCTGCCAAATACTTTCTGCACCATTTAGTAGAACTTCGAATTTTTTTCTTTACTTATTTGGTTGGCCATTACGGACGTGAGCTGTCCTTGGCCACGTCGTATAGCCTCCGCCAGCAAGCCTAATCAATAGCTTACCGTCATTAGTTGGTAAATGCCTTCATATGTTACTGTTTATCACCTGGTTTTCTCACCGAAGATGTGGACGTCCGCTACTGCGTTTTCCAACTGCGGGTACCTAGTCAAACACCTTTCTAGTCAGAGCACTTTATTTAATCCGCACGACATGACCAAGCCAGCATAGCCACTGAATTTTTATGCGCTTAACTATGTCAATGTTGCGGTATTTAATTCGATACTCTTTGCCAACGCGTAAAGAATCATAGATCTTCTGAAGAATTTTTCGTCGAAGGTTCTTGACGCCTTCTCATCCTGATGCAATAGATTCAAGATTATAGCGCATTATAGCGTATCACAATTGTGCGTGATACTTAATATTTTAACATAGATTTTTTTTAAATTATCTGCAACTATGAGAAAATACCATACCATACCCCATATGTCACTGACTTTGATTCAACAAAAAGTTTTTTTCAACTCTATTAAAAATTTTCCATTAGCATACTTAATATATTACATGAACATTCTATGACCATTTCCAGGTTAATAGTCCATACAAGCAAAGTCAATAATACTATGATATTAAAACTAATTAGGTTAATAATCAGTATTCAGTTTATCGCAATTTGCGATGACGATAAACATTATTCCTTATATATATAAAAGTTTCAAGAGGAATTTATTAAACCTACTAACTCAATCGTCGATTTTTGCACTCTTGTTTATTTTTGAACCATTTAAAATAAAATGTTTTAAACCCAAAATAAAAACCTACTACTAACTTAAAAATGTTGTATGAACTTAATAAACTATATTCTTATATCATTTTTAATATAGTTAGCTTTTAAAAATTTCAATTTAAATGCTAAAACATATAGATTGATTAAAGACTAGAACTTAGTCTGCAACGTGAACTCGGCCACCAAATTTGTTATATTGTAATAATCTCCAATCAAGCAGAGGCTATTCCGTCTTACAAAAGAAAGTCACAATATTGCTTTTTAAGTGATTTCTAGTTTCTAAAAAAATGTGACAATCATCTTATCCTCTTCCACACAGAGATAACAGTCTGCTATTTGATTAAGAGACTAGATCTAAAAGATTTTGTTTATATATTATGAAGCTCTAGCTATTTTATATCTAAAATTATGAAAACATTGGGCCATAACGAACTTTTTCCAACTGTTACGATTTTTTGCCAGGGTTTTAATTTCTCCAAAAGTTTTTCCGCTTGCTTGGATTTCTTTCTCCAATGTTCGCTTCCACGTTTGCTTGGGCCTACCAGGTCTTCTGCTTCCTTGAGGATTCCATGTTAATGCTTGTTTGCAGATTTCATTTGGTGCCTTCCTCAAAGTGTGTCCGATCCATTGCCATTTACGTTTGCTATAGGAAGTTGGCGGCAACTTGACCATAGTTCGGAATTTCTAATAGTGCGGGGCCACCAAATTTTCAGAATTCTCCTAAGGCATTTAGTGAACTATGGTGCAAAATAACTGTTCTTTTAAATAAAAGATATCGACTTTGAGGATTTCGACTTTGCCATCATAAAAGCTTGTTACCTATACTCATATGCATTAAATTAAAAATATAATTTTTTATTACCTGACTTATTTTACTAAAGACTTCTATGTATACTACTTTCATATTTATGATTTAAATTAATCGACTTATGGTACCATTTTACACTTAACATATATGTTTTAGCTCGATTTCAGGTTGCTCTAGTAATTGGATGTCTAGAAAACAAGGTATACATGTGTAATACAATACATCCTGTCTTAATTTCTCGATACTTATTTTATTGTTATTATTGGGCTTACTGAGATAAAAAGAAAACTGGTTCAGTTGCCTCATTGCTTTACAGGTCTCCCTCTAATTGATTGTAGTATAAAAAGTACATGGACATTCATAAGCATTCCAATTATTTATGTATGTATAAACATTTCTAAATTCAATTGAAAACAGACGAAAAATGTATCTGTGACCACAGTTATAATATCGCATTTAACGCAAACATGTAAAGTGACGGATGGACAGACAAATGTAGAGATAGACATCAGAAATATATATGATTTATATGAGACCCAATAATCATTAACTAATCGTACGTTAGAAACATGCTATATACTTACTATGTACTCATAATTTTAAGAATACCGGACTTGATTTGGGGCACATTCGCCTTTTCAAATGACCAAATGCCACACGCCTATAATCTGTACTCTTAAACTTTTAATATTTTGAAGAAAATACATCCAGCAAAGTTATTTCCATATTAAAAAAAAACCATATCGTGGCTATTGTCATTATCAATTCACCAATAAAACCAAAAAATATCAATTGGTGTTTTAAAAAATAATAGTAGAACTTTAAAATTTTTAAACTTAATATAAAATAAGCAAAACTATAAAATTCGAATGATATTCCAATTCGAATAATACTTAAGATCTGTGGGAAAATAAGTATCTCGAGGAAACCATAAGTCTAACAACCTAATTAAATTTATCGCAATCACAACACAAACTTACAATACTAACCTCAATGCAGTATGTCTTGTGACCTACCTAAAATAAATGAAATCCCTGAAGCCATACAACAAAGAAGAGATACAGAAAAACAAATTAGCAAAAATGTTTACCTCCGCATAGATATCAAAAACTGGAAAATTGGATATATACCGCAGCTGGTAAAGTATAGTACTTACCTCTGTGAGTATCTACATTTTTAATAGAAATATTCTAAATTGAATAATCAGAGTAAATAGTTTTCATTCAAACGGATCTTGCATTAACCACATAAACAGTCTAACACTTATAATCGAGACAAGCAGTTAGTATAACTTAACCCTGTATCTTTTTTTTGTGTGTCAACTTTAGAAAAGCTTTTGATTTGAAGCTATTGATTCCAATACTATCTGAACAGTTCTAAAGACGAAATGAGTTCCCAATAATTTTCTAAGACACATCCAAGCATAGTATACTATTTACACAATATGTGCTGTACACAGGGGCTTAAGAAGAGAACATTAAAAATTTAAGCTATATCATTGACTTTCCCCACTATTATTTGCCTTCAAGACTATATCCTGTATTATTACGAAAGCACATCAATATTTGAACAACTTCCACTGCGCCCACGATATCATTCCACTTACACCTAATATAATTATGTATCAATACTTTTATAACTAGAAATAGATACTACGTATTTCCGCATAAAGTACTACTTACAGATTTATTATTGTGTTCGCAGGAACTTTGACAAGAAGTGTATGTGCTGACCAATACTAACAATGTCGACTACCCGGTCACGGTATTCAGAGATTTATTGGTAATAAAACTGCGGTCAAGCTTGCAAGAATGTTCAAACTTACTTAACACTACACATACCTTTTCTCATAGTATCCAATTCGAATTAATGGAAAGGTTCAAATCAATTTTAAAGACTTAATGCAACCCGTACAGTTCATTCGAGTTAATAACAAAAATGATGAATGATTTCTCCGTATAAACTTTGATAAATCAGTGACTATCACCACCATGACTGGAAATATTCCAGAAGAATGTTAGAATAGTCCCGCGATAATGTATGCCTGTTGTGAGAAGCAACTATAATCCGAATGCGTAAATTTGGTATCATATGGTGTCAGAGCCAATCGAGGTGGTTGAAAGCCAAAGTTACTCAGCTAGAATGACTATGTTCATTACTTTCATACAGTGTGGAGTTATTTAAATGTGAATTAGCAAAAATATTGATAGGCCTCGCTCTCTTCCAGGCAAAAAACTATATTCCAACGTATAGCTGCAATGCTACAAGTGGAATTTCTTATAGTTCCAATGGGAATGTTTATCGTCACAATATACTAACACAGTGGTGTTAAATCTTAAAGACACGTCATCACGTTAAAGTACTATAGACTCTGTTTACTACCACCTTTCATAGCTGAGTTCAAGCGACACTGATATCTACAGATTTTGTGAAATACATTCGCCTATTTTATGTCTTCGTTCCTTGTGTTTACAAGAAAACAAATTTAGTATCTGCATCTGGTGTCTAGAATCAAGAAATATAACAAGCCTTATCGATTGCTTCAAATTCTACGGGTTAGATTCGTAGACTCTTTTCAGTGATAGCACATTTGAACTTATAACTTCCAGTTAACACTTATCCCTTCTCTTAAAAATAATAGTAACCTTTCATTGAACTAAATGAGATCTAGTGTCTAGAATTAAGAAATATAACAAGGCTTATCGATTGCTTCAAATTCTACGGTTTACAAATATCCCTTCTATTAAAAATAATATTATTAATATAAGCCGATGTAATTATTATGACTTTAATTCATTTATTATTAATTAAAGACTTACTATACTATGTCATATAGTCGTACATACAAAAATACGGGTAAATATTTTCGTTTTATAATTTTCACTTTATAGGTAACCTTATGCACAGAAATCACGGAATATTTTTTACATTAAACATCATTATCAGTATGAAAGATAAATAATAAATACTGACAAGACAAGCGATTAATAATCGCAAGAAAAGCTAATCAAATACTTATTGTCATAAATATAGCACACCATAATCGGTTATAAAAAACCTTCAACTTAAAGTCTAAACAAAGAACCAAAAATTTATTGGCAAATTCTTTCTGTGCTTTCTAATAGGTGTATTGATAAACTATTTGTAACCAAAAACGATGACGGAAAATGCAGTTCACAAAGCTCTTCCAAATAAGAAGTGCACAGAACTGATTTCGAAAAGAGTAGGAAAATCGTTTATTTGATGAACTTTCAATTTTCCATACAGCCGTAAACATCATCATGTCATTTTCTGTTTATTTAGAAATATTACTCTTGGCGTTTTGGCTTCATCTAACAAACTGTAAGCAAAGCATATTAATTTATACAATCTAAAAATATTTATATAATTTAATTACATACTTCTATTATATATATAAGATCTTTGTGTGGCCATTGTTTGTTACAAGTGCGATTCCTTGACACTAGAGTCTTGTGCTACAACTTTAGATGAAACAGTTCTGCCTTATGAGGACTGCAAGACGTCATTGCAGTGTGTTATGTCCATAGGTGAGTAGAAGTTTTGATGCCAACGCAATCAAGTTAATGTATTATATATATGAAAACAACTAACCTCAATTTTATTATTAAGTATTATTAGAATTAACGACATAATTTTATTTATAAACCCTTTATATTTTCATTATTTTATTGACATGAGTATACCTAGATATTAATACCACTTCTCATCCGTATATAGACCATAGGGTAATCTCATAATATAAAATTTATAATACATTGGAAAGTTTTTGGTTACTTATAGTTGCTATATGTACTATTTTTTCACTGTGCAAGCTTAAAAAAATTTTTTAATAATAAAAATAAATAATCTATTTTTAATAAATAAATAATAAATAATGAATTTCGTTATTATAAATTTTAGAATAGATCTACTTTGGCATTATAAATATCTACAAATAAAATTCATATATTATGTTTATATTTTCTCATAGTTTTATCGGTCTTTTCCCGTTATTTTGACAGACTGAATTGTTTTTAAATATAAGTACATACATTATATATTTCTAAATAAGTATATCTAATGTTTTACTAAACTTTATATTCGTTAGGTTAACTGCTTCTTCTGAATTTCAATCACATATTATGAAAGGTATAAAGTAATTACATTTAACTAGTTTTATTTATAAGAGAGTTAATCTTATAGGTCTATTCTTCTTTATCTTTATAACTTGAACTAAAGTCATTTCCTTTTAACCCCTCTACGGGATTGAATTTTTTGTATTTTCTGTTTTTAATTGGTTTTGAGCTTAATTTATAGATTCTCGCATTAACAGGTATATACATATATATATTGTCTACGGTTGTCTGGAATGAGTCCTGAAAATATGACATGAGCCAATCAACAAGCGAATAGAACGACCTAACAGGTTCCAAGACGGTCGGGTCTACATCCCGGAGCCACTCGTCACCTACGACGACCAAGTACCGTTTAACACCTCTCAAAGGGACTCCACAAGCAGGTCCCGGCGGGTCACAACAACAACAACAACCTAACAGGATATATATTTAGTATTACTAAGCTCTTCAGTCGCTTAATGTTCTTTCAGCATCTGAATGCCGCATCAATATTGCCAAAACCTATAAGTTTATTTTTTATAATTTTTTCCAACATTAGTTAAGTTTTGAAAAATTAATGAAAATTCTTTCAACTACACGATACTAAAAAGTATACTCCATTATGTCAATACAAATCTTATTAAAAATGAAAAACACCACTAAGTCATAAAGAAACCTATGATTTTTAGATCTTCTATGCAGTATTTAAATATATTTTTTTATAACTGAAAAACAATTTATAAAAATCTTAAACGTTACGATGATATACAGATAGCATCAAAATCACAATATAATTGATTTAAGTATAATGTTGTGATATATCACATTTCTTTTTGTTTATAAGATTTCCATATATAATAATATGTGCCAATTTTACAAGTAAAACATATGTTGCTCAAAATCTGAAGCATTGACTGCATTTTCAGATAATAAATTATTTTTTATTTTCTATTGTGATGTTCCGATCCACAATTTTTATTCCTACATCAGCGTTATAACGTGCAATTTGAAGACAGATCTGTATGTCTTTCTCTCTCTCTCTTTCTGTGTTTCTTTTTATTTGCATGGTGTATGCCTTTTCTGTAACTCCAATATGTTATAGATCATCCTTACGAGACCTGCAATTGCATAAATAAATTAATTATAAGATAACTAGTTAATTTAATTTTATTAATTAATAGTTAAGTTAAAATAGAATTATTTATTAGGAAAAAGAATATATAATGATATTTTACGAAGATTAAATCGTCAATTGCTATAGAAATCATACCATTTAAAGTTGCGAAAAGTTTTAGATATCTTAACATATGGTGGATCTAAACGAACATCATTGAGCGAAGATAGAATACAAGCAGTAACTACCATTCACAGGAACCCATTTCTATATACCATATGTATCGAATGATTACAGGCTATATATAACTCAGAAAAAGTTGTTTAAAAGCATTCCTCAGTATGATTCATCTCCAAAATGGAGTAATCTGAGGAATGCTTTGGAAGAACTTCTTTTTAATTAAAAATACCCAACAAATAAAATTCTAATTTCAAGAAAAAAAAATAGATAGCAACAATGAATCCCACTCCTGCACAATTCACTTGTCATAATACGCTATCGTTCAACATCGACACAACAGCACAGTACGCCGTTAGTACTCTTGTTAATACACGGACTGTAGATTTACAGAAACCTAAGCATCTCTCATTCTATACTCGTCTTTTCCAGGCTGTAAGGTCTTAGCTACTGCATAACAAGAATAAAAAATTCATATATGTAGTGTTAATAATTATTAGATACTATAAAAAATTATATCACATTACAAATGCTATGCCAGCACTACAGTAATTAGTCACAGACCATATTTTGGAAGCATTTACTTCACTTCAATTTTATTTTGCAGATCAAATAGACAAAATTTGAAGCCAATACATGATTTTATTTTCTTTAATATAATTTTCTTTAATATAATTTTCTTTATATATTTTTTTAGTTGATTCGATTACATATCGTGGTTGTGGCGCTAATACACCAACGCTTGGTGCAACATATAAAAAAACTTGTCCAGATAATTTATGCAACAAAGGTGTTTATCCCCCAGGCAGACTGAAATGCTATCAATGTGCAGATGGTATGGAATGTGTTAACAAGCAAATTGGTAAACCACATCCATGTCTCTACCACAATGAAATCGACCAATGTTATACAGAAGTACGAAGTGAAACTGAAGTATACCGCGGTTGTGCAACAGATCGCAACCACACCATAAGAGGAGATGCTGAGTATTGTGAAGTAAACGGTTGCAATGCAAACACTGCTGCCGTTCCACTTAGATGTGCTGTATGTGACTCCAATGTTGAACGCGGCTGTAAAATGGATTTGTTTGAAGTGAACACTAACTCCTGCAATATAACAAAATATGAAACGTGCGAAGTGTTTTCACTGCTTACGCATGAAGAGACCTGTTTCAAGTATAAACATTTGAATCGCGTTGTGCGCGGCTGCACAAAGGATATGCCACACGATCTTAAGGCGGATATAACGCATGTGGAGCAATGCAGTAATTTGGATTATTGTAACGCCAAATGCGTAGAGCAACAAAAGTGTTTGGTTTGTGATACAGCAACAAATCAAAATTGTCGTGGCAATGTTGGTGATATTATCTTGAGTACTTGTAGTTCAGCTCAACAGTCATCATGTTATGCATGCAAACATTCCGATTGGCGTGAAGAACGCGGGTGTGGAAAACCACCAACAATAACAAGTACGAGTAATTGTTATGAATGTGAGACAACGCGTTGTAATGCGGTACCGTTTAACAGTTGTTACAAATGCACAACCGCCAAGAATCCAAATTGTGCTACTTGGGAGCGACCTGGTTACATAGAAATCGAAGAGTGCTCTACACCGGGAGCAGCTTGTATAATTGCTACTTTTAAAAATGGCACCACACAACGAGGTTGTGAAAGTGCACAATTAAGTTGCAATGACACACTGCTCAATTGTCAAAATTGCAATGGAAGTTTTTGCAACAAAAATGTCTATCCAGCACATAGTTTACGTTGTTATCAATGTGCCGGTGCCAATTGTGATTTTGTTGATGTAGAACCCAAAGATCCACTACCTTGTCCTCCATGGCCTATGACGCCAGTAAACGAAACTGAGTATTGTTTCTCATTTTTAGATCCTGTGGTGGGTATGATACGTGGCTGTAAAAGCAATACAACTCAATACATTGATTGTATGGTACGCGGCCAAGGTCTAAAGGGTTGTAAAGTTTGTTTAACAGATGGCTGCAATAATTTGCCAGCTACACATAAACCCACTTTGCAATGTTATCAATGTGAAGCAAATGATTTTAATTGTCAGGCACAGCAGTTAACTGCACGGTACTTGCAGCAATGTACTGAAATGGTTAACTTTGGCGAAGAAGAAAGTTGCTTCACCGCGTATTATTTCGATGGCACTATTACACGTGGTTGTACGTTGGACCATGAAAAGGAGATAACTGCCAAACGCACACCAGCAGGTGTAGTCTATTGTTCGAGCGGTGCTTGTAATTCTGCTGAAGCTGCAGCGCATTTTTGTGTCACTTGCCAAGCAGTCAATTTACGGAATGCGACAGACGATTGCATCTCGCAGCCGCAACGTTTAGTACCACAAATGTGTAGCAATAATACAAAAAGCTGTTATACTTTAATTACTGGTAAGTAATCCAATATGGTTAAAATGGAATAACAAAATATTGATGTATTGTAAATTGCTTTAAGCTACATGAGCGTGCTCATGCTTTTTTCTTTTTAAGTTTGAAACGGATCCTTGCAAGCACTGTCATTTTGTGTGCATTAAATTCATTTATTTATTTATTTTATTTTTGCTCTAGTTTTCAATGTTTACCCAGAAAAATTTTGTAAATTCCTTCAAAAAACAACGATTGTAATAGAGTTGCCAACGATTTAAATTTCCATTAATTTAATTAAAAGAGTAAAGATACTCAAATGCTCATGTATATGAATTATATATGTTCATTTTTGTACAAAAATGTATCATAATTTGTTTTACTTACAAGATAATTGAAAAAAATATCTAATATAATAACCTTAAAGACTTAGAAATAATTTCACTTTCTCCTATATATGTATACTTAATTGAATCTGAAACATAAACGATTCTAAACTTTAATAAACTCTATAATTATATTGATATGTTTATTTTAGATTCACAACTGGTACGTGGTTGCAGTAATAATTTACCATTTTCTTTATTAATGAAAACCAATTATTGTCATTCGAAGTCGAACTCGAAATGCCGTATTTGTGAACAACACATATGTTCTATTAACAACTATTTTGAGACCAATGACATTGAAGTTATGAGAAGAAATCATCATTCATCATCACCAAATGGTACTAAACAAATAATTTGGTATCTTTTACTATTACTAATTTTTAATAGCAGTACTTTTTATTATTAAAAACAACAAATACATTTTTTTATTTAATATATTATTTACACTTTATAATTATTGATCCGAAATCAACAATTCTTGCAAAATTATATATCGCACCGAAAAGCAGGAGCAGATACGAGTATCACAATAAATTTAGAATAAAATAAAACACAACTTGAGAAAGTTTATAATTTTTTGTAGTAATTTAAAAGCAACATTCAGACATAGATTATCACCTTTCAATTTCTTTCTTGACAAAATTGTAAAACTGAATTGTCAAATCAGCTGATTTTGTGTTTACTTTTTCTTCCTACAATTTAATTAAAACTTGTTCTTTTATTATACATATTTATTTGAAATTACAATTATTTTCAAAGTAAATTAAAAAATTAGTAATAAAAATTATTTCGATTTAAATTTGCTTGCGGTGACAAGACTTTGTTTGACTGGAGTTAGATATTTTATAAAAAAAAACCAATTTATTAAACAACTTTTCCGAATTATTATATTACATGCTAAAAATTTTTTTAAAAGCTAAAATGGTTAAATATCAAATGTATGTTCAACATTTAATATGAAATATCAACACATAACACAATATGCTAAATGTACTTTCGAATCAGGTATTGTCAATTTATTTACATATCATTTTTCGGGCATGTTTTTTTAAGTTTCTGCAACCTCGTTTCTTATCACATAGCATGCACTTAAGCATGATATAGAGCAGGGCTGTTTGCAATAGATGTGATCGCGGGCCAATATAAATCACTGTAGAGATTTAAGGACCGCCGAAACAAATACAAAAAATTTGCCTAATTTTAATAGATTAAAAACATGTCAAACAAACAGTCACGGGCAGCATGTGGCCCGCGGGCCATACTTTGGACAGCCGTGATATAGAAGATGTTACATGTATGCAAACCAAGTATGCCGTGCTACCAAATCGCACTGTCTATATTCAAATAAGCAGACCAAATGTCGGTCTGTAAGCCTGTATGATGTAATCTGTATACTTATTGTGCATACATGTAGCAACGTCTATATCATGCTTTATAATGCTCTTGTTTGAGAATTCAATACTTTAGCACATTAGCAATTTCTATGTGAGTTTAGCGTGCTAAATAAAACTCTTGAAGATGTTTATTATTATAACTTGATATGAAATTTTTCTTCTATAAAAAGTGTTGTTTATAAAATTATTCGTTATATGCATGTTTTAAGCCGCCATTTTAAAGTTTATATACTATTGAAATTTTATATAAAATAAATTAATAATAATAAAAATATTAGCATACAACTCTTCTTTTAAACCATTCACTAATCATTGTGTTATGTCACGCGAAAACAGTTTGAAAGTTGTTGTGTCGTAAATGAATTGTAAATTAGTTTTGACAGTTCAAGTAATTTTTACAAATTGGACGTCTATAAAGTATAAAGTGTATTAAGGTTTTGGAATAGTTGAAATTGCGTTTTCTTGTATAAACCTAATAAAACAATTAAAATGACGACTAAACATATGTTCAATAAAATGTTATTATGCATTGGATTTATAAGTTTAGCCCATGCAGCTTTTTCTGCAGCGCACCGTAAGTGTACTGTTGTTGTGTATATAAATTAATTACAAAAGCGTGTGCACTTTGTTCCAATTTATTTAATTTTTGTATTTTTTTTTTTTTAAATGCAGATCGCACCTACTTGCGCCTTACAGAAAAGGATTGGGACAATTTACCTTTAGATGTGAATATTATTATTTTAATTCTTTTAAATAAAAATTTATAAAATATTTATTTGGCAGATTATAATACAAACCGTCTTCAGCTTAATCATTGTGATTTATAATCTCATACAAGTTGCTGGTAATTTTAAGGAAATACGTGCCACCGTTGATATGCAGGAGAAGTCATGGGATACACTGACAAATTTTCCCTCCTTATACATGTTCAATCATCGTGGCAAGGCATTAAATCCAAATTACAATGCACCATCTACGTCCGCAGCTAATAAGAGTATCCTGAATGTGGACTCCTAGATAATAATATGGCTGTGAATTAAGTTAAACTTAACTAGTTTCGTTTTCGTAAAATTGGTTTTTATAAAACTGAAGCCAAATTTAACAAAACCTTTAATATTTTGTTTTATGATATTTAAACACACAATAATAATAACTTATAAACGTTTTTAAAAAAACAAAACTTTAGTTCAACTTTATTTAAAATTCTACAAGTGTGCAGTATTCTGTGAAGTAATGGATGTATATTGTTTTCAATATACCATATAGCTATCTAAATTTATTTTAATGTTGTTTGCTAAGCTACTTAAAATCAGATAAAAGTAATGAAATGTGTTGTGCACTGAATTTATCAAGCAATTACGAACATTACAGCGTCTGCATCCATATATTATTAATCACAAACCATCAACAGCCATCTACGCTTAAATATATTGTATATTGCTAATGTACACTTAGTAATGTATACAATAAAAATCATCGAAGTAATTCCAGTTCTTAGAATAGAACACAGTAATATATATATAAATTATTATATTGAAATATGTATGAATTAAATATTACCAATCCGATTCCAAGGTATGTGTCTTCCATTTACTACTATATTCGAACAGTTATAATCATTAAACTTTTTGATTTCAGACACAAATTAACACAATAACCAACATTATGTGGTTATCTTATCTTTCAATAATTTAAGTCATAACATCTTTGTCACAGTTGATTTAGTTTAGTTTTTATTGATAAAAATAATAATTTAACTTCTATTAAAAATTTTGTCATAAATTAAAGCGATAAATCCCATTTTGTATACTAAATAGCAATTGGATTTATTATAAAATAATACTAATCATAAATTAATATAATCACTTATATTTTGTTGAAGCATTCATCGCTATTTAAAATACTAAGTCCTTTCTTAAATACAGTAATCAATCAATTGTTACTAAAGAATATGTTTAGTTAAATCATTTTTATATCAACTCCTATCTTTTGTACTAACAGCACAGATTTGTCTGTCTTGCCAATCTAACATTTTTCTACTTCATATATGTATATAAATAGGAGTGAAGCAAAAGTACACAATCTTCGTTTATACTGATGAAGCCTATATTTGGCTAATCATACAGTGGGTTGTCATAATAACTCATTGATAAATATGTCAAGAATTATAGACCGTCTTTGGGATATATTCTGACTTAAAAAGCTTAAAATGCATTCAATTACTACTATAACCAAGTATTATAGTCCAAATTAAACGTTTGCCACATAACGGCTTGTACAATATTCAATGAAGAAACTAAATGTATAGAAAAATGATTTAAGTCTATAATCAGATGCATTTTGATTATAACATTAACTTATAGCAACTCATCTGAACTTAAATGTACAATAGAAATCATAACTATCACTAATTATGATCATTTCACTCAAGTGGTGCTGTAATGTAATGTAATATATCTGGAAGAAAGATGATTTCTAAACTGTGTTGCTCGGTCTTAAGATAGGGCAAAACCATTTCTGAACAATCACTTAATACATTTAAACATATAGATTTCTAAAACATGGGCTCACATATTGTTAATTATCCTTTTACTTGTTTCTCTATATACATCTATTAGTTTATGTCCCATAATTATAGCAAATCTTATCAAGATATATTTATGGAGTAAGCAAGGTTCTGTTTGTTTTCTATATATATAAAACTGTATTGTATAAATGTCATTGGATTGCACAAACGTATCTAAAGATATTTAGTGGTGGTTAAAAGTGGAAAATCCGGATCATTAAGGTTAAGTCTTCTTTACTTTGGTTATAGAAATAACAATACCCGGATGTCCGCAATAACCGAGTTATTAAGTGTCCCTAATATTAAAAGTGCACTATTCTAGCAACTAATACGGTTGATGAAAAAAATTAAAGAATAATTTATTAAAAAGAAAGGTGTTTCTTTTGTTAATATACCGCTAGAATATATATGTAGATATTTTAGGTCTCGGTAAAAGCGGTATAGTCCTGTCATTGGTCTGTCAACACTTGCTTTCTCTGTTATAAAAGTAATCTCATTGATATGGAAATGTCACACATGCGAAAAAACTGGGAAGAATACCGAGTGGAAGATTTTTGTTGCGGGTCTATGCTCATCCTAGAAGTTAAAGTATTCAATATATAATATATATCTTGTATTTATTCTAATTGTTTTTATTAACACAAAGCAATAACGCAACTCCATTTACGACAGTGCCAAAAATTGTCTTTATTAAAGTCAATTAACGGATAATTGTATTGTTTTAGTTCTCGAATCATTTTGCATGGGAATTACAACTAATTGCTAAACAATTATCGAGATAATTGTGAAAATTCTTTAATAGAGTATAAACATAGTGTAAACGTGCTTTTATAACGATATTTGTTATATAATTAATAATTAATTACAACAAAAATAAAAACAAAGTATATATACTCATTCTATGCCCTACTTTTTTTGGTATTACTATATACTATATATATAATAGTACTATATAATATATTAGTACAGTATAAGTATAAGTATTAAAATTAAAGTAGAAATGTAAAGAATAATAAATACATGTCTTTATATTATAACAGTGCAAAATGTATAAATTTTTTATACATTTATATATATATTTAAATTTGAAATGTTTATAAATACCAAAATATGTATAAACAAATGATATATAATGTCATATAATGTAATTATGAAACCGAACACTGCATTATACATAGGAACACAGTTTATATTTATCGAATTAAAATATCAAATATGATTATCGATATACCCTTCAACTTTAAAGAATATAGTTATCATTTTATAAAGTTGTCATTCAGTTTTTGAGCTTCAACAGGAACGGTCGCAGGAAGAGCTTTGCTTTTGGTTTCGTAGTTTTGTGGATTTATTGTATCGTAAGTAGTAAAAAATAATAATTGTAAATTAGTGTGATATCTTTAAAATTTTTTTTTTTTATTCATTTATATAATTTTAGTTTCTTTTTTTTATATATGACTTTTTATAATATATATTTTTTTATATATGTTCGAAATTTATTAAAAATATATAAAATATTCAAATTCACCAAAGATTTCATTTAAAGTCAAATATATTTTTATTTTGGGATAAAATGTAACGCTGCAAATTAAAGTAAAGTAAAAGTTGATGTCTACAGTACGAAACTTTGAGGTTAGGATTTCTTTTTTTTTTTTTGCTTATTGGAAATTGGTAAATATATACATGAAATAATAGTATATACTTCGTTTTAAAGGAAAATTTTATTTTATATTAATGCTGTTATTATAAATATAGATAAAATTTTTCGGTAGTAACGACACCAAGGATGACATTTTGAGGTTAGAATGTTCAAAAAAAAATAACTTCGAGATTACTTTATCTATATCTTAAAAGAAAAGCGGTACTTAAATTAATATATATACCGCTTTTCTATATATATATATATATATATAAATGTAACTATATACTTAAATTACATGTAAAAAATGAAAGTGTCAAATAAATGCCTTAAGCACACACACGCACGCACACACACACAAATATATATATATATATACATATATAAAATGAAAATTACATATGGCGCCGATAGAAAGTAACAAATTTTGAGGTTAAGTTTCTTTATATCTTTTCTCTATACTAAAATAGATAAATATATCTTCAACATAATTTTCTTTATCATGTTCTAAAGTAAAAATTATAGTTAAAATTAATTAGTTTTATATGCTTCGATAAAATTATTTACGGATATCGCCACCGTATCAAAGGACGAAATTTTAAGGTTAAGTTTTCTTAATTAATATCAATAAATATGTTTCGATGTACAATATTTTTTAATTAAAAATTGTGTATGAATTAATTTTACGCGTAAATGTACCACAATTATAATTTAAGTTATAATTATGTTTAAAATTTATCATAATTTACCCAACATTTCTCTACATTTAGTAATCTAGCTCAAATGTCAAATAAAATTTTAACAATATAGTTAGAAGAAATTCGATAATGTCTTATATATAAATAAAAAAATTTAGAAGCTAGACTCTATTTCAAATCTTAGTATTTTGCTTTTATATTATTAATAATATAACTTTTACTTAAATTGAATTTTAGAAATAATGGCGTCAAAAAGGAAACTAGTCAAAAACTTAATAAACTCCAATGACGTTGTTGATGCAAAGAAAGCAAAAAAATCTACGGTTTCTGAAGAACCAATGGTGTTGGAGAAAACTGAAATGTCTCCAAAGGGTAAAGAATTCAACAAATGTGATGCGTCCAGTGGATCTAAAGAAGCTGTGGTATCAAAGAAACGTAACTTATCAATGGAACCTGGAGAACCACATGAATATAAAGTATCGGAAGCAATTCAGGAATTTATGGATTCACTTGACCCAGCTTCATTAAGTCTCTTTAAAAAACTAAGAAAACCTGTCCCAACAGAATGTATGGAATCCTTGAAACCTGCGGAGCCGATTAAGATAAAGAGGGCAAGAAAGCTTGATGAAACAAAGGAATCAAAAGAATCAGCTAAATTAATTGAATTGGTTGAATCTAAACAGTCTGAACTAAATCAGCCTACCGGAAAGGAAGTTGCCAATAAGAAGCCTATCGAAAAAGAATGTATTGAAAAGGAACCTAAGGCAAATAAAGTTTACAAAAAAGATACTATTGATGAACAGTCTGCTAAACAGCATTACCAACCTACCGAAAATGAAGCCATCACAGAGAGGCTTATCGACATACAATCAATTGGAAAAGAACCTAGTGTTGACACAGTTATCAAAGAGGAAACAGATGACGAGGACTATTATCTGTCCACTGAAATGGAAGCTATCAAAAAGAGGCTTGCAGAGATTGAATCAATGGGTGAGGAAGCTATTGTTAACAAAATTTTTATAAAAGAAACGGATGATGAAGAGTATTACCATCCTACCGAAAAGGAAGCTACCAAAAAGAAGTATATAGAAATAGAATCTCGTGTAAAGGAACCCATTGCAAACAAAGTTTTCAAAAAAGATGCGGATGATGAGGAGTATTACCGGTCTATCGAAATTAAAGCTATCAAAAAGAGACTTGCAGAGATTGAATCAATGGGTGAGGAAGCTATTGTTAACAAAGTTTTCATAAAAGAAACGGATGATGAAGAGTATTACCATCCTACCGAAGAGGAAGCTATCAAAAAAAGGGTTACTAAAATCCAATCAATTGAAAATGAACCTGTTTTCAAAAAAGTTTACAAAAAAGAAACTGGTGAAATCACTGCTGAAAAAGAACTTGTTGAAAATAAAGCTGCAGAAAAGAAACTCGTAAAAATGAAACTTATTAAGATGGATTCTATTAAGAAGGAGTCTATTGAAAATGTACCTGTTGAAAAGAAGGCTGATAAAAAGAAACTAGTTGGAAATATGGCTAACAAAAAGAGGCTTCTCCAAAAGGTTGGCGAAAACAACACTACTAAAAAGGGAACTGTTGAAGAAAAGTTAGTCGATATCCTGAAGAAAGTTGACAAAAAGAAAGCTGACGGTGAGAAATCTGACGAAAAGAAAGTTGATGGTAAGGAAGCCGATGAAAAGGAAGTCGACGAAAAGAAAACCAACGGAGAAAAAGAGAAAACTAATGAAGTGAAAGCCGGCGGAGAGAATATTGATGGAGGGAAAATCAACGAAGAAGAACCTGACGAAGAGAAACCAGTTGAAAAAAAGGCTGTTATAAAAGAACCTTTAAATGATAAATGGATTTGGTGGTTTAGAGAAGAAAAACGCTTTACTACCTACAAAGAAAAATTGCGTGAAATCATATCATTTAAAACGGTTGAAGATTTTTGGTATATTTTTGATTATCTTAAGCTACCGTCTCAGATGAAAGGTAATTGTGACTATTCTGTTTTCAAAACTGGTTTCAGTCCGCTTTGGGATGATCCCAATCATGATAAAGCTGGTCGTTGGGTTATTAAATTTGATAAAAAATCTATAGTTGATTTGGATATCATTTGGGAACGTTTATTAATCCTTTGTATTCGTGATCGACTTCCTTACTATGATCAAATTTCCGGTGTTTATGTTAATATTCGTAGTAAGTTCAATTCAATAAGTATTTGGAGTAAGAACGACACTTCACGTAAAGAGCTCTTAAGCATCGGAAAGGCGATTAAAAAACATTTTAATTTAGGTGGTCGAGTGTTATGCTATTATTACCACCATCAATGTAAACGCAGAGAATGGGGCTTGCCATCACTAGTACTCTAAATTGAAATTTGATTTTGACACAATTTTCTAATTTTATTTCCATAAATACATCACTTTTTTTTTAATCCTATTAACAATACAATATTCTATTAACAATACATTTGAATTAATTAAATTAATTGCAAAATCAAGTTTATTTGCAATTAAATAAACTTTTTAAGCATAAAAAAATATGCACACAATTTAAACAACTATTAACTAAATACTAAATAAAGAAATAAAAAAAACTTTTAAATGTTTTTATTTATATACAATATTTAAATTTATATAAATTTCATGTTCGAACACATCTTTAATATAATAATTATTATATGTAGTTTAAAATAAACATATTTAATATTATATTATATATAAATGATTAATATTACCTAATAATATTATAATAAATGATATGATAAATATTAAAACCTTTAATATAATTATCATTGTATATATATACTTTAAAATAAATATATATATTATATATTTTAAAATAAATATATATATTATATATTTTAAAATAAATATATATAATATTATAATAAATATAAATGATTAATATTACCTAATAACAATATAATAAATGATATGATTAATATTAAAACCTTTAATATAATTATCATATTTATTTTAAAATAAATATATATAATATTATATTAAATATAAATGATTAATATTATCTAATAATAATATGATTAATAATAATACCTTTAATGCAATTATAATATGTAGTTGTTTTAAAAGAAATGTATATAATATTATAATAAATATAAATGTTTAATATTACCTAATAATATTATAATAAATGATATGATTAATATTAAAACCTTTAATATAATTATCATTGTATATATATACTTTAAAATAAATATATATATTATATATTTTAAAATAAATATATATAATATTATAATAAATATAAATGATTAATATTACCTAATAACAATATAATAAATGATATGATTAATATTAAAACCTTTAATATAATTATCATATTTATTTTAAAATAAATATATATAATATTATATTAAATATAAATGATTAATATTATCTAATAATAATATGATTAATAATAATACCTTTAATGCAATTATAATATGTAGTTATTTTAAAAGAAATATATTTAATATTATATTAAATATAAATGATTAATATTACCTAATAACATTATAATAAATGATATGATTAATATTAAAATGATTCTTATTATATTAACTTCATTTTAAAGAGATAAGAATGTTTCTAATTACCCATTATTTCAATTGAAACAAGAAGTTTTTAAGTTTAGTTTTTCAAATTGTTATTAAATTTAGTATTAATAGTATTAATAGTATTTAGTATTAGTATTAGTATTAATTAATAGTATTAACAAATACATTTTTAAATTAAACAATACACTTGAAAATATTTTGTTAAGACTGCAGTTTATAATTGTAAATAATGAAAAGAATCTCATTTTAACAAGTATATATTTTTTTTACGGGTACATCCTATAGGAGATACCATATAATCTATAGGACCATATGATCCATTTTCAAAAAAAAAAATGAAAAAGATAGATGCAAAAAAAACAGTTTTTCAGTGCAAACCAATCAGGTTTCCGAAAATTATGTTCTAATATTTATATATCATTATATATCCCACTGTTTTTTAAAAAGAATTTTTAAGTATGATAAATATATTTATCGACTTCAATGCTTAATTTGATGAAATCAATTGTATAAGGTATCACTCCTTCGTAAGGATTCCATACGAATCACAGAAGTATTTTCTTGGTTCCACATCTATTAAAAGCGATATGTAATACGGAAACGTTAAAGAAAGAACGACTTGGGGTCGTGAAAATTGGTGATGCCAAACAAGAAAAACCTACACAAAATGGGACAAGTCTAGGGAAAGATAAGAAATTAAATCCTTAGTAATGTACAAATTAAAGAAAATAAAGTCGAAAGATATACAGATCAATTCTTATCTTAGATATACTTATCAATTCTTGCAGAGAGAACACTTATCATACAGAAAATAATAAGTATATTAACTATAGTTACACATATACATATATATACACATGTAAGAATAAAATAGATGTATAGAAATGGTAATTCGAGTAAGTAAATGATGAACCCTCGCACGAATATAATGCTGGACCTTTAACAGAATTGAATTGAAACTGGTAAGAAGAGAGCATAATTTTTTTAAGTGCGATTATAATATATCGTTTCATAGCAATTGGAACGAAAACTCTAGAACTCGAAAATAAGCTATGAAGGATACGTGGAAAGTACAACTAAGTAGGAAAAGATATCAGTACAAGATAATCTAAATTACTACTGGCGCTCTTATATGTTATACAACAAGGTTAATGGTTCCGCTTCTTATAAATTGAAAAATATCTATAATTTTATTTAATTTTTTTTTTTTAATTGATATTTTCGAACTTTTTGATCGTAATAGACATATTTTGAGTCCGTTAACAAAATATGTGTTGGGGTTGGCCGTGAGCCTGTGGGACGGAGTATACAAGGCAACTGTCTGTTTAAATTTAAATTAAAGAATGGAAGTGTCATTTAACTATAGCCATAGCCAAGTTTTGTCGAAACGTTTACATATTTTGTAAGAATTTGATCAGATCACCTTTGATTCAAGGTCAAAATGCGTAAACATATTAATCTCAACAATCCCTACCAAGACGAATGAAATGTTTTGGTATAGGCCAATGTCATAAGTCACGAATAGTATCACGGACAGTACCACAATTTCTTGACTAGCAAGTGAAGTTAAAAATTATCTGCTAACCGAACGTGGAATCAGAAAGATTTTATAGTATAGTTGAAACGACTCCGAAATTTAGTCCTATCGACAACTAGAGCAATCATTCACGCAACTCTTAATAGTCCTATAATCCTGGAATCTTTACATGGCATCTTGTCTCTAAAAAATCTACTACTCGTAGTTATTGGTAATACATAGAAGAACTATATATATAAATCTTGCTCTACGATGAACATTCTATAAATTTAACTACAGTATTAATAAAAATAATGCATTAATAATCATTTTGATGCTTATAAAATATCATCTTATTTCAATGCGATTTATTTAGTCCTAGGTTTCAACTTTTGATATAGATATATTATGATTGTGGTGTCTTTTTTTCAAGAGAGATTCAATAAATAAATTTAGTTGTGTAAAAAAGTGGAACATACTGGTAAACTTTGCATTCTATCCAATCAAACACAATATGAAGACGTTTCCCATAACCCAACTTAAATGAACTGAAAACATAGCTTGAGGGACACTCCATTTTCAGCAGAGCCATGTATTGATGATTGAAAAGAATAATATTGAAACATCCGAAAGTGTCATCTATATGGCCTCAAAATGTAAACATCAAATAATGCTATTATTCTAATGAAAAGTTTTATGCATAATATTGTATATAAAATGCAATGAATTGTAAACATCGAAATGTCTCTAAAAATAATATTATATATAATAAAAAGTTTTTTATTTATTTTAAATATATTTGTTTACGTACATTCAATAATATGCTAGTACCAACAAATGGCTGAGACACACTGGGTACGGTTTTATGTGGTACAATATGGTAAGCTCTTCAATAATAACAATAATATTAAGAACCAAGGTACACGAAATTAATATGTAAAGTAGTACCGCAAATTACTGGAGTGATATAAAAAAATAATATTTATTTTTATATAAAATAATTGATGACTACCATGTCTATATCCACTTGCACTGAAACTAGAATATATGTCCATGGGTTAGCTTAGATGTTAAATTTAATATGGATTAGGCAACTGTGTAAAAATTGAAAAATTAAAAATTAAAAATTAAAAAGTATGTAATTATTCGTGAGCTTTCGCCTTTTGACGGTAGAGTCCCGTCAGATAGTGTACAATAATTTAAGATATTGATCAATAATTTAAGATTGAACATTATTTTACAAAGAAATTTTATCAAAAAATCAATTTAACTTTTACTTATATTGTTTAAAAGTTATTATTTTGTTATTATATTTGCACGTTTATTTTATTTTAAATAAATGTTTATAAAACCAGCCAGTTGCCCGGACAGACCTAAATATTTTTTAAATTGGCGCAAAACAATTCACAATAATTTCAAATTTATTTGAATTGCAGCAAATTTGGGCAATTCAAACGTGTTTCATAACTTGCTCGATAACTAAGTAAAGTTTTAAAATTATATATATACTTGTTCTCGTTAACTTATAATGTTACTGAATTATTGAATTACTTAGACATTGAATACCAAATTATTTTCGGTATTCGGTAAAACATTAACTGATTATTGTGAATTATTGTGAATTGTTTAAATTGATTTGATATTTGAAGTTTTTGAAAAAAGTATAAAAAAATACTGATAATAATAAGTCTTAATTAATATATTTTTTGTCAATATAAATCTTATTTATTTTATTAAATACGAAATTAATTATTTATAATAATATGGTGAAATTATTTATTACAAAAACGTAAATAATAGTCTAAATTTATGCAAACTGTACATTCTGTTAACAGAATAAGGAGTCGGCCACATATGTGCTGTTAGAATGCCCTGTGCTAATGCGCATACATAATAGGCTCCTGGGAATGTATATTCTTACGGAAGAGGCAATAAAACTCTGTAAAGTAGGTTATATACTACTTTTTATTGACTTGACGCAACAGGGCTTAGAGACCTACTCCAAACCCAGAAAGGGGAACACAAAACCCGATGGTCGCAATTTCACATCCCAGTATTTAATCTAAAGATGCTTAGTACAGAGATTCATATGTCAAGATTTAGCAACCAAACATTTATTAGAAAAATTATACGCAATTCTTTACATCATTGCAGTTACAGTTTCTAATTAAATAATAATAATTAAATAATTAATAATTTCATTTAAAGATGCTTAATTAAGAAATTAATATGTTCAGATTTAAGAACCCAACATTTATTAGAAAAATCATATGTAATTCTCTACTTCATCTTTTAAGTAAACACCATATCTGCTAGTGCATAGCAGATCAAGACACTATGAAGAATTGTTTTAGTGAATTGGATATGAAAATGCAAGTTGTGCTTGGATCTTGCCATTGAACATATTCAATGAGATGAATAAAATAAAAGGAATTCGTGTTTGTATCACAACCAAATTAAACATTTCATACATGTTTCGTATTTTATGATAATCTGATATATTGAGCAGCTGTTCATAAAAATTAATATCAGTTTGAATTGTTATGAAAAAATTATACATTATACAATTCAAACTAAAACAGCTGATTCACATATCAACACAAATTTTACTTGAAATAAGATATACGAATGAAGTCTGTGTAGTATTTTCAAATTTCGATATGGATGTTAGCCTCTCTCAGATGATCTCATTTACTCGAAAATTTGCTGGTGGAACGCACTTGTGTATACACACTGTTATTTAAAATTACTACGAGTAGCTCGAGGAACAGACCTAATATATATAGTTATATGACATATATAGTGTTTACGCATAAAATATAGTTTTTAAAATTAATTAATTTTTTAGTAGTTATAACAAAAATTAATTAATAACTTTACATATTAATTAAATAATTAATGAAGAGCTTTTTCGAACAGTAGTGAACTACAACAACAAAAATTCATTTTATATTAGTTTAATTAATTGAAATGATGGCTGTAATGAGTAAATAATTTGTTAAATTTAATTAATTGTTAATTAATTATTATAACTTAATGATATATTAATTAACTATTATAATTAATTAATTAAAAAATATTAATTAAATCGATTATATATCGATTTTAAGTGCTAAATCATTTAAATAAATAAATTATTAAATAAATCAAATACAAATATAACGTAACTATTTGAAAATGTTATCATTCACAATAGCATTTTCGAGTGTTCATTTTTATTTAGAAAAGCAACTCTACACTTTGCTCTCAAATTTGAGTGGAAATAAAATTTAACTCTGATAGCAGAGAAATAAACTTTGTGTATTTTTCTGTTTGGAATTGAATTCATTCTACATTTCGGTTTCGTTGGGAGCGCTCGTGGATATGCTGAAAACGCGCTTCGCTTGAATTTGCGATTAATATAAAAGTGTTGGTCGTGTTCTTTGAAAAAAAAATAAACAACGTTAAATTCGATACGTTTTAAATAAAATTCACGGTTGAAGCAGAGAACAAAAACCGCACTTAAGGCATTTATTTAAGCTTACAAATTAATGGTAAAATAAAATAAAAAATAACCGTTCTCTCGAACAAGTGCATGACAATTTACCGCATTCGCCTTTTAAAAAAATCAACCAATATAAAAATAGTGTGTGTGTATCCTTTCTACTATTTAAATCAATTGAGTGGCTGTGTCCTTCATCCTATTCTCGTAATAGTTGAGGGTGTGTTTATTGTAAACAACGCATTAAAGCAGAAATAGAATATAGCAAGAAATCAAAACAAAATTCTCAATATTAATATCAATTAATAAGAGAAATAATTTTAAAGTTATATAAATAAAAAATGTCGGTCTCATCGAATACTTCATCTGCGTCATCAGTAAGCGGTGCTCCCATAACAAATGGCAGTCGCTCCTCATGTGGACGTCCTAGCAGTAATGATTCCAACACCGATAGCTCCGAATTGACGCACATACTTAATCGTCGTCAGGTAATTATGGATTCGCAAGAAGCTGGAATAGAGGTGCCACGCACCTTTAAGGTTGTTAACGTTTTCACCGAATTTCATGAATTTACAAGAAAGCAAATTAAGGACTATCAGAAGACCTTCAATCTGTAAGTTCAATCTGTAATTTTAATATTTATTTCTGTGATAATTTTTCTAAATAGCTTTTTGGTTGTTAAAAAGGGAATTAAGTTTCCAGTTCTATAATTTACTCATGTATATTTTTATTTTATTTTTTATCATTGTACAAGTCTTTTGAAGTAACTTAAATCTCAATATCCTTAACAAAGTCGTAAGAGAACTTACTTTCCTTTTATTTATTTAGAAGTAAACGTTTTGCAGGTGAAGGAAACAAATAAATAATGTTATGGTTCCTGAAAAAGCACTCTCTAGTGTATCATTTTCCTTTATTCTTGTGTATATTGTGTATACATTTTGTAGTTTTTTTTAAACGTTACTTGGAAAATCTTGCAAACTGCTTTACGATCAACTCCATTTTCTAAATCATGTATTTTAACATTAAAAGTCTTCAATTTGATCTTTTTCAGATTTTAATCCTACGTTTTTCAATTAGTATCATTTAAAGGATGGTCAATTTAAAAAAGACTGATCCAAATATTTTCCTGAGAATATGACATACTACTTTAGTATTTATTTTATCTTGTAAACGTTTTCTCTCTCTGATTATTACCATCCTGGTTTATATTTTTCTGAGAATTTTACGTTCTACTTTAGTATTTATTCTATGTTGTAAACGTTTTCTCTCTATGATTATTACTATTCTTCAAAACGACTGAACCATATATTTTTCTAAAAATTTTATGTTCTACTTTAGTATTTATTACTGTAAATCTATCGTATAAAATAAATAGTATATAATAGTGAGATTCTCAAAAAGTTGGTAATGTCTATGAAAGTCTGGAGAACTTATCGCAACAAGTTATATCCATAGTATGACGATAATGAGAAGAACACATAACTTTAGATTCCAGTTATAGTTTTAACATTTATAAACTGAATAAGAATAAAAACAAATTTCTTGTAATATATTCTATAGTATATATGATATATAATGAAAACCTTCATACAATCCCAAAATTTCGTATTTACAGTTATTCGCATATATATATATATATATGTCTATATAAGTATTTATGTGAATAAATACACTTGTACATTATGTAATATACAATTTAATTATATAAAATATTTTCTATATACATTATATGAAAAAAATGTCAACTGGCTTTAAGACTGTCAGTCGTAGTCGTATTGGCCTTTCAAGTTTACATCTTTTTTCACTTTTTACCGGTTCAAAATCTTTCACGAAATAATAATAGGTTTTCGTCTTTTAAAACATTTAAGATGTTTATTAGTTGCACGTTCATTGTCAGCATCTAACGTAAATATTACAAAATAGTAAGAAGCTTTTACATATTTTCAATTTAATATGTATATTCAGTCAAGCACTATAAAAAACAACAAAAAAGAGACAACCCAGACAAAATGTCTACCAATGAAGCATTCAAATTATTGGCCTTTCTTCAGATGCAATTTGTTTTTCTGAATTTTAGGGTTTCCTAAACTTTAGGAACCCTATTAGTTTATGTTTTTATTTACATTAACAAGTGCATGTACAATTTTTAAGGTGGGATCTATAGACGTACTGATTATGAAACAAAACTATCACTTTAGGGTGTTTTGTTCGTCTTTTTTTTTTCAAGATTACTAGATAATGCTTAAAATCATTAAAGATAATAATCTTTATCTGATGATATATTTAAGTCAGGAATTTTATTATATTATCGTAATATGTTGAAATCAGTAAAATTATGAAAGTAGAGTCTATAGACGTACCGATTATGAAGCGATAATACTGCTTTAGAATATTTTGCTCTACTTTTTTTAATTATTTTTTAAGATTCCTTGATAATGCTTAAAATAATTAAAAATAATAATTTTCATTTAGTGATCTATTTAAGTTAGCAATTTTATAATGTAATCGTAACATGTTAAAATCAGTAAAATGATTAAGGTAGAGTCTTTGTACCGATAACGTACCGATTATGAAGCGATAATACTGCTTTAAGATATTTACTCTACTTTTTTTTAAAGTTTTTGGTTATATCTAAATTTATTAAAATCATACTTAAGGAGGTCAAGGTTAACACTGAACTATAGTGCCAAATAAGAAAAAGAAGAAAACTAAATGATTCAATTATGCATCACAACTAATGTGCTATTGAAAACCTTAAAAATCCAATTAAAAGTCTAGCCTAATAAGCACGCTAGACTTTTCGTGAACATATAGTACTTATTGGGTCCCTGAATATTGTGGTGTCCAGTGTAATAAGTAAAATAATTTGGTTACAAACCTATGTTTGTATGTTTCGTTAACATACTTATTGCGTCACTGACTATTGTGGTGAACGGTACTTGGTGGTTTATGTTGAAGACTGTCTTTGAGACATGCATTGACTCAATGATAACATACATTATTAGTTTTTAATATAAGAGTATTAAAAATTTTAAATTATAAACTTGAATATCAGTGCAGAATGATTATAGGCTCCTCGGGGAGGTATGTAGATCTGAGTTCAGTTATTTCTTAGTCTGATGAAGTGATAAACAACAATCCAGTCAAGGCGTAAAGAGGGGTTTTGAAGGTACCTCGAGTCAATAAAGAGTAAAAGTGCTCAATTGCACTGGCTTAGAAAAAGTTTAAACATAAACTTGAATAATTAGAATTCCAATGAACTTATAGCATTTTAGATCATCTCATTCCTATGAACGTCTCCAATATTTACAGTTTGTATGTACCAAACAATAATCTTACATAATTTACATAATACTTTTACATCGCATACTTCTTCAATATTTCATTGTTTAAATCATTGTAACGATGTACCTGCTCTAATGATATATTAAATATGGCTTAATATGAGGTTTAAAAGAGACGTGCTCATTTTCATTTAAATTTTTGTTAAAAACATTTGAACTTGCTTGCAGCGTGTGAACTATAAGAAGAAACGATGATGAGCACCTGAAATGCAACATTAATGAAAACCGTTTTCTACACGTATACATTAGAGAGATCTACACATTCGAATTGATATTATCAGTTTAATACATGCGAAAAATTTATGTTGTTAGAATATGCTTTCAAATGGAGCATAAATAAAATGCAATGCCAAATAAGATAAAATATTATGTATATAAATTTATATCAATTTCAATAATTAATGTACAATAACGCAGGTGTAGTGTGTCCAACTGTCGACTAGAACCGATCGATCCTCTATTACGACTCTAACTGTCGTTTTCTATGTTTTTTCTTATTAACTGCGGCATCATTCCCATTACGCTTTATTAGTTACAGTTTCGCATTATCAAAAACTAAAAAAAAAATTTATTTTTTTTGGTGTATTATTTTATTGGTAGATATTGTCATTATCATTATTATGTATTAAGAATAATATTTACATACATATATGTATGTATATATTTTGTTGACACTTGAAAGTCAAAATTGTGAAAACCAAGAGATGATAACAAATGTTTATTTTTATTTTTGTGGATTTAACTGCTACTGTTGTTGATTCTTTTCGGGTATTCTTCTTTGTTGTTCTCTCTATGTATGTATGGCTTTCCGAGATGCCCGTTTAGTAATCTTAAATGAAGAAGGAAGAAAATGTTTAACTACTAACATACATATGCACAAATGTAAATATATACACTCGTATGTAAATGAATGCATTAAATTATAAAAGAGTTTATATCAGCAGTTGGTGATATCTCTGTGAACATATGACTCAGACCCATTCGAAATTACACAATTTTTATACTTTCTTCTACTAAAAACGCAAGAATAGTATGTGTAAATATTACATAAAAGTACATTTATTGTGCATTTTAAACTCTAATACTGGATTCACACGAGAGTGTTGTTTGTGATTTTAGCTGTCAAAAATTTACATTTTACATTAAAAGCAACAACAATTGACAGCTAAAATTACATACAAAACTCTAGTGTGAATTCAGTATTAGTTTTCAAAAATGCTATTTTCAAAAAAAAGGAAAAGTTTAACGTTTCAGAATGTAAATATTAACTACTACCCAATTATAGTATTAGGCTAAGTAGATGTTATGATAGATTAAGTTGACCTCGCTATAAACCATACATAGAAGTACAATACACGTAAATTGGTTCCATTTAGCGCCAATTTCTTTTTTGAGATATTCATTGTTATTTATTATTATTTGTATTAAAATGACATTAGATGTTGCTCTGCTATGTTATGCGTTAAAGTTTTTAAGCCCTGAATATTTTAATTTTTGGGATTTTCTATATACTCTTATAGAAAATTGCAAGTCTAAATTTATATTAATATTAGCTATAAGTTTAATTATTTGCTATTTAATTCCTTTACTTAGGCACGCTGCACAGTAGTGACTGAAACGTTTGATATCGTCACCAATTATCATCACTGAGCAGTGTTTACTAATCATTAGCTGAATTAGTTGTCCTTAACGTAAACAGCTTAAAAAACATTAACAGCAGAGCGTGATACAAATCATTAGTTATGACAAAATACACATAAAACAAAACAGCATAAAAACACAAACAACACAAGTTTAATCCGATCACCATATACTTCGCTTACAAAGAAAAGCGTTGCAATTGCTTAATGTTTGTACTAGCTAAAATAACATTTCTTCACTCTTCACATCAAGAAATCGAAACACAATTGGTTCTTACGTTTATCTCATTTTTTATTTCGCAATGTTTAATAGAATATGTTTCCATAAGGTAGAATGGGTCTTCTGATTTCTTGCAATACAACTAATTCAGCGTTTATATAAATTTTTCAACTCTCTAGCAGTAGACTAGCGGCACTAGCTAGTTTAGCTAGCATTTTTTACTGGTAGTATGCACTGAACGTTAATTAGGAACAGCAAAGTATTATTTACATTACACTGAAAACTTACTACTGAGTCCCTATGCACTTTGTTTTAGTACTATTGAAAACTCTTTGCTTCAAGTTTCCAGACCTTTGATTCAATAAAAGTTTGTTTAATTAAACAAAATTTTTTTTTGTCACCAATATTTCGACTATAATCTATAGTAATCTTCAATGTACTATTTCCAGGGTTGCGTATTATTTTAGCAATTGATCAATTAGTTCAGTTAAAAATATACAAATAAAATTTGATCATTTGGTCATTAAAACGATAATTTATTAGTTTAATAAAAATACTTTATCTGTTTTTAGACAATCAAAGCACAATATTACTTTTATAAGTAATATACATATGTTATGACCCTTATATTACTACATTGCAATTTATGAGATCTATCGCAGAGATAGATTAACTACATTGATGAACTTTACAATATCATTTAGTTTATTTTTTGGGAGTATTAAGTCAAATAAAAGTCAGTTGAGGGTATTGCACTCCTATTATATACTGAACCGGAGAAAAATCGGATAAATATTTCACTTGGCGTTCCACAAAATTAATAAACTTGACAATATCGTTTAGTTTATTTTTTGGGAGGATTTAGACAAATAAAAGTCAGTGGAAGGTGTAGAACTTCTATTATGTAATAAACCGGAGAAAAATCGGACAAATGTTTCACTTGGTGTTCCGCAAAATTAATAAACTTTACAATATCGTTTAGTTTATTTTTTGGGGGGATTCAGACAAATAAAAGTCAGTTGAAGGTGTAGGACTTCTCTTATGTACTGAACCGGAGAAAAATCAGACAAATATTTCACTTGGCGTTCCGCAAAATATTTGGTTAGTAAATTTTGAGTGAAGAGTATTTTCATTTAAGCATTAGAAAAGCTAAACCGGTTAGTGAATTCACAAGGTAGAAGGAATCATAGACGGCAAAAAAGTACATGGAGACGATCGATAAACAGGGAAACTAACAAATCATTCAGCAAGCTTAGAGCATTAGCGCGTAATAGGGATGTCTGGAATAGGGGTGTGAATAGACTACGTTCTTGAATTGTGATTATAATTAATAGAACATGTCATAATAATGATAATAAAGCTAAAAAGAAATTATTTAATTGGTTGATGTATATATAAAGTTTTACTTTTACCAAAAAATTAATTTAATTTTGCAGAATAAAAATAGTTTTATTATTAGAGATAATGAAAATTGTAAATGTTATTAAAATGTTATTTAAATTTTCTTCAATTAAAAATTAAGAACGAATACAATCTCGTCCCTTTTAAATAAAAAATTAAAAAAAAAATAATAAATAAAAATAAAAATAGTTTTAATATCAGAGATAATGAAAATTGTAAATGTTATTTAAATTTTCTTCAATTAAAAATTAAGAACGACTACAATCTCGTCCCTTTTAAATAAAATATTAAAAAAAAAATAATTTACTTTTAAAAAAACTTTTAATTTATCAACATTTAATGAAACAAGTTTCTGTGTTTTATTATTACAATATTTACATTAAGATATGGTATATACATACATATGTATATATGAATGAGTAATTTTATTAATTTTTTTTATTTAATAATCATATTAGATAATTAAATTATTAATTTACCAGCGACACTTTAACGTAATCTCTTTATAGTTGCTTTGGACTTTCAAGTAATTTCTTTTTGCAAAATAAAATTTCCATAAAAAGAGACTTTCATCGCATGAACCGTAAAAGATAAACATTATTTTTTTTTTTATTATCTTCGCGAAGTCAGCATTACTAAATAAACAGTAAAAATCTGTTTCACTGATAACATGAAAATAATACGTCTTCACTTCTAAGAAACCCAGTAGAAATTCCATTTAAAATGTGTATTTCAATAAAGGCTGAGTCAAGGCATATCAAATTGATTGGATATGCCAAGCCTACTTACTGTTGTCTGATGACTAAAAAAAATTTATAAAAATATAAACATCCGAGAAAAATATAATTTTTCGCGCCACTAAGTACCGCCTAACATATTGAAAAGATATTCTATTTTTAATATGAAGAAATCAATATTTTATTTCATTATAAGAAATATGTTTCGAATTAAAAAAACAATAATATTCAAAGATAATATTATTTTAAAAACAACAAGTGTTTTTCTACTATAAACAATTCAATTTTATATTAATTTCGTAGAATTTAAAAGAGAACTTTATAATGTGTATTTATTTGCTAGAATGTCACATCGTCATTACTTTTCTATATAGACTTTAAACCAGTGACAAATTTTTTTCAACATCTATCTTTTAATTCCACCAGTCTTCTTAAAGACTATCACCTTTGAGATAGTCACTATTAGCGTCACCTTTCTTTCAAGTAGTGAGCACTGCGGTAGTGTGTTGAAGGACATTTACTCAGAGATGTTGACAATTTTAAACTGGTTTTGGAAAATAAAATGTTAATTTCTATTAGTTCCACTATCATTATAGATCACTATATAGTGATATCTTCTAATAATACTGGAATTAAATTTTGTTGGGAATCTGAAAGCAATCTGTAAGCTGTCTTTTTTTTTTTTAAATATGAAGTATTGATTGGAACCCCCAGCTCACTTATAAACTTAATCAAATTTAAATTATATAATTATATTAATTATATGTATATATAATTTGATTTTTAATTAAGTGTAGGAATTAAAACTATATTTAATTCTTTAGTATTTTTAACTGTTTCATTCTGTTCTATTCCCTTCATTGTTTTGGAATACGGAATATAAATAAGTTTGTGAAGATGTTTATAAGGCAGAGAAGTAAACGTTAGAGACCGTATAAAATATATATTATAATTTAGAATGATGATGAATCCATTTAGCGATGTTCATGCCTGTGTCTTTGTTTTTATGTGTATGTCCGTCTATTTATCCATCTGTCAATTAAATAGAGGAACAAATACATGGATAATATAAGTGTTAACTAACAGCAATTGCTTCGATTAGAATAAAATCTTCCATAAGGTTTCTATATAAACCCAAGCATATCAATTTTGAACGTAAATTGAATTAATTTATCCTATTACGTTGCATATCGTCTCTGTCTATCTGTCTGTTCGTATGTCAATATATGATCCTAGTAATAACAGATTATTACAATTTTGCTTAGTTGCTTTGGATACGAAGTAACTTACTAATACGCATATATATAATAACTTTTATTTATTTTACTTTTTACATTCATAAATAAAATTAATTTATTTTGATTCTCTTAAAAGAACTGTAATATTAGAACGTCTGTAAATTATACGTCCATGAAATTATTTTAATTTGCTGCTTCAGAGATTCATCTCAATATGAAAATAGATAGTTAATTTAATTGACGTCAATAAGCAATGTCAGGTTATGTAAATGAAATTACGAGGTTCCCCTTTATCACCTCCAGTACTAAATTGTTTATCTGCTGAATCTGACAAGTTAAGTGAGTTTTTAAATATACGTGTGATTCAGTTATATTTTTATTGTTTTATTTAAAATCGAGAGACACGATCTTCTTATTAACTAATATTTAAATTAAAATTGTTAATTAGAATTTTTTTTCAGAAACGCAATTATAAAATATAAAACAAATTTTCAATATAAGACTTTATGAATCATTAAAATTCTGAATAAAAAACTTTATAAGTGAAATGAGTAAAAAGTGCAAAATAATCAAAAAGTTATTATTTATTTAGATTAAGAAAATCTTTTAAAATTCATCTGCGGTGTTGCGCATGAGTCAGCAACATCACATCACGATGAAGTTTGTTTATAAACATTTTAGCGCACAAATTCCAGTTGTTTACTTAACACATTTAACTTAAACTTGATTGCCTGCATTTCAGAAATAAAAAAAACACAAGGCACTTTTACTAAAAAAAACATTCAGTTTATATTATACATAATAAAGTAGCTAATTCACAATAACATTTACATCAGGTTCTTCAGGTTCAAATAAAAAAACTGCGTTGAAATATAAACTGCGTGCTAAGTATAAACTTAAATTCTGAATAAATTCAAGATTATCAATTTGCAAGTGACCTCACTTACGTTTTAGATAGTCGTTTTATCATATAAAAGATAAGGGCTCATTTCATTGAATTCTGGATAAAATCAAGATGGTCAATTTGCAAGTGTTCTCACTTAAATCCTACAAAGTCAAATAAGAGTTCATCTCATTAGATTCAGAAAAGTGTTCTCACTTATATCCAAAAAAGTCAGATAAGATTTCATCTCATCAGATTCAGGAAAAAATTTATAATTGTCAATTTGCAAGTGTTCTCACTTAAATCCTACAAAGTCAAATAAGAGTTCATCTCATTAGATTCAGAAAAGTGTTCTCACTTATATCCAAAAAAGTCAGATAAGAGTTCATCTCATCAGATTCAGGAAAAAATTTATAATTGTCAATTTGCAAGTGTTCTCACTTAAATCCTACAAAGTCAAATAAGAGTTCATCTCATTAGATTCAGAAAAGTGTTCTCACTTATATCCAAAAAAGTCACATAAGCGTTCATCTCATCAGATTCAGGAAAAAATTAAAAAAGGTCAATTTGGAAATGATCTCATTTAAAATCTACAAAGTCGGATTGATTAAAAGATAAGATTTAAGAACAGAATTTAAAAGAATTGATTTAAGATTATCAATTCGAATGTGACCTCACCCTAATTCCATAAAGTCGGTTTTTCACATAAGCTTTACTTAAATAATAAGGGCTTAAATATAATAGAAAGTCGAATTGATTGAACAATAAAGGTTCATCTCATTATATTCTGCAAAAAATTTAAAATTTTCAATTAGCAAGTAACCTCACTTAAATTCTAGATAGTCGGATTGATTAAAAGATAAGCGTTCATCTCATTAGATACAGAAAAAAAATTAAAACTGTCAATTTGCGAATGACCTCACTTAAATTCTATAAAGTCGGATTGTTGATCTCATTGAATTCTAAACTCACTTATATATTAGATAGTCGAATTATCATATAAGCTTTACTTAAAAGTTAAGGGTTCATCTCATTGGATTCAGAATAAAATTCAAGATCATTATATTGCAAGTGACCTCACCTAAATTCTAGATAGTCAGATTATCATATATAAGTCTTACTTGAAAAATGATGATTATTGTGCTATGATTAAGCATGCAAAAAAGTGCAGACCTATCTTTCTTGCATGCTTAATCATAGCACAATGACATATCAGTAAAGCAAAAATGAAATATTCAGTTAAATTAATTTAAATGTATAGGAATATTAGTTTTGTAGTAAGAAAAAACAAAAAAAAATATAAGTAAATTTGAATTTGGTGATTCAGTTTTTGATTAAATCTTTATTTTAATATATTATATGTATAATAGTCATATATTACTATTTATTGTTAGGGAATGTGGCACTGTGAACTTCGGGTTTATTGTGCCCCGACTAGAGTAGGTCTCTAAGCGCTGTTGCGTCAATAAAAAGTAGTATAGAACCCACTTTACATAGTTTTAATTTCCCTTCCTTAAGAATATACATTTCCAGGAGCCTATTCCGTATGTGCATTAGCGCATTACATTCTAACAGCAGATGTGTGGCCGACTATTCATTCTCTTCACAGAATTTACAATTTTCATCCGTATGTATAACCAGTCTCGTATATTCATATATTATATTATATGAAATTTGAAATTAAGTGTAAAACACATCATTATTGAAACGTCCTCCACGTAGCAGCTTATAAGGTTGGATCCTTTTGTCGTAATATTTGGAGACTTGTCGACACATGGCTAGCAATAGCACTACTATAACTTCGAGATAGTAGTGAGAGTTCGAGAGTTTGATAATTGTCTGCATAAACGTGATTGTTTCTCGAACCTCACAAAAATCGTTCAGTGATAACAAGTCATATTATCTTCGTGGTCAATTTATCACTTCAAAATATAAAACTATATGCTACGCCTTATATACAGACTGTCAAAATGTATAATGACAATGCGATTAAAATGTAAAATTAGCTGCGAAAAAAAAAACAGTTACTATACTATGTTAAAAAAAACAAAATTGGTTTCCAAACAACTTAATAAAAACTTTATATAAAAATTACTATAGAGTATAATCCATACCCACACGATTTAATTAGAGATGAACCGAAATCTTCGTCAAAAGTGGTAACTCCAAATATTTAAAGTTATTTACAGCTCTGTTGACAATTCAAATTCTTTATAGTAAACTAATAAATAATAGACATATATCCTTTTTTTTTAAACTCCAAAATATTTATTACCATAAATTATTTTTTTAATATTTTTCAATTTTATTTGCCAAATACATTGTAAATGATTTATGCATCATATTTGAAGAAAAAAAACTTCAAGCTAACGAACTACTTAAAATTCCAAACTACGCAAAAAGTCCAGATAACAACTGGTTTCAATATTCGATCCAATAATATTGAAGAAAAAAATTAATAAGAAAAAAATGTATTTTATTAAAAAAAAAAAACAAATCGATTCAGTTGCGACGAACTTAAGCAGGTTGGATCTAAAACGTGTTTATGATCCTGCGTGTTGGCCCATAAAATCAACTATAAACACGTTTACTAATTTTTATGAAATTAAAAGCGATTGCCTACGACTTGTCTGCCAAGGTTACTAGGAATACATGTCTCCATATAAGCAACAAAAACCTAATTTCTGTTTTCAGTTTTCCCTTTCAATGACTGCTGCTATTTTTAGCAGTGTACGCGTACACTGTCTTCGAATGTCTTCGCATGTCTTACCTGTCATCGCCGATTGTAGAGATTATTTGAATAAGTGAATAAATATTTTTAATTCTATTTAAATTCTTAAATATCTATTCATTAATCTTATAATATATGAAATAATAAATATTTCCACTATAAAATTTTTTGAGTTTATTTATCGACCTGTTTTTTTATAATGGTTTTTATATATTTTTTAATCTGGTTATAGGTCACTTTTTGTTAAATAATTTAACGTTAAATATTTTTTATTATATTCTATATTTCGACTCTCCTTGAGACTCAACATCAGAATCACGATCTAAAATAAATTAATATTACTAAAACCACGTCTACGTCATCCTCTTTTTTCTATCATCTATATTGCACTATAGAATAGATATAGTTTCCTTTATTCTATCGTCTATATTGCACTATAGAATAAAGAGGATGACCTAGATATAGTTTTCTTTATTCTATTGTCTATATTGCACTATAGAATAGATATAGTTTTCTTTATTCTATCATCTATATTGCACTATAGAATAAAGAGGATGACCTAGATATAGTTTTCTTTATTCTATCGTCTATATTGCACTATAGAATATATATAGTTTTCTTTATTCTATCGTCTATATTGCACTATAGAATAAAGAGGATGACCTGGATATAGTTTTCTTTATTCTATTGTCTATATTGCACTATAGAATAGATATAGTTTTCTTTATTTTATCGTCTATATTGCGCTATAGAATAAAGAGGATGACCTGGATATAGTTTTCTTTATTCTATTGTCTATATTGCACTATAGAATAGATATAGTTTTCTTTATTTTATCGTCTATATTGCGCTATAGAATAAAGAGGATGACCTGGATATAGTTTTCTTTATTCTATTGTCTATATTGCACTATAGAATAGATATAGTTTTCTTTATTTTATCGTCTATATTGCGCTATAGAATAAAGAGGATGACCTGGATATAGTTTTAGTAAAATTAAATTTATGTTCAAATCGTGATCTGTTGATGACACTTAAGGAGAATCGAAATATAGAATATATAAAAAAATATTAAACGTTGAATTATTTAACAAAAAGTGACCTATAGCCGGATTAAAAAATATATAAAAACCATTATAAATATTTCCACTATTTAAAAATTATATAGATTTTTGCAATTCATATAGCCAATAAATACGAAGCTGTATTTCATTCTACAAACTTACTGAATGACGTGATATTGTGCTATATCTAATATATCTCTATAATTTAAAAATTGACCTTAAAAACTTTCAAAAAATTATGGCACAACCGCAAGTTTTACAACTATCATGCATTCAATTTATTTAAGACAAATAATACGAAATATCAAGCTGAGCTGAAACTACTACCAAAAACAACATTACACCAAAAAAACAACACCAAAAAAAAGAATACTACTTTATTATATCATTTACAGCATTATTACCCAATAAAAAAAAAAAGTATCTACGAAGTTGTTTACAATTTGAAGTTGGTTTGCAGTTGCAGTTGCAGTTGCTTCCCAAGACCTTATTTTTCTTGGCATGAATTATTGCGATTTTTTTTAATCTCATTAAGTCTTTGTTTTGCTAGAATTGGCATTTTACCAAATCAAGTTATAAATATTTTCAAAATGCAACAATAAATAATTCATCTACGTATGCACGTAATTTGAAAATATTTGGAACGTACAAATAGATACTGAGATACGCTTGAAGCAACCAAAAAATTTATAAAATGCCTAAATCATTCTTCAGTCACGAAATATCAAGTAATTCTTGAAAGTAAAAATTTTTTAAAACTGGTTGATCGAATTTTTTGAATTTTTTATTTATTTTTATTTATTTTTTATTAATAGATTTTAATTAAATGAAATTATATTAGTAATTTAGAATTTTTTATTCTTATAACCAAACAATATAATATACAATCCAGTAAAAATAGATTATAATTTGATGAAATTATTTTAGTAATTTAGAATTTTTTATTCTTATAACCAAACAATATAATATATAATCTAAAAAAAATAGATTTTAATTTGATGAAATTATTTTAATAATTTATTATTTATAATAATAGACCTTCTTTAAACTGAACTATATCAATTTTATTATAATAAATTAAAACTAAAGTGCAATAATAAATTATCACTTAATATAACAGTTTTGATGACCAAAATTTTTATTAATAGTTTTTTTTTGAAACATGCTAAATTGTCAATTGTTAAAAAATATACTTTTTTTAAAAATTAGTTTTTAAAAAAATTTATTATAACAATGTACAATAGTACTAAAAAATATTCTGTAGATGACTATAGATTAAAGTCAAAATATTGATGTAAATAAAAAATTTTTTAAAAAGTAATATTCAAAAAAAGTGTATTATTTAACAATTGACCAATTAGCCCATTTCAAAAACAAAATGGTTAAACATTTATTATATATATGCTTTTTTTATTAATTAAATAATATTTTTTTTTCATTAATTAAGGTTGTTTTTTTTTTTTTTATTTTTATTTTGTATTTTTATATATTATTTAAAAAAATGCAAAAGTTTATCAATTGCATTTAAAACAAAATATAAAAATACTAAATGAAAATTAAATTAATAAAAGTTTAATATAAAAAATATTACACTGAGAAAATTAAATTTATTTTATATTTAAAAATTCAAAAATTTACGTTTTAAAAAAAAAGAAAGAAATGTAAATTAAATTAAATTAAAATATATAACATATAATACTGCACTCAGTAAATGAAAGTATAAGACGTAAAAAGACAAAACAAAAATATCAATCATATAATTAATACTACACTATATTAAATGATGACATCATAATGAACTATAGAGTCTATGTGAGTTAGTCAATCCTTCAGGCTATGAAACCCAATCCCGAACACGATATGAATACACTATTCTGCCTACACTACTTTATTTTATAACTTACTTACTTTTTTGACCATAACCATCCATTACTGTGTATCGGCCTAACGCAGCATGTCTCTCCAGATGCTTTTGCTACGTATGCTTCTTCACTAGTTTCGTACATCAAGTCCGGTTTGTAGTTCCTCAACCTGATCACTACACCGGCGACAGGGACAACCACTACGCCTTCTTCCCTTAACTACCGCAGTCTCGTACATCACATCCAGTTAGTGCTTCCTCAACTTGATCACTCCACCGGAGACATGATCTACCTCAAACTACCGCTTCAAACGGCTTTTTCGCTGAAGCATCTTCATCTATTTTCACGACATGACCAAGCCAGCAAAGACAGTTAGGAAGGTTTATTCATTGAATTATATCAATATCGTGATAAAGCTCATACAGCTAATTATTTCTAAAATTTTTGTTTCAATTTTCAAAACTTCGACGCAGTGTATTAAGATTTCTATGAAACCAACGTTTTGAAACGTTGCATTTTAGCTTTAAATTTTAAAAATCACATTTTACTTTTTAAAACTTGTTTTGTACAAAACTATTTGAAATGTAAATTTTACATTTCAACACGTTTTGTATAAACATTGCATTTTTAAACTTTTTTTTAATTTCTATGAGTAATTCAATAAACTTTTTGAATCATCTGCCTGCCCCTAAAATGAATGGAAGAAAATAACCCAAAAATTTGCCTTTGGAAAGTGATTATCGTACATACCTCTAGCTCAAAAAGTACCCGGATTTTGTAAATAAAACACACAAATTTAAATTTTATTCCAAATTTATTTCATCTCCTTTAAAATATGCTCCTTCTGAAGCGATACACATATGCCAACGTTTAATCCAATCTTCCACACACTTTCCGTAGGCCCGTGCAGGTATGGCTTTTAGTTCCTTCAGCGAATTCTCTTTTACCGATTGAATCGACTCAAAACGCTTACCACGAAGGGGCAATTTGAGTTTCGGGAACAGGAAAAAATCGCACGGATCCAGATCTGGTGAATATGGGGCCTGAGCGGTGACAGTGGTAAAAATCGCTAAATGCACTTGAGGTAGTCTCACATTAACAGCTGCTGTAAACAAACTAATTGACAGATGGGGCTCAAATTTGTACCACATCATATGTCAAGAATGGGTGTACCAACATAACAAAAAAAAAATTTTGAAAAAGGTCTATTACTTAAGGAGTAGTTAACAAACAACAAAATCCGGATACTTTTTGAGCAGAAGGTATTTAATATTTTTATTTTAATTTTAAAAACGTCGTTTTAATTTTTGTTTTAAAAATGCAACGTATTAAGTTTATATTTAGTGAAATGTTTTTTAAAACTTAGTCTTATTCTGACATTTTAAAACGCAAAGTCTTACTTTTTGTTCTTTCAATCTACATATGGAAATATTTTTATATATAATATTTATATTTCTATATAAATTTTTATATATTTTTATGTTTGTTTTTAATTCTGTAGATACAATATCTGTGTTATTGTATCACAGACCTGTCACATCCGTTGGCGGCACTTTTATATAACAATAACATCACAATGTTATTTGCCTGTGCTACTTTCATTCCTTTTACTTTATTATTACTCTTACAAAGTGCTATACTCACATATTCCTTTAATATATTTTTTTAAGTATATTTTTAATATATGCACATTTTTTATCCACTTGTGAGACAAAAGGAAATTTTTTTTTTTGTGTTGTGTGACAACACTTTTGCAGTTAATGTAACAAAACATTTGTGAACAAGGATATTGCGTGTCTGATAATAATATTCCAACTACTACTACTACTACTACTGCATGCTTCTCTCTGTAGCTGAAATGTCCTTTGACAATAACACTTTATGCAGGGCATAATTTGAATTGTTGCATCCGACACCCATTTGTACTGAGTTACTCATACTAAAGACCTACTACCAAAACGTTGCAGAAGCGGCACTTATAAAAACATGCATGCGATCCCAACATGTACACAAATATGCCAAACAAATGCTTCTACACATCATAAATATGCTACATTCTTATATGAAAAGTGCACATACTCATATAAGTGCACAATATGTTATTCCTGAAATAAACACACAGCGAACACACTTACGCAGCACGTATAGTCGAGAACCTATTCCATCGTTAAATATGTCGCCTTTAAATGTTTAACGTTGGGATAAGAATCGAACAAAACCCGTCATTCTCTCACTTATGTACACTTAAACTGTTTCTAAGAAATGAACAACTTGCTATTGTTACAAGAGTACAAATTTGCAACTTCCTGCGATGTGAATGGGTCTTTAGAGTACGCTCCCTGTAAATTATAACTGTTAAGAGGTAATAATTTAATATCACATTACAATGACGGTGTATATTCTATTAAAAAAATCAATGGTTTAAGATTATTTAATAAAACTTCTAAAAATCTATAGGTTTGTTGAGTTATATGATAAGGTACTGCAATTTTATTATAAAGAAATCAATTTAAAATTTCAAACCAAAAATAAAATAACTATAATTTTATATTTAATAAAGAAGGTGAGGTCAAATCCTCATAGTACTCTGTACTAGGGACCCAAATCTTATTGGTTTATTTATTGTATAAAAAAATTATTACTGATATAACTAAAGAAAAAGTAACACTTTTTATCACATTTTAAGACTTGTTTATATATAGACTAATTATTGTTTTTCCTAATATAACCGGTCTATCCTAACTATATGTTCTGACTTTGTAATGCTCTGATTTGCGGATAAAATTGTTTTAATATAATATACAAATATAAAAGTTTTTAAATTAATTTAATACTTTTTTTTTAAACAAAATTTCATCTCTACATCAGGGTTCATCATCTCTACAGGGTTAGGAATACAACCCTATGAATACTTATAGTTTTCTCTCCATTTGTCCCAATTTCAATATTATGATTTCAAACATCTTAGGTCTAGATCTCATTCAGCCGTCCACACATTTAAATGTTGAGCAATCTCTAGTTTTGAGCTCTTGTAGAATTTAAACTAACATGAAATTCTATATTATTGCCACTTTAATAAATGAGGAAAACTTAAAAAAGAAGCCCTAAAAAAGGGGTTTATGATCAATTAAAAATTGATTAAGTAAGACTTGACCTAATCAAAATTTTGAAGGTATGACTATATATAGAGACATTGCTTCTAGAAACTTCCATGACCTCCTGTCCATGACAATCATGTATCATATATCATATCAAGAATATATAGGTATATATAATGAATTAATTAAAAAATTAATATGAAATAAAAAACGATTCAAAAAGCCCGACAAAAAACAAGAGACTTAGAAATAATTAGGGTCGATACCAGTGATATGTACTTACAAAAGTAATAGTAGTTGTTAAATGATCTTAATATTTTCTGTATATTAGCTACTAAGCAAGTCTAATGAAAGATTGTCTGAATCTAAATGATTTAAAATTTTTTAAAAAGTATGTATTAATCTATATCTAAAAATAACTTACAAAAAATTTGTTTAAATATATTGTTATTTATAAGATCGGAAAAACGAGCGTTTGTTTTATTTTCAGGAGCAAAACTTTTCACACACCCTTCGTATTAACAAATAGTATATTGTGATATTTGAAACTATTTACTATTCAGAAAATCATAAAGAGTATTTAATATACTATATATATATAATGTATATATTGTGATAAGTATATATATAAGTTAAGTACAGTACTGTGATGTATTTCCATAGTGGTCTAAGCAAATGCCACTTGGGTGGCCACTCATCATACAAAATTTTGATTTGGCATGCTTTTGCTTCTGCTTCTACTTCAGCTTCTACAGCGGCTTTGGGTATGAAAAATCGTGAATGTAGGGTTATAAAGTGCATGTAGCTGAGGTACAGTGTTGGCAACTACTCTTCAGTGTAATGCATTATAGTTTATAATAACAAAAGATTTGCAAGTGTGTGAGTCATTAAGTGTTTGAATGTAAGTTTAATGATATAAAAACCGCAACCGGCATGGCATATTCGCATCCATAACCACATAACGCAAAACCAACCATAAAGCTCATGTGCAAGTTCTTTTTATGCCTGACTTTCGACCATCTGTGCCACTACTACGCCCCTGTATTACTACTCTGGGCATTTGCCTATTTTACACATAATTTGATATTTCCTCAATTGAGTGACACAATCAATGCACATATCAAAATTAAATTTTTAAAGTATTTTTTTTTTTGCAAAAAAAAAAATTAAAAGCTAAGATGTGCTTGCTTATACTGAAGCGCCTGGCAGACATGAATAAATAAATTATTGAATGAAGCCCGTCGAGATATTGCGAGCTGTTGATGATGATTATGAATTCAGTGAATTCATCATCTAAAGGCAAAACATAATTTTGCAGTGATTATTGCACGGGAGCGGCACTGGCTTTCAGCTGTTCACCAACCCCACCAAGCTGCTGAGCAATAGCTAAAGTAATTGTGTCGAGCTTCAACTTGGCACTGAACTAGACTTGTTGACGTCTATAAGAGCATTTCTGTCATAGTTAACAAAGTGGAACTATGTATAGAAATTATGCAAGTGCAAATGATGTATTCATTTGCAATTAAAGTCTCCAACTTTTAAATATAAAAATCGCATCTACTTTGCTGTTACTCTGTTGCTTGTAATTCTATTAAATATTTTATTTAATTTATTTTTAATTAAAAATGCATTTAAAGTAATTTTAGTATAAGGTACTTTGGTATATCGCGACCTATGACATCTAATGTAATTACAACAAAAATTATAATATAAGTAATTTCAATTAAAATTATAATATCGGTATTTAAAACAAAAGTTATAATACGACTAATTTTAATAAAAATTAATAAAAGTAATTTTTATAAAAATTACAATATTAGTAATTTTATAAAAAATTACAATATTAGTAATTTTAATAAAAATTATAATAAAACTAATTTTAATAAAAATTATGATATAACTAATTTTAATAAAAATAATAATATTAGTATTTATAACAAAAATTACAATACAAGTAATTTTTATAAAAATTATAATAAAAGTAATTTTAATAAAAATTATAATATAACTAATATTAATAAAAATGATAATATTAGTATTTATAACAAAAATTATAATATAACTAATTTTAATAAAAATTATAATATTAGTATTTATTACAAAAATTATAATATAAGTAATTTTAATAAAAATTATAATATAAGTAGATTAGGTTAGGTTATACCGACGATTTCTAGCGGATCCACTTAGGCCTATTGGCTTATTGTATTACCGTATATGTGTAGGAATAACTCAGGGTTTAAAACCACCTAGAACGTTTGGCGAAGCTCAAAATGCTGTTTAGTGTCAAGTCTTGTAATTGGTCAAAATCAAGAAGACGGGTTCCTAAAATGTTTAATAGCCGTTTAGCTGTTTAGTGTCAAGTCTTGTAATTGGTCAAAATCAAGAAGACGGGCTCCTAAAATGTTTAATAGCCGTTTAGCTGTTTAGTGTCAAGTCTTGTAATTGGTCAAGATCAAGAAGAGGGGCTCCTAAAATGTTTAATAGCCGCCGTGCATGAGCTGAACAAAGACATAGTAGATGAGAGGCACTCGCATTCGTTTTCCCCACAGCTGCGACAGGTATGATTAACAGGGAGATTTAACCTTCTTGCATGGTTGCCTAGTTTGCAGTGACCTATAAGTAAACCTACCAAAAGACTGATATCTCTACGGGGCATCTCAATGAAAATTTTGGATTACCTATAATGCAAATAATTTTATTAAAAATTATACAAGTGATTTTATTAAAAATTATAAAATAAGTTATTGTAGCAAAAAGAAATTTAATATTTTTGATAAATAATTTAATAATTTCTCATTCAACATATCTCAAGAGAAGTATTTATGGCTATATAGCTTACATTGAATCGAACGATATTTTGAACCAAGAGTTATATTATATAATTGGGCTTATCAATAGCCCTAATTTCTTTGGATACTGTAGACTGTCGATTGTAATAATTAATAATAATAAAGAGTTAAGCAAGATTAGAAACTTTAAGTAATCACTTGTAATGATTACTCACTGCAAGTTCCTGTATTGATAACCGTGATGCAGTTAATCACTTCCAGTATTACTTAACTTATTCTTGTAAGACTATATGACATGTCTTATTTATCTCAAATAAAAATGTGTAAACCCCTTATCGTTCAACAGTTAATATAGAATATATAAAAGCACATAAGGAATTCATTATAAGAGGGTGTGGATGTTTATTGAAGTTGTTGATAACTAACAGTTGTGTGCGTAGGCAGTAGGCTTTTTAGGCATTTTCATTTAGTTTATTGATTAAAGGTTGTTTCTTACCGAGCCAACTTTTTCTTATGTTTCCTGTCAGACACATTGACGCTATGTGTAAATTATTTTTCTGGCATATAGCAAATGGCATATAGCATATGGCAGTTGGTGCATTACTGCACGTGCGTCATTTGTTTGCATATTGCGTGTCTTGGCAAAGGCACCGAGCGAAAGGTTTTGTTATATATTTGCACAATTCACCAACTTTTAATCAAATTAATTAAATGTTTGCGTCAAAAGTAACCCTTTATGCACTGAAATGCGTTGCACATAAAACAACTGCCATAAAAAAGTGCATTACTCTCTGATGTATTCAATGAAGGTGCATGTCAAATGAATGATTGCACTAGCAATTAAAAGTGCATACATATGTATGCATTTGATCTGGTATACATTGTCTCTGTTTCAGTAATGATAGTATCTAAATAATTTGCCATATATGAAACTTAACGAGCGAAACATGTTCCAAGTTCCCAGTTGAGTGCGATTACCGTTTCAAAAGAACGTTTGCATTGCATAAATGAGTCATTAAATGCAGTACTTTAGCTGCATTATTCACAAAAATTGGATTTTAACGATGTTGTTCATATGCTTCTCATGCTTCTCTCGTATTGCATTTGCAAAATTTTCCATTTGAATTCCTTTCACGTTTGCGTATGTACACTAAAAATGCCTAGTACTTCATGTCACATTAAATTATTCAACACATTTAGAACTTCAACTTTATCAAATTTATACATTAACTCGAAATAAATCAAGTATTTAAAGATTTACCTTTAAATTCTATTGCTTATGACCGTACCTAAAGTAGCCATCTGTTTTTGATATTTTTAACATTAGTGCAGATAGAATACACGCAGAAATTAATTTCCATTAATTTGAAAACGGACACACTTTATCCAAAAAGGTCCATTATAATATCACACTTCTTTAGTAGGATTTTGTCAATGTCAATGGTTAATTAGATTAGATTAGATTTACAAAGGGTTTGGAACTAACTATGTCACCACGTCACTGCATTCTTCAAAGATTATTGTGACAAACCAGCTTCAGTTCAATAGGCGCATAGCAGTTAAAAATGTCTTCATGGAGTGATGTTGCCTAATTTCGTTATAAGTGGATAGACCAAAATCTGAGTCTACAAAACTATTCTGCTGCTCTGTTGTTTCCTTTTGTTCGCAACTTCTTCGTCCCTTGTAATATCTAAATTCGATAGATGATGTCCAGTGAAAAGCCTTGTGACAAGTTGGATGCCTTTTCTGTTTAGCATTAGTAGTTCCCTAGGTCTGGCTTTTGATCGATTTGATATGAATCAATCAATCTGACTAAACTGCTTTTTCCAGTCTTATGTCAATGTTACATATTTTAGTAATCCTCGAGGAGATACGCTGACAACCTTTTTTCATTCTTTTTTAATTATACGTTTGAGAAACAAAGAAATCATTTGATAGTTTATTTTTTCGCATCATTTCAAGTTTTGTAGTCTAAAATTTAATACCCATACTTTAGGTATGTCAGCCTATAAGTCCGTGCCCAGTAATAAAACTTTTAAGGATTAAAATATCATATATTAGCATTGAAAAAGGCCTCTAACTTTTTAGATCGTATTTCGAGAACCGAATGGGTTCTTATTTTCAAATGAGAATCATGTGTAAAAATATTTTTTATGGATTCTATTATATATATCTCTTTGTTTTATAAATATATTTCTGACTATAAAGTTATAGGTCAATGAGGCAATACCAACTTTTTAGTTTTCTGTACTAATTACTCCTATATCACTGTGCTCCGGTAACCAAATCATATGTGTGTTGAACTATTGAGCTAACTCATTTACGGATTTGCGGCATTTAACAACTACAGTTGCTTTTAAATAACTTTGATAGTCAGATTAGCTGTCAGATTATTATATATGGTTGTGAATTTTTGTTCTTATGATATATTATATTTTTCTGTATTTTATAGGAAAACTATTTAATTTATACTAAATTGAATTTTACATAGGTTATTTACCACTGATCTAACAATAATTTTGTATTGTAAACTTTGTAAGAATATTGTAATTTAAAATACATAATATTAAAATATTTTTATTTTAGAAATTTTTAGTAAAAATACAATCTTGATCTTCAAATCTTTAATGTAACTTGACATAGTTTTATTACATGTCACCAGGATATTATGGCCCCCACTAATTAATTATTACTTACTGCTGTCCTTCTCTCCTAGTAGAACAGAGCGCCGCGGGCCTGGTTAATTATACCATACATTACTTTCAATGTTACACAAATCTCAAGATGTGATACTGAGAATATTATGGCCCCCACTAATTAATTATTACTTACTGCTGTCCTTCTCTTCTAGTAGAACAGAGCGCCGCGGGCCTGGTTAATTATACCATACATTACTTTCAATGTTACACAAATCTCAAGATGTGATACTGAGAATATTATGGCCCCCACTAATTAATTATTACTTACTGCTGTCCTTCTCTTCTAGTAGAACAGAGCGCCGCGGGCCTGGTTAATTATACCATACATTACTTTCAATGTTACACAAATCTCAAGATGTGATACTGAGAATATTCCTATATAAGTAAATTATGAAATGAGAGCTGAGGGTATGTTTTCCTGTTGCTTGTTTGTTATTTATCTTCTTTCTTTTAGATTGAAGATGTAAGAAAATTACTTTTTGGTGAAAATTCTTTAATTGCAATTTTCAAAAATTGTTTTCTTCCTAATAATTCTTTGTATTTAGAGCTTCCATTAGATTACATTAACTAAGTAAGTCTTACCGCTTAATGACCACCTAACACAAGCTCAAACAAAACTGGTACCTTGCGTTTGTTGTCCACTTTTTATGAGATTTTACCTATAATCCGTGCTGGTACCTGTCATAAAGCGTGTTTACAATTCTCTTCTGTTCTATAAACCCCGTTAAAATATAAATAAAACGTCAACAACCTCTTTTGTATATTTCAGTGCTAATCTTGTAAAAGTTTTTCCATGTTGCATATGTACATATACATACTTATATATATATTAAAATATACCTGAATTAATATATACAATATATGTAGATATATATTTATGTATATGTGTATGACAACGATTCTCTAAATTGCAGTTCATTGACACTTTCGTTTAAAATTTGTATTATTTAAATAAATTTTTGGTCTCTTTTAATACTTTATGTTTTTATTATTTATTGTCATTATTCATGTTTTTGTTTCTTATTATTATTTATTTATTTTATTTTTTTTTTTTAAGTTTCTGAATTTATTAATTTGTGCTCCTCCATTCACTCATTTCTGTGCGCAACTTTATCACAGTGTTTCTGTCTTCTATACATACAAATTATTTAATTAAATTATTTTGTAGCAATGTCAAACACAAATGATTATTTAATTAAGACTGATAATAATGATATTGTCGATCTTGTAATACTTAATTAATGATTCACGCATTTCCCTTATTTACATCAAAACAATAAACGATAATAAAGACGCCAATTAATTGAATTTGTTTAAACAAATTATAGTAATTATGTATACGATTATTAGCTTTATATTAAATTAAACTAAAATGAAATTTATATTTTTGTAAAATTTAACAATAAGTTTTTAAAGTCTATTTTAATAATATGTACGAATATGATATAGATATATATACCTTCAAAAAACACATAAAAGATAGAGCCTTGAAATTATTTGCGAAATCTGACAGACTTACTAACACCGCGTTATCAAATCTCAGAATAGTTACAGGCTCCTCGGGGAGGTATGCAGATCTGAGATCAATTATTACTTAGTCTGATGATGAGATAAATAATAATCCAGTCAAGGCACAAAGAGGGGTTTTAAAGAAACCTCGCAGTTAATATAGAGTAAAAATGCTCAGGTGCACTAACTCAACTTTCCTCAACATAATAATATATATACCTTCATATAACAGGTATACTTAATATAAAATATATATATTTTATATATATATTTCTATTAAAATAAAATTTTTGAGATATTAATTATATATAAATAAAATTTGAAATTTTAAAATTTAAAGCTCGATATCTAGAGAACTATCTATTCTTCAAATCGATCTATCAAATATCGTCAACAAATCGATGGTATCACCTGTTATTGAGAAATTTTTTTTTAATTTTTTCCCTCAAAAATTAATTCCAAAATTTGTTTATAATTTGAATTCAAATTATTTAATAATATTAAATAACTGTTTAATAATTTTAAGTAACTAAATATTTGTTATTGTAAAAAGTTATTATTAATTTTTTTTTTTTTTTATTTTTAAAATTTATTTAATTTGAAACTCAAAGTCATATTAATTATTATTATTTTTTTAACTATAATAAATATGAATCATATTAATTTCAAAATTTATTAAAAGTTATTCCTTTAAGACCACGCTCATAAAATCTTCTACACAATTAAATTAATTTTTTTAATTTTTTATTTTTTTGAATCCTTAATTCCTTTCCTCATCCCAATTATTCCTTTCATAATTGTCATATTTTTATTTTTCAGATATAAGAATACGAATCAAAAGCTTTGTATAAGGCATGAAAAGTGAGTTTCATATCTCATTCCACTTTAAATGCTACACGATTAAAAAAAAAACAATAATACAATAACACACTTCACAAATCTAAAAAAATTAAATATAATATTAAAAGATACTGATATTTCACACAGTCAATTATCTAATGTTTTCGTACATTATAAAAAAAACGTCAAAAAATTTCTTCTTAGATTTAGATATAGTTGAGATATGAACCTATATATGTAAAAGAACATCACAAGAGTGCAATAAATAGCATTGAATAATCATCGCTTATTGAAGCGTTGGGTGTTTTGATTAAGCAGATTCATTAAAATATATATAATAAATAAAAATTATATATGAGTGAACTCTTTTGTCGGTCGGGAAATCGGTAATATAGAGATTTTCTCTATATACGATAACACAATAGCCAATATTCCTAAGTCAATCCTCTAGAGATTGTCGGTATAACCTAATCTAACCTAAGGGTAATATTTTCTTATATTATAATATTTAAATACTCTCAAAACATATTAAATCAAAACCTAATCGAATAAAAAAAAACATTTTTAAAACCATCTTTTTATAGAATCGTTCTACCTTCTGCTTAAAAAGTACTCGAATTTTGTAAATAAAACACACAAATTTACATTTTATTCCAAATTTATTTCATCTCCTTTAAAATATGCTCCTTCTGAAGCGATACACATATGCCAACGCTTAACCCATCTTCCATACACTTTTCGTAGGTGAAAGGTATGGCTTTTAGTTCCTTCAGCGAATTCTCTTTTACCGATTCAATGGACTTAAAATGCTTACCACGAAGGGGCAATTTGAGTTTCGGGAACAGAAAAAAATCGCACGGATCCAGATCTGGCGAATATGATGCCTGAGCGATGACAGTGGTGCCGTGTTTGGTCAAAAAATCGCGTACAACAAGAATTTTCCATAGTAAAAATCGCTAAATGCACTTGAGGTAGTCTCACATTAACAGCTGCTGTAAACAAACTAATTGACAGATGGCGCTCAAATTTGTACCATATGTCAAGAAAGGGTGTACCAACATAACAAAAAATTTTTGAAAAAGGTCTATTACTTAAGGAGTAGTTAACAAACAACAAAATCCGGGTACTTTTTGAGCAGAAGGTACATTAAAAAATTAAGGTTAGTTAAACGAAGACATGCTAATATTTATATATGTACTTCAGTTTTGATAGTTTTTGTTTTTTAACCACAATCCGACGCCCCGGAAAGTGAGTGCCCGACTCGCATGGACTAAGCCACTCTCTCTCATTCCTAGAGACCCTTGTCTTATCCCGAGACTACGTTAGTATTACTTCGTGATAGGGTTCCTATTAGTCATCTAAGACTTTTATCGGTGTAACCTGCGTCCAGGGCGCGCTACTGCTGCAGTTTTTGATATATGTTGGTTTCTTATAGAAATATGATTCCAAAAGATTATAATAGTTTAGCCATTGTAATAATAGCTATTTTCAACTGTACTTTTCTACTATACTATAAAAGTATAGCTCAATCATATTGTATTATTTTTTGCAAAAGTGAATGGCTATTTCAAAATATTTGGAAAACACCCTTTTTTTAATTAAATGAAGATTTTTTACTATAATTTAGATACTGCATGGTCAAAGTTTGGTGAACTCTATTTTCTAGTTTTGTTCGGTTTTCATTTAAATTGTTTTTACCCTTTAGATACAATACAATTTGCATACATAAACTATGTTATGAATTGTAATTGCGCGAATTGCCTTGAACTCTTTTAAAAAACGAAAAATAGAAACGAAATCTAACTAAAATTAAATAAATGCAAAAAGTAATGTATGTGATACGACGATATGACTACGGCTGATGGTGGTGGTGGTGGTGGTAGTGTTTACAATGGAAACAATTCCATTAAACACAATAAAGTGTTACCATATCTGGCCATGCAATTCATCTTTCTCTCACATATATATCGCACAAGTATCTATAGTTACATATGTACATGAAGTTTAATATAGTATTGAAATCGATATGTACTGAGTAATACCCAAAGTTGTAAATGCAAATGCAGATAATTTTTTTTTAGATATGCAAATGAGATGTACATAGTTAAGGCCTAAATCAAATCATCCACTGCAATGTGTGGCATATGCGTTAGCCACAGACTATTATGGTGGTTGATTTAATTTAACATTGTATAATAACTATAGATACTTATTTCACTATATATAGACTGCGTAAAATTTTGTTATCAAAAAGCTTGCAGTCCTAAAGTTTAAAGCGTAGAACTTGAGTTATATCAACATATTCTACGCGCTGGTGGTTGTTTTGGTTTCGATAATCTCTTGAAATAGTTATATCAATTTATACTGTTTTATGATGATGTGTCTGCAGTTGATTGATAATATCACTCTCCTTATAAGCGTAATATATGACATCATTATAATCTGTTATTATTACAATTGCTCTTACTCCTCTGTGCCTTTATTTACTTAGTACTATACCCTTCTTATATGCATTTTGTACAATATAAAAACCTTTTTATGAAATTAAATAAATCTTATATACATTATTTTTTAATTTTTGACAATTTTTATATTGATATATAATCAGGCCTATTCTGAATACTCCCAGCGAAAAAACTCCCTATTCGCACGCTGTTCCCGAACACACAGCTCCCTTATTCTGAATCGCTAGGGAGACAGCAGTTTCGTGAACAACAACAATTTCAAATTTGTTTTGTTAAATTTTGGCAACCATGCCACTTTTTAATGACGAAAAGTGAGAAAATGAGCAAAACAAAGAAAAGAATTGCGTATCATATGTTGATTTAAATGTAAAAATCGCATTATTTGTTTGCTGCACAAATTATCGGAAATAAATATAAGTTATTTTATGAGTAAATAATAAACAATTAGAAACTTTTATTTTAATGAGTAAAATAAATATATAAAAAGAATTATGCATGAGCAAAATAAACCAAATGCTAAATTCTAAATTTTGAACTCTTTTTTAAACTAATTAAAAAACAACCTTACATTATGATAGCAATTCTTCAATGTCTTTATTTTCAAACATTCACTGCTTTTATACAAAATTGGCGTAAATTATAATTTAATTTTTTTATATAATTAGGATAGAAATGTCCTTCATGCTTCAATTAATGAACTAATAATAGTTTATAATTGTGCAGATGTTACAATAAAAAAGAAGCAATGTTTTACCTGCACATAATTGCAAAAGTTTACTTTAACTTATTCTAGGAATCCCATTCATTTCAGAATTTGGTCTCCTTTCATTTTTCTATTGTTTTAAAAACAATAGTTAACACTTTAATTAGTGAAAAAAACCCGTGTTAATAAAATAAATAAATAAAAATTTAAATATTTCAAATTTGTTATAATATTATTAAAATAATAATTTTAATAAAATATATTAAATGAAAATTTTGTTATATTAAATTTATTCAAATAATTTTATTAATATATATGCGGAAAACTAATCAACTCTTGTGGATAAAATATAAAAATAAAACTTTGAAAATATTAAATTTATTGTAATAATTTTATTAAAATAATAATTTTATTAAAATATATTCAAAAATCTGATCATTTTCAGTTACTTTTATATTAAATTAAACTGTTTTTAATACTTTTTTAACTTGTCTCCCCAACAAGTTGGTAGCGAGAGAATTTGTGCAAAATTAGGAAAAAACTCACATTCGCATGCGATTCAGAATAGGGGAATTGGGAACAGGGAACATACCAAATTTATTCAGAATAGGGGAATTGGGAACAGCGAACAAACTCGCATTCCCTTGCGATTCAGAATAGGCCTGAATGATATATATATAATGATTCTTACACATAACATATACATATATTTATTAAATCGTACACTAATATAAGAGTCGAATCAAAATTTGAACTATACATGGTAAAATATTATGTCTTTTGTATATGTATACGTTGTTTTAAAGCTTTAACTGTTGTAAATATCAGTTATATGAATATTGTGATTAATATTAAATGCCTTATATCATCATCATCATGCGTGACTATAGAGTCCATGGAGGACCTAAGCCTGTTTAACAACAGTCTTCCATTCTTCTCTATTTTTTGATTTTGTTTTCCAATTTCTTATGCTGATTTCTTCTTAGTCCTGCTGCATACAGTCTTTTCATTATTTTCTTGGTCGCCTTCTGGTTCCTACTTTGTTCTCATAAATCTTAATCGGTACTCTCATATCCGGCATTCTTATCAAATGTTACTACTGGGGGAATAAATGTTTTGTATATTTTTAGTTTTGTTTTCTGCGAAATATTATTATTTGTGAATATTTTATATACGATTAATTAATATGATGAAAATACATATAATAACCTTGATTACTAAGCATGGGTAGTCCCCACGAGTAAATGGAAACTTATAGAGGATTGGACTACTGCCTTTTTGTATACCTATTGATATTGTAACTTCTCATACAAAGACACACAGACGTACGAAGACTGGACAGTATGTTTAATATTCTTATTTATATATTATAACATTTAATTATATATATTTCTTATTGTGGATGGAGGTAGAGTATGCTACAGATATGTAGATTATAGTTCTGTAAGGCTAAGTGTATACCTTTTTGTTTCGACGTTTTTACCTGTGACTGGCATTCACCGTACCCTGGGAATTGTCATTAGGCAATACACCGTAGACATGCGTCGATAACAATGGAACATATTCACCTTACTATCTGCCTTACTCATCTGAACTGCAAGAAGTTCGATCGACAAGGGACTGTATATGTTTATAACTTTGTACAAATCCCATTCTCCACTGTTAGTAGTGATTCTTCTAATATTGCTAATCTAAAATTTTTTCTAAATTACTTTGGCATTAATTCGTAGAAAATTGTTTTATTTATATTTACTTAATAGTTGCATTTTTATCGTTTTTGTTTATTATTCCAGTTTTAGTTCTTGTGATTTATTGTATACACAATATTATAAAACAGAATACTGCGTATTTAGTACTCGTGTTTCCTAAAGATAAAAATTATATGGAAATTATTTTTATGCGGAATTATTTTTTCTATGCCGGACAGGAAGCTCCGATTTAAATTTGAGTTCAGCGTATTTCATTGTTTATCATAATTCAAATAGTAGGTTTTAAAGTACTGATACCTAAAATGTACACTCACATTAATTAAAAAACAAATCTTTACAAAAGTTAATTGATTTGACAATATGTAATAAATAATTTAATATTTTACTAAATTCTAATTCTTGATCAATTTTAAATAAATTTTTTTAAAAGATATGTAATCAAAAAATGTCAAACAGATTTGTTCCTTATATGTATACTAGTGGAGACTTAGTGGAAAATCATGTCTGACCTACATATGTAAGATGTGAAAATTATATAGTATTACACAGATAAATTTGCATACAAAATTATCACTTTTGTCGTGCCTTATTTATCCGAGAAGTAGCTATAACCAAAAATTTTATTTACGATTAAACTTTATTATAACTCTTATATATAAGAGTGGAAGCGCACTTAAATGAGAAACAGTGGTCTGTGACTAGTGTATATGATTCAATTTTTTTTTAATTACTTAAGGAAATATAAAAACGTACTACTACCACCTTTTCAATTTCGACTCAAATCAAAATGACATTTTATTCTATTTAATTTTGTTCATTTCTAGCCTCTAGCTCCATTTCTAGCCACCGTTTCTCTTGTACTCTGGGTTCATTGTGAATAGTTAAAAACTGTCAAAAGCTGTAAATAGCAGCTTTGAGTTAACTTATAAAAATCGTTTACATTTTAGATTTTTATATTGCAACTTCTAACATATATGTAATATTATTAAAGTTTTGACTTCTTCTGGTACTGCGGTCAGTAGAGATTGTACCAACTTCACTATTGTTTACACAAAGCCCTTTAAAGCTTTGTTAAATTCGGACATTTTATCTTCAAAAAGTTTCGATCTGATAAAACAGCTGATTTGTTCAATTTTTTAAATAGCAACTTCTAATGTATGTATATGTAATGCAAAAAGGTTTCATACTAGCGTACCAACGTATTTCAGTATTACGATGTTCGAGCAGTTAAATTCGAACATTTGAATCGAACACTTAATCTTCAAAAAATGTCAATCTGCTTAAACAGCCGATCTGCTCAAACAGCTAATCTACTCTATTTTTAAAATAGTAGCAACTTCTTATATATATGTAATGCAGAAAGGTTGAATACTTACGTACCAACGTATTTCAGTATTACGATGTTCGAGCAGTTGAATTCGAACATTTGAATCGAACACTTGATCTTCAAAAATGTCAATCTGCTTACACAACTGATCTGCACAAACAGCTAATCTGCTCTATTTTTTAAGTAGCAATTTCTAATGTATGTATATGTAATGCAAAAAGGTTCCTTACTAACGTACCAATGTGTTTCATAATTACAATGTTCGAGGAGTTAAATTCGAAAATTTCGATCGAACACTTGATCTTCAAAAAATGTCAATCTTCAAAATGTCAATCTTTTAAATAGTAACTTATAATGTAAGTATAACATATGTAATATGAAAAGGTTCAATACTAGCGTACCAACGTGTTTCAATATTACAATGCTTGAGGAGTTTGAATTCGAACATTTGGATCCAATACCTCAATGTCCGATCTGATCTGCTCATCTGCCATTATATGCGATGATAGTCATAACTTCCGAGAAAAAGTGCATTGTTAAAAAATTTTTAAGTTAAATTCTTTGAAGATTCTTTGAAGTACTCGCATAAAGTCTATTATATGCAAAGAGTGTAATCACATTCGAAGAGTTCAACTGTAATTTGAATGGAAATAAGTTTATCATTTACTCTTTTATAGAGCGTCTGGTATTAATATGCCTGGTTCTTGCTTCATTCATAGATATTTTTATGTGTAATAATTTGAGTTTGTAGTTCTTTGGAAATAAGTTTGTTTATTTTTAAACAACAGCAGGCCAAGAGATGCTTACGCAACTGTTAAATGGTAAAAACTATGTGAATTACATAAAAATCGGCCCACACGATGATCTTTAACATATTACAATTTCGAAATGTCATTTTAATTTTAGATACGTGCGTTTTCAAAGATACTCGTATGCAGACGTTCTTATAAATTTTATTCGAGCAATTGATAGATGTTTACGTGCATGCAACATTGCTAACATATAGTAAAAATTAAGATACTATTTCACGCATCAATATCTGTGAATTTCTTTGAAGTATTTCACCATTCTTTCGTTCACTTTTATTGTAAACTTCAAAGATAATGTAGTATTTAATATTTTTTTTCCAGAAATTGCACATCAAACAATGTATTTATCTTATGCTCGTATATGAGTGCGATTTATTTCATTTACGCTTAAGATAAAACAAGATAAAAACGAAAATCAGTATTATAACTTCTACAAATAAGATGACCAATGAACCCACTACACAAAGACCATTCATTTACCTATGTAGAACGATGAAGCTAATTTGAGAAGTACAAAAATGAGCAATATTATATTTTTTGTAACCATTCAGGAGCGAAAAGACCAGCATACATAAACACATACGGTTATAATTGACAATCTTCGCGACTTTTACCAAGAAAATGAGAAGGAACTAACAAAGTGTCACCTATATTGCAAATACCCACCCTTGACTAGAAGCAGGTCTACTATTGTTAGAAAATTTTTTTTCGAGCACCCCGAAAAATAAACAAAAACTAAGATCGGAACTCACACAGTATTTTCAAAGAAATTTAGTTGGCTTATGTGATTTAAGAACACATTTTACACAGAATCTCTAGAAAAACCTAAACCAATAGAATATGAGACTTTTTAACACATGAGTCTTAGGATAATCTAACAGACTCATAGACGGTGTACGTGAAAAGTGACACAGACTTGCCTTTAACACACTTATCACAGAAACTCTCTAATAAAACCAAACCAATAGAATATGAGACTTTTCAACACATGAGTCTTAGGGTGATCCAACGGATTTATAGGCGGTGTATGTGGAGTCTAACACAGACTTGTCCTTAACATACTTATCACAGAAACCCTCTAATAAAACCAAACCAATAGAATATGAGACTTTTCAACACATGAGCCTTAGGGTGATCCAACGGATTTATAGGCGTTGTATGTGGACTCTAACACAGACTTGTCTTTAACACACTTATCACAGAAACTATCTAATAAAACCAAACTAATAGAATATGAGACTTTTTAACACATAAGTTTTAGGATAATCTAACAGACTCATAGATGGTGTACGTGGAGTGTGACAAAGGCTTGCCTTTAACATACCTCTGAAAAAAAACCTAAATCATTAGAAAATGAGACTTTTTAACACATGAGTCTAAGAGTAAACCAAGGGAATTTATTTTGTACTACTATTTTTTAATTTTAAAGTTTCCATATACCAATAAAGTTTTTCATTTACATGCTCTTCAACATTATGTACACTGTAATGTGCAGTAATAATGTAATAAAATACAAAAATTAATGTTAATGTTAATATTCGCTTTACCTTCGACTATAAAAGTATACTTTTCCTTCAAGCCAACGGTTGGAAGACTAAGTTTCTAATTATGTATTCAGAGCACGATAATTTGTTTCAATTGTAATGTTAATATTCAATGCACAAAGCCAATATCAGACCTCCATATCGGTTTCTGTGATTATCAAAGGTAAAAATATATAATAGTGCGTTTATTGTTATTTTCAAGTACAAAATAAGTACAAAATAAAGTTTTTAATGTATTTTACTCAATATTAATGTTTTGAACTTGCCAAAATTGGATTTGTGCATCGAATGCATTCTGCACACTTGCTTAACACTTCACTGCATTTTCCGACCAAGGGAAAATCACTAAACTCCTACATCGAACATAAATCATCGACTGTGACGTATATGGTAACGACAGTTAACTCATAGTAAAATAATTTTCTTTTTGGTTTTTTATGTCAATTTAGTGAAACCACCTTATTTGCTTGTATAGAAATTGAAGTAAATAGGAATACTTCAAGTAGTAGACTGTTTTTAATATACGAGTATTTAATATAAAATAATAATCAAAATGTACTAATATTATTATTTATATTAATTTTAAACAGTATTAATATGAAAGTATTTATATTTATTAAATTTTAAAATTATTAAATAAAATTTTAATATTATCTGTTATGACAAAATATCTCTCCAACATAGGTATTCACTCTGACAGAAACACGTGAAAACTCATTTTTTAAATACGATCTGAAAGAATAGAGTTGTAGTATGTTTAGACTAGCGAACGAAACTTATTTTCGAGTTTATATCGAACATCCTACTAAGTTTAGTCACTTTTTCCATACAAAATCCACACAAAAATCTATACAAAGGTGAGTATAGTATATTTAAGCAACAGTAGGTAGACAATGACGCGAGGAATATATTTAGTAATTTATAATTTGTTATTTAAATATAAAATGTAGAGTATTAGCAACCTTATACAAACTCAAACAAAAAGAGCACTCTTACTTCCAATTTACAAAAATGAAATAGTAAATTCGCATACTTATTTTTTATGTTCATTAGCCCAGTAAATCCAGCATAAGGTTAGGTTAGATTGAGAAGGTGCGTGCTGACAGTATTTCCACTCGGCGGCATATAATGCCCATTGTGATGCGTTGTTATTTTCGAATGCTATCTTTGTTAAACCATTTGGTTTTCCAGATGAAGTTGAGGAGATCCGATAAGTTTGCTTTCGTTATGTCTATCAGTCCTGTGGTATGCAGTCCTGGACATAGACACAAGAAGTGGTTGATGGATAATACCTCATCTTGGCAACTCCTGTATAATCCACTTATTGAATCTCGCCACCGTTGGACTATAGGCGCAATGGGCACAATACCCCGTTAATACTATAGTAAGTACACGAACAGCAGGTTTGTTGAAGTCCAAAAGGTGTTTCGTTTCATTTTTGTGCAATCTGGGCCATAAGTTTCTAGCGACCTCACAGTCTTCGCGGTTACACTATATTAATCCAGCCTTAAATAATTCGAAACACTGAATATGATTAATAATTATTTACGAAGTCAACGACTTACCGTCACAAACGCATTAAGCCAATAAATTCCTCCTAACTCTAATAAAAATAAATAAGAAAATTAATATATAATATGTAGTAAAAATATATAGCCAAAATACTATATATTTTAAGTGTATTAAAAAAATTTGAAAAAAAAAAACTATTATAAAATAAAACAAAAAAATTATTTCAAAATAAAAATTTTTTATTTAATAATATTTATGAATATTTCTATAATATTTAACATTTTTTTTTTGTTGAAATTTATCTTAAAGTGACAAATTTCATCAGTCTCCCACTTGCTCCAATTTTCCTTTAAACTTATCTGAACGCACAGCATTTTGACTAAATGTAATAAATTTATTTGTAAATTTTTATGTGAAGAAAAAAGACGTCCCATGAAGCCACAAATAAGGGGTTCACTTGTTATTTCTAAATTAAGCAATAAACACTTCATAAAACATACACATAGATACATTTGCATAAATATAGATATTCGTTGCGTGTTCAAAATTTTTAAATATTTATTTTTACCATGCAAGCACCCACTTTTTTACACCTCACGTGAAGACGAAATTATGAAATACTGCACCCAACGTTTTCCTCCGACATGAACTCAATATTTTTTTTTGTTTTTAAATTTTTAAATTTCTTTTTATTTATCTTTTTTTTATTACGTGCAAATATTTTTATGGATATACTTCTATAAAATTTAAATTTTTTTTTTATATTTTTTCTTTCAATGTAAATATATTTCATTATTATTATTACATATGTTATGGATATTTAACTTAATGCTTAATTTAAAAAAGATCAGCTTGTCTTAAGTTAGGTACATTGCGATATCAATACTTAATACGGGAACTTATATATTTTATATTTAGTTGGCCATTACAGACGTGAGTCGTCCTTGGTCGCGTCGAATAGCCTCCGCCAGTCAGCCCGATTAGTCGCAAGTTAGTAGTATCAAGCGCCCCCAAATGTATGTCACCTCGTACTTCCACCGAAGTTGCAGACGTCCTCTATCGCGTTTTCTAAACACGGGACCTTAACTATAAGTTAATAAGGGGGCCCTCACCAAGCGCTAGGTATTAATCTCAGCGTTTTGCCATAATTGCCTAATACTAGATTCACACGAGAGTTTTGTCTGTCATGTTTGTAATTTTATTTGTCAATCGTTGTTGCTTTCAATGCAAATTGAACTTTTTGGACAGCCCAAATTACAAATAAAATTTTCGTGTGAGTCCAGTATAAGATGTTTGCTCTATTTCTAACTAGAATTAGGAAGCTGGAGAAGAACTGTTCTACTGTTTAATCTCTTTGAGTACTTACAACTTTTAAAATATTCATGAACAACATAAATTGTTGTTATTTTTACCAGCTACTGTGGGTCAGATGCCTTGACCAATTGAGGTTTGCAGTGTCGTAGTGTCTGTGGTTAATACCCAAAATTACGCAGGAAAAATGATTGGTATTTATTTATCAGCATTAGGCGTAGTGTTGCATATTCACCGGGTGCTGTGACCCAAAGAACAATAGAGGTATTGGTTGGCCTCGCTCCTTACCAAGGAGGAAATTATGTCCAAAATTATGTCCAATTCATTAGAATTTCCAATGTGGCGTTTATTGGCGCATTATATTGAAACATGTGTTTGTAGAGCACCATGGCGTTAAGCCTTAATGACAGATACCCACACGTTACAACACTATTACAGTTCTTAATAATTGTTCTGTTACAATATTGACTATATAAAAAAAGTGTTATTTTTCACAATTCAAGAAAAAAAAGAGATAAAAACAAATTAACAATTTAATGGTGTTTATTAGCCATTTTTTGCTAATTTTTGTTAATTTTTTATCTCAATACGAAACACTGCAAAGATCAGACAACCTTAATTAGCATTTACAAAACAATTATAATGGCTAAGTTTAAAAAATAGTGTAAATATTATTTACTTATGGTAAAGATGAACGTTATAAAAGCCGCAAAGTTCGGTACGGATTCGTTACCTACGCAATTACTGGCCCATAGGTGTTGAATTACTTTCAACTTTGTGCTCATAATTGCCAGATACGAGTATCTACTGTTTTCCAATGTATCGCATTTCATTCTGTTGTATGGGTATTCTTTTTCTCTTGTTCATTTTCTTCTAAACCAAATTGTTAATGACTTTAACAGCATTTTAAACAGGTTAATGACAAGCGTTTACATGCATAAATAAACACTCATGGATAGCTGTTAAGAAACACAGATACGAATCCAAATGCGTTCACATGTGAGCTGTTTGGTTACACTACGTCTACAGTAGCCAAAGAGCTACTTTATTCATGTTTAACCATTTAACTCTTTAATGCCGGATTATATTATGGGGGATTATGTTCATCACGTTACTTTTGATATGTGGTTTTACCTGTAAGCACTTGTAGTACACTTACTACAAAATATACTTGAACCTTTTATCGAAATAGTGTCAGTATGCAAGGTTAATGTGCTTAAGTATTTGTTTTAAGTAAATATGTAGCACTGATTTAGTTTTAGTTTTTTATGATATTCATCATATGATGTTGTAAACGCTAAGCTAAGCAAAAATTTACTACTCATATATTTAATTCTTTCATAATTTTTATAACTGTGAGACGCGGAAATCGACCAAATATATTCTAAGCGCCATACATTGTCTATCGCTACTTAAATATACAACACGGTATAATATACTATATATAATATGCCACATATTAGCGTATACTATGCGATACATTTTGACCGAATACTAAAAGCTGTGAAGATCTCTTAACATTAGCAAATAGAAGTTACAATGCAGCAAACACTCCAAAAAGAAAATATTGAAATCCACTTCAGGACTTTTGGAATCCGTAGGGCTTTAGAAGACGAGATAGTACCAAAATTATATGGAGAAGCACAAAAGTGAATGAATCAAAACAATCATGCCCCGACTGATTGGTGTACTTTCCTTCTCTTCTATGCTCTATATAAGAGCAACAAATATTTTTAGTATTTTAGTATGAGGTGAAAGAATATATCGTATAACGTTTGAATATGTTTTCAGTCGCTTTTACCTGAAGGTCGAAATTCGCATAAATTGTAATCGTATAAATCGTTTATCTGTGTAACATATAGGAAAACAACGATTACTGACAAAAAAAGAACGTTAGATATATATAAACACAGCTATTATAAAAGTCATGTGCAACTTTCCGGTTAACATGATCCGCCTACAATAAAACTAGATCTTGGGAACTTGTCAAAAGTGATCGTGCGAATACTGGAAAGCTTATTGCAGTTTTTTCTGTTCATTGGTGTACAGAAACCCACAGAGAGAATGAGTCTGGATTTCACATAGGTAGTAATTATGAGTGCATTCCTTATAATCCTTACTATAGAAGTTTTAGAAATCTGCAGGAAAAAGAAACCATTAAACACTTCCTTTGTGAATGTCCGGCAGGGAGGTGTTTCTTTAACAGCTTATCAGACTGTTCATCGGTAACGATGAAAGACTTATTAAATTATCTAAATTCAAGGGGATGTATTCAGTCTGTATTCCTTTATTTTCGGAGTTTTAAAGATCAACCGTATTAGCAAAAATAAAAAATTAGTGCTGTTAGTTTTTCCTATAAAAAGAAAAAACAGATGTTTTATTTAAATTTTTTTGGGATATCTACCACCTAAAGGTACGAATATCAATCTCATACTATTTATCACCTAATAGTTATCAATAAACAATAGATCTCCGCTAGTCTCAATCTCTGGTAATTCAAATTTTCTGATAATCTGCACAAAATTGGAAAATGCAACCAATGAATTGTGACCACTGATTCGCTTCCAAATTTTTTTTATACTGAGGTGCTCAAAAGGCTACGTGAGCAAATTGAAAATCAACAAAACTTACAATAAAAATTGAAGAAAAAAAGATTTCAATTGTATCTATAAGTTTAAATAGCTTCCAATGTGAATTTGCAATTTCCGCAAGTTATCGGTGATTTCCTGAACAAAAGTTTCTTTGAAATTTATTTGAGAAAATGCCCACAAAGCTTCCGTAAAGCAAATGCCAATGGGAAAATTTTTATTAAAATTTATTAATATGTAATGATTTGTGATTTAAAATTCAAAAACTGAATTCGTGTGATTCGTAGGCAGTCAGACACAAAAGTTAAGTAAAAGTATCGGAAGAAGATGTGCAAAAAAAAATCTGAAGTTAATTTCCACTCCACATAAAAATTATATGCGATAAAGTGCAGTGCTCAATGCAAAAAGCAACAATGCGTAGATGCACACGAGCCAATATCCTTAATGCAAAAATAAAAATTAAAAAAAATAAAATTTATTAAAAAAAATGTTTTAGACAAAAAAAAAAAGAAAAAAATTGGCATGGTTGGCTTGTGTAACTGCTGCCATAATTTATAAGATACAAGACACAAGATACAAGATACATGAAAACACGCAAGTAAACTTGTTTTCCAGTCAATTTATAAATAAAAGTGTCCGTAAGTAGAAAAAAAAATTTAAAAAAAAACGCTAAAAGATACATGAAAAAATTTTGTACCGGTGCGCATGTGCAGACGAAACTGACTGCAGGATGACAAAAATAATCACAGGCACTTGGAAAATGAAGATGATGCGGCGGTTGCTTTATAATATGTGGACTGCTGTAGACTGCAGTACCCAAGTAGCCATGACCATGAGCAAAATCTGGAAAAACTAGTTGTGCAATGCACACGCCCGCCTATAGAAAAGGAAATCGAAATGAAAAATTATGCGGGGAAAATAAAAATTAAAGGCCATGGTCAAGAGTCAAGTTTTATTAAACCTGATGATGCTTGAATGCATCAAATATGAAGAGAGTCAGTCATGCTGATTCTGCACATCTGCTACATGTAAGAAATAGAAGGCTTTTTAAGAGGAGTTTTTAAAAAAATTATAATAGTTTTGGGAGTAAATAATAAAATGCTAAATTCCATAAGTTATAAACAGAGGGTAACACATTAAATCTTATAGGTACCCTTTATAATTATATATAGGGTTCGATTAGAGTAGCGATCTTGTACCGAAATACCGCTTGAACTGAAATAATCATCCGTTTTGAACTAGAAAGGCAGCGTACGAACCACGCTAAAAAGCACGACTCCCACATTCAAGTGAAAGTGAATCAACCGGACAAGTCTATAAACTTGACCAAGTTTATAATTTTGTAGGATGACAGCACTGTTAAGTCGGCAAGAAAAGAAACCCCAAATATTTTACCACTTTTCCAATGATGAACACTGAAATATGAAATGGAGTAGACTTGCCTCTGCATTCCTCATTAAAGGTATACCAGCTAGGAATGGCTGTCTTGTGCCCAAAGCTGACTTGAACTCAAATAATAGCCCGTTGTGACTAAGAATTTTAACAATTTTTTTTCTACATTAGTTATTAATATGAAATTATGATAATGCATATTTTATTAATTCTTGGCAAGGATGTTACATAGGTAGATACTATATTTCGCATAAATAGAAACAATATACATAACATATGTGTATGGTATATTTTTCAATTACAACATAAAATATTAATAATTTATTTATAATTTATTTTTTATTAATTCATTGGCAAGGATATTAGATAGATATATCTCGTATATATAGAAACAATTTATATTTATATTTTTCAATTATTACATAAAATATAAATATAAATATAAATATAAATATAAATATAAATATAAATATAAATATAAATATAAATATAAATATAAATATAAATATAAATATAAATATAAAATAAATATAATATAAATATAAATATAAATATAAATATAAATATAAATATAAATATAAATATAAATATAAATATAAATATAAATATAAATATAAAGAACAGGAAACTGATATATAACCAAATAATTCGTCCGTCACTTCTATATGGTTGTGCAGCGTTTAGCAAAGCTTCAAACACTACTATTCACCAGCTAGAAATTGCACAAAGCCAGGCTCTGAGAAGACTTCTTAAAGTTTCATGGTACATTAGGACGAATGACATCATCAGGGACATCAAGATTGATCCCATCAACAAATACATAAAGGATAGAGCCCTAAAATTATTTACGAAAATTGGCAGACTTACCAACACCGCGTTATCAAATTTCAAAATAGTTACAGGGTCCTCGGGGAGGTATGCAGATCTGAGGTCTATTATTGCTTAGTCTGATGAAGTGATAAACAATAATCTAGTCAAGGTGTAAAGAGGGGTTTTAAAAATACCTCGAATTAAAAAAGAGTATAAATACTTAAGTGCACTAGCTCAAAACAGCTTCAACATAATAATAAACATAAAAATAAATAATATAATATAATATAAAATATAAATAATACTTTTTTACTCTGGAGTATTTCGGTAGGCCAGCAATCCTTATAATACAATTGTAGGGATTATCGAAAGCAGCCCATATATAATATTTGCATATTCTCTACAACTTAGTATGAAATCCTGTTACGTAGCACTTAAAGTAGTAGAATGTTTGCTTAAACTGCAAGTTGTTATGACGTCATGGAAATAAATAAAATAAAATAAAATAAAATAAAAAAGTAATTTCATAATATAGAAAAAGAAAACATGGAGCAAAAAAATTATTTGAAAATAAAACAAGTTTCACTTTCAGTGATAATATGGCAAAAATAAATTTTTTTTGTTAAATCAAAAATATTTATTAAAAAGGGAAATCAATAAAAAATTTGTTTTTAAATCAAACAGAAATATTAATTTTTTTTATTTTTTCATACAAACAGCAATTTTATTTTAACAGAAAAAAATTTGCAATTGTAAGTAGTAATAGAATAAAAAAACAATTTCTACACAATAATAACAATAACAACAACAATTGAATATAAAAAAACGCTAACAATTCCTTTGACGAAAGGAAATTGTTGTTGTTGTTATTATGTTATTATTATTGCTTTAAATGTAAGTGTCATCGTCTTTATGGCTGTGATTGACATTATCAACCTCTGTCGCAGCTACAAATCTTAACTATCAAAGCGCGACTCTCTGTTGTATGACAATTTTAAAATAAAAAAAAAAATAACTTCATTATTATCACATATTAGCAAATTAGGGAAAGTAATTACTGTTTAAATGCCAATAATGATAATATGAAGCAGTGAGCGTATGGGCAGCACCTGCCGAAGAGATGAGCAACAGAGGAATTAAATATAACAACAAAAACAAAATAAACAAAAACTTTAAAAAAAAATGAAAAAGAAAAAAAAAGAAAAGAAAAGAATTGTTACACAAATCTTAGTGTTAAATTTGATTTGACATTGCCTTCTTCTTCTTGTTATTTTTATTTTGTGTTTTGTAAAACTGTTTGCTTTTTTTGTTGTTTGTGTGTATGTGTGTGTATGTAACTATTTTTACACTTTTTAACATTGTTGCTGTTGCTTTATAATGAGTTTGATAGGCAATTATGGTTTAATGCTGCCAGTGTCACTAATAAATTTAATAGAAATCAATAAGAAGAAAATAAAACTAAGAAAAAGAGGTAATTGCATATAATTTTGCATTAAAGTGGAACTATTGTATCTTTTTTATTTTTTTTGATATAATTATATGCTTTGTGAAATAAACATTTTTATTATTATTAATAATAAATAACAATTATCCAAAATCACAAAATACATTGTACAGAGTGTCTCCTTGTCTAATAAAGGTTTAAATACATATGTACATAAACTTAGATGAGTTACCACATTTTAGCTCTTTTAAAAATATGGTTTTAAAAAAAATTATAAACAATTTATTTATTAAAATGGACCATATTAAAAACAGACCATAAGCAAGTCATACAAGGCAGTCATAAAAGCAGTGCCCAGAATGACTAATAGCTTTCATTAAAACATTTTTAATGTGTTTAGCTGTTAATATGAAAACATAAACAGTGTTTGCATACAACAGCTGTTTTTTAAAAGCGTTTAGTCAGTGTGAACACCACTTTTCGTTAGAATAGTTTTAATGTGTTCAGCTGTTTGTATGGAAATGAATAATTAAAAAAAATATTTGCATATTTGCATAACAGCTGTTTTTCAAACTCGTTTAAAGGATCTGAACACCACTTTTCATTAATACCAGAGCTTCAAATATTATTTGAATTTTTCGAAGCATCGAGTAAATTTATGCTCGAGTTAATTTCTGGACAAGTATATTGATATTTGAGTATTCTTCAAATTTGAATATGTATCTGCACCCCATATACATCAAAACACCAAAATATAGTTATTTATATATCAAATATTTTATAATTTTTAATAGAATTCATGTAAAAATCATTTTATGGACATGGTTATTCTCGATCTTTACATAATATCAATAATAAAATTCGCACACTATCGCTAAAAATTAAGACTCTGATTTGCAATCGCAATGGACCTTAATGGTCTACAAGTAACCTTTTTGGTCTGCCAGGATAACCTAACCTGTATATTATTATAAAAGCACAGGTTTTTTCCATAAATTAAAGTATTAGTTTCGAAAATTTTTAAAACAATAGACATTAAGATATTTTATTAACAAAGATTTTTCCACACACAAAACGATCAGTTTAAAATAAAATATGTGTAAACAAAGAAAAGGAATATACGGATGATTTAAATCAAGCTTGTCCAAAGCACGGCCCGCAGATAATATATGTGCGGCCCGCGATATATTTCTTATCTACCACAATTACTCTAATTTTCCCTTGATATATTTTGGCAAAATTACATTTTTAATTAAACATTAATAGGATACCGTATCCCAAAAAATGAATTCAAATGAATAAATTAATAAAATTAAATTTAACACTATCACCGTATTATCCAATAAGACCATGAACCATGTATGTACTTGTTTCTGCGAGCCTCCAATTTGCACACTACTTTGTATTGGACCGCGAACGTGTCTGGTATGGACAGCCAGGTATGCTATACAAAAAAGGGAGTGTCTGCCTGTGAGAAAAATCCAAGCTAATTGAGGAATAATATTTTCAAACTTTTTAGTATGTACGATTAAGTATTTCAGAACGAAATTTATTTATTTATTTATTATATGATAGCGTAAGGTTGTTTTTAAATCAAGCATGCTTAAACTAGAACATATTGTTGTTTGCATATACGTTAAAGAACTATGTGAGAGTTTCGAAGAGTGACATTTTGTGCAGGGATTCATACTCGAACATTTTGAAATAATAGTTAAAATAAACTCAATTAGTTTGCGTCTGCATATATACCATAAGTTATAATACGCTGAAATCAGCTTTGAAGGCAACACTCTCACATGTTTTTAATATGGGACACACGATGATATCTGCGTCTGCATAAATAAGTTATAATGGACTGAAACCAACTTCAAAGACAATACATATTCACATATTTTCAATATGGGTTAACACATGAAACTTCTCGCCGAATGGTTTTAATGATGTACCTGGTAGCATCTTTATTGTTTTGATACCTTATGATATAAAAGTATGTATGTTTATTATTTAAGAGGATTTTCGAACAGTAGTAAACTATAACAACAAAAAATTTTTTTAATATTATTTTAATTAATTGAATTTTTATCTGACCATACAGCTGTTGCGAGTATTGCCAAATACCCATTATCAGTGGTATTGGGAATAATTCTTTTATTTAATTATTCACGAATAATTTTTTGAGAGTACAAGTACCAGGAACTGAACTAGTGCCCTGCCAAATTTGAAGCTCAGAGTCAACGCTCCTTAACCAACTGACCCAAAGCCGTACTTGACTTTTATGTTCGCATATTTTTGTGGAGTTTTTGTTAATTTGCTGTGAAAGTTTTATTAACAAATTCACTTGCTGTGTTTATATTAGAACGAAATCATAAAACAGCTGTAGAATAATTGAATTAATTAATTTTATTTTTAATTTAATTTTAATTGTTAAATATCAATACTATTCTGTTTGTAGAGGCATTATTTGGAAATCATAAACCAGCTTTTTATTCAAGAAATATGTTAATAAATTGAAATCAATTTATATGAGGAGTTGAGGAGCGTTTTTTTTTTCATCAAACTATTAATTACTATATTTTTATACTTACCATGATAATAGGTTTTATATTAATAACGCATATATATAATTAAAAAAAATCTATGCTTAAATTATTGACGTTTTCTATTGTTCTTAATGTCATTCAACCCAAATTAGAAGTAAAATCAAAAAAAAAAAAAATAAATAAATAAATAAAGTCAGAGAGCAACTTTTGATTTTGCAATATTTTTTAAATATTTTTTTTTCTTGTTTTACATTGTATTTACGGTTTTCAACAACCACTGTTCGCTCTCTTCCCAGACCTCAGCCAACTTAGTTGCTTCTTTGTTCCATCGTAATTGTTAAGGCAGGTCATAGGCGCTATTTATACGCTTTGTGCGGTACGTTGGCACAAGCGCTTATGCAATTTGAATGTGAATGACCCACATTGGCACGTGAAATTCAAATAGTTTTTTTTTAAATACCGATTTCTGCATACATATCTACATACATACATACATATGAATGTCAATTATTGTAAGAATGGCAATGCATTTTTCCTATGCATTGTAATTGTATTTAAGAATGCAATTATTTTAATTACAATAATTATCTAATATTAGTACGTTTTAACCACCGGGGCGCGTCATACTGCGAATGACACACTCAAATAATATATTTCAACATGGCATACGCTATAGTAAGAAAAACCTGCTACTATATATACCGCAGACCTCTCTTGGAAGTCTTACGTTTTTAAACAGACGTACATATTCTTAGATAAACAGATAAATTATTACATTTACAGTAATTCCCCCTATAACATGGTACCCTTATAACGCGTTTTCATATTACGCGATTTTAATCCCCCGTATAACACGGGCATACCCCCATATAACGCGGGGAATGCATATATTTGTACAGTTCATAATTAACTTCGCGTATCTTAACACGTGTGTACACGGGGTAAACGGGAATACCTTTATAACGCGGAACCGCGTTATGCACCGCGTTATAGGGGGGGATAACTGTATTTATTTAGTTGCAATATATGTATGTACAAGAACTGTAAATATCGGTAATGTTATTCAAGCTTTACTTTCTACCCACATTCCACTACATAAGATAATGTTCAAATTCTGGCGCAAGAAAAAGTCAAACACTCTCGTTGAGGTGCCTCGTAAAAATATGAATTTTGTTGAGGGTTTATTTACGAGTCGCAGCCAATTAGGGAAATATGCTAACAAATTTAATATACCATTAAATTACAACTGTCGAAGTTTTGGGGAGAACGAGGAAAATGCCTCAAATCTACTTTATTATTGCCCAGTATATGCGCGGCATCGACTGATCATGTTGGGCGTTTAGTTATTTGAGAATTATGACCAATTTCAGGACCTCCCTATAAAGAGAATTTTAGATTTCTTGTTCGTTAACATAATAGATAAATAGGCATAATTACATAATTAGATGCTTAGAATCGCCGGTATAACCTAATCTTACAAGGTTGACATTAAAAAAATATTTGTTGTAAATAATTATTAATATTATTTACATTTAACCAATTAAGGAATTGTTGATCAGTATATATACACATCTAAAAACTCGAACGATATTAACATATGGTAATTTATTTAATTATTTGTGTGTTAACATTAAAATTAATTTTAAAGTTAACTAAGAATAATAAACTATACTTCTAGGTCCTTCGCCCTATTTTAACATAATCATTTACTGCTCTATATAAAAATTTTTATCGAAATCTTACTATTCGAAATCTAACTATTGAAATCTATTTCTTATATTTACAGATACGATACTGGTTGTGATGGTTACTTAGATTTGACTGAACTAAAATATATGATGGAGAAGTTGGGTGCACCACAAACTCATTTGGGCTTGAAACAAATGATATCCGAAGTTGATGAGGATCATGACGGTAAAATAAGTTTCCGTGAATTTTTGCTTATTTATCGTAAGGCACAGGCTGGTGAGTTAGATAAGGAGTCTGGACTCAATCAATTAGCACGTTTGACAGAGATCAATGTTGATGAAGTTGGTGTTAGTGGCGCCAAGAGTTTCTTTGAAGCCAAGATTGAGCAACAATTACGTACGAATAAATTCCATGACGAAATACGACAAGAACAAGAAGAACGTCGTCGTGAAGATGAGGAACGTGCTAGTCGCCGACTACAATTCCAACAACGTGCTGCTATTTTCCAGTAATTTCCACATTATATTATATATATATATATAATCAATAACGTTGTGCAGAAGTATGAATGCGTGCAAGTGGGCGTTAAGCAATAAACATACATATATTTTGCTATGTTTTATATTTTCTACAATAATATTTGTAATCCACACTCAAAATTGTAACAAAATTATTAAGAATACAATAACAATAAAAAAAATTATTTTAACTTTTATATAGAATATAGTAAGATCACAATTAAATATGTATATCATAAATATAAGAAGCAAGCAAAAAAAAAAAAAATAACCTATAATATAAACTATTCTATTGTCATATAATTACATTTTAAATAATTATTCATACTATAACTAATATTGCAATTGAACTTCGATTGGTCGTTATGATTGGAAACTGATATTTAAAGACCATATCTAATAAAATTACCTTTTTTCTTTGATTAGTTTTTTAAGTAGTGTACACCTACTACTTGCCTTTTAAACTATTGAAATAAAATATTAATTTAGTATTTTATAACACATTTTTGAAAAAAATACAGTTTTCTCAACGATGTGGATCAGGTTGCATCAAGATAATATTATTTTTTATAATGTAGTTTCTTATGTTTATCAAATAATTAAAAATTTATAAATTAGAAATCTATAACTTCAAAACTTATCATATTCACAATTTCATCTTGGACTAAATTGATTATAAATCAACGGATATAATATGTTTAAAATCTACATAGGGTATATAGATATATATAAAAAAACGTTTTAGTAGAGTTCATTAATCAAAACATATCTTAAGACCGTCAACAGAATCATTAATGCGCGGCGGCTTTTAATATAAATTTCAGCAAAGCAAAGCCTACTACTTTATAACCATTTTTTAATATATACTAGACAACATTCTACAAGTCAAAGAGTTCTGTAGTACACAATAATTCACAAAGAAATTGATATCATCTAATTTGGTCTTTAAGATTCTTCTACTAAGCTTACAGTAAAACAAGATTCCTATAAAGAACCAAGAATTCTGAAAACTCATTCACTGTTTAGTTTACTAAAAATTAGAGTAATCATAAGTTTTCTCTGGTCGAGGGATTTTTTATTCCATATCATCAAAATCATCATAACTTCTATATATACATGAGCAACAATAATAATTTCCAGAAATACTTTTTCTGTAATACTGGTTTTTTAATAGAACTTATTATAACGCACTCTTTGATATTGTGGACATTGCGAAGATAAAAAATATTAACATACATTTTTAATTTATTGAAAAAAGAAATATTAAACTAATATTAATACACAAAAATGCTAATAATAAAAATACCAACCCGGTTTTTAACTATAAACTTCATAGAACCCTTCAATTATTCTTATTTTAATATAAAAATCAAGTCACTAATAATAGAGCTAAAATAAGATGGATAAAAAAATTTGAATTTTCTTAATAACAATTCACCGTTCGAAGTTCAACTGTAAATATATTATTAACTAACTATATTTATAATGCAAACATTACAGACACATTGATATATATATATATCATGTACACAATAAAAAACAAAATCTATTTTTAATTCAATTTTAAAAATATATAAATGTATATATATATTTTTAATGTTTTTTGTTGCAAACTTTGATTGATACCAAATTTTATAATTATTTTTAAAATTAAAGCTAATACTATATTTTATAAAAATAAGCTAAACAGTTTTAAACAATTTTATAATAAGCAAGTTACTTTAAAAAAAAAAAAACTTACGTCACAATTGTTATTTGAGTGCCATTTTATTTTTATTCTTTATTATTATTAAAATCATACAATATATGAAAATTATAAATTTAAAAAATATATATTTTAAAGTTTATATATTTCAATGTTAGTTGCTCAAAAAAAATTTATGTTGAAACTATTTACAAATATATATATTTTTGATATTTTTATATTTAGTTAATTCAAAAATAATTGTCAAAAATTATTTAAAAAAAAGTTATTAATTAAATATGTAGTCTTGGTGATAACATTTGTTAAAGCTTTGTTCTGTTTGGTGTAAAATTTTTAAATTCAAAACAAAAATTTATTATATAGTAGTAATAATTATAATAACGAAAAGTATATACCATAACTATTTAAATATTGCACTTGGAATTTTATTTTAGTTTAAAATTTAAAAATTTTTTTAATTTAATTTGTTGAAAACTTTTTTCTTTGAATTTTTATTTTAAAACTCTTTTTTTTCATCATAACAATTTTTCTTAATTTTTTTTATTATTTAAGTTTAAACTATTATTTTTTTAAAATTTATTTTTAATTATTTTTTTTAAATTATTTTTTTTTAAATTTTAATTTTTTTTATTTTTATCAAAATAATTTTGTTTTTCAATATATGCTTATTAAATAATTTTTATAAATACCAGTATTTCAGCATATAAATTAGTTAGTTAAATTAAAATACATTAATTTGTTCAAAAAAAGAACTAAAACAATATATTGTCATTAATAAAATATAATATATACAATAAGTATATAAAAAGTATATATTAAATATAGTATAAACGCATCAATATTAGTGATAGATTAAGAACTACAATTACAACAGTATAAATAATCGTGTATATAAAACAATTTCTAAATAATTAAATACATTTATTAAATAAAAATATAAAAAATATATAAATTATAAGTTTTTTTCTATGTGAGTTATGAAAACTAATTTTGATCTTTCCCTCATACATACGTATAGAATACACAAGACACATATTGGTAATATATAAGATACTACCAGTCAAAAGGAAATACTTCTTCCATCTATTCATAGAAGTTGATGAAAATCAGGATTGTACATTTCGGTATGCAAAAAGTTATGTTAAAAGTTGTCTGATTTCTAAATCGACCAATGAAATATATAATGTAAACTGTTTGTTCCGATTTGCACTGACTTCGAATATCAAAATTTCTAATTTATTCCTTTTACTATTGCTCGATAAGTTTTTATTATAGTTGTAAACTGTTCCACCGAAAAAAATGAGCGGTACTGGATCGTTGTTGTAACCCACCGGGTCCTGCTTGTGGTGGTGTTGAACGGTACTTGGTCGTTGTAGGTAACGAGTGTCTCCAGGACATAGACCCGACCGTTCTTGGAACCGGTACTTGATCGTAGTAATCGACTGTTTTCAAGGATTTCTGTTATGGAATATATTTTTATTCTTGTTGATATGACCTTAATAGAAATTCTAATAGTTCAAGGCAAAGTAAAAACAGAGCAAAAAATAATCCGGGAACAACTGCTTATATTAAATATAGAAACGTAAACTCAACAGTTTAAAGAGATAAAAATGATGAGTCAGGAATAGGAACATATCTAGAAAAATGATATAAGAAGTAGAAAGAATCCAAACCTCCCCTATTCAAGAGACAAATTTGAAAAAGTTCGCATTGTTACTCTAATAGTTGTATATAGAGCAATAATTATAAAGATGATTTATGTTGTAGTGTGTTGAATTTCAGTAAAGGAACACATTAACAATCTTTACATTAAATTATTTACACTCAATTAAATAACTCTTTACCCTACGAAAGGAACCGTAGGAATCCAACAAAAAAATGACAACAATGATTACCGGTTTTCAAAATACATACTGAAGATTGCTACTGTCAACAATACGGTTTATTACAGCGATTGATAATATTATAACAATAACCTTCTAACTTATATTTGCAAACTCCTCCGGTTATATCCTAGTCTATTCTATATATGTATACAATTGATCCCAGGAAAAAAAATTGGAGATTTTTTAACCTACTTGGACGAAGAAAGCTTATATTTAAATCTAATATGCTACCACAGTTATTGTAGGGTCACAAAATACAGTTCGAAACCCACATTTTAAAAAAGATTCAAACTTTAATAAATCGCTTTTAAACGACGATTTTTAGATTAAATAGAAGCTTATACTCATCACACTTCAAGCCACGATTTGCAACTGGAAGTAAGAACCAATGAAATATGCTATTGAAAAAATACTAATGTGATCAGACATTTCATTAGAACCAGCAGGTTGATGTATATGTGTGTGTATTGCAATCTGTATCCACCAATGTATTTTCCAGTTTTTGAACTTCAACAACAATGATCATCGGCCCTTGCTCGTCGCAAGTTAAGATACAAACTTGGCCACACAACGAACTCTATAGATTTTAGAAAACAAGGGTTTACACTAATATACTCTTATATACACTAATATGCTCTAATACGCAGCTTGCAAAATCAAAGCTTTAGTAAATAATATAACGATATGAAAAGTTCAATTGATTTTCTATCCTTACTGGGAATTTTCATTGGGTGGACTTTCACGAGATTTCTATTTTAATGGAAATATGTATTATTAAAAAAATATATCTGTATCTTGCAAAGTCTTACTAATGTAGATTCAGGATTACAAAAAAGTTACAGTAATTAATGGCTTCCAGTTCGTCAATCGTTCAGATATCAACCCGCACTTTAATTTATTATTTATAGCCAACCGATTTTTTTAACTAAACTTCTACCAATAATTATAATTTTTTCTTATTTAAAATAATAAAAACACATTTTATATTTAACAGATTTGTTTTTCCGTAATTTATATTTAAAACAAAATCAGTTTTAAGTATAATATTTAAAATCACATTTGTACTTTTACATTTTATATTTACAACTATTTACAGCCAACATTATTTTTGTAATACAAAAATATATTAATTTTTTAATAAGTATTAATTTGCCTCCAAAATATTCTATTCATTGAAATTACAATTTAATTTAAATCTGTATAGATCTATATATATTAAGACATCTTCATAAATTAATAATAGTAATAAATAAATAATATTAATTTTAAATAGAAATATATCACAAGTTATATTAAATTTAAAAAAATTTTGATTATATAAGGTTTATATATAAAATTTATATATAGACAAAAAACTATATATGGTATATAAAAATAAATACAAAAGCAATATAGTTTTTAAATAACAAATACATTCAGAAAAAAAAAGTTAAAACAAAACCATTAATAATAAATAACAAATCAAAACTATATTTTACGTTGCCTTATACACTTAAAAATGAACAATACAAAAATGTAATAGTGGATAATAACACAAATTATTATAAATATTGCAAATATTTTATATATATATATATAAAATTTTGAAAAATTTTAATTAAAAATTAATATGTAAATTTAAATTTAATTATAATTTAAAATTTATACATATATTAAAATTTATATATATATTGAAATTTATATATACATTGAAATTTATATATATATTTCAATTTATGTATATATTAAAATTAATATATATATATATACAAATTTATATATATGTTTCAATTTATATATTTAAATCTGTGTATGTGTATTTATATATACATTAAAATTTATATATATTAAAATTTATGTTTATATTAAAATTAATATATATATTGAAATTTGTATATAAATATTGGAATCTATATATATATATTAAAATTCATATATATATTGAAATGTATATAAAAGTTATATGCAATGTATGTTAGATATACATTATATATAATATGAAACATATATTTAAAATTAATACAAAAATTAAAATTACTATATAAGTTAAAATTAATATACATAAATTAAAAATATGATTTAATATATAAATATAATAATAATATAATAATAATATAATAATAGTATAATAATAGTATAACAATAATATAATAATAATATAATAATAATATAATAATAATATAATAATAATATAATAATAATATAATAATAATATAATAATAATATAATAATAATATAATAATATGTAATAATATAATATAATAATAATATAATAATATGTAATAATATAATATAATAACTAATATATACTGATCAAAATTTATAAATATATTAAAATTTATGTGTTGCAATCAAACTTTTTGCTTTTATTGTGTTTTGTTACTTAACAATATCAAATTCTAGATTTTAAATTATAGAGTACACATTATTTTTCAATTATTAAAAACTTAAAAACACGTAGTTTAAAACTATTGTTTTGACAATCTGTCGCTTGTGATGTCTACACGGACAGTTATAAAATATTTGTGTCCATTCTTATGCAGTCAGCATAAAAACATGTCTCATATATTTACTTTATATAAAAATCGTGTGTTATAATAAATAAATAAATAATAAAAGTTAAAATTTATATATGCGCCAACCTAGCTGACAATTGATTGAGCGAAATCGGATGTATAATATATATCTATGTATGTGCAATTTATAATTGAAACATATCACATCCATTTAAGGTAACTTAGTTTAATTATATTTTTATAGTTATGAGATTATGTGAGCACATCTGAGCGCCTTTAAGTGTTGATATTACGTATTGTCTTTACGATTAGTGCTCTTCTTATAGCTTTTTTTGTGTTTACATAGCAGCATATCGTGTTTAAGACTAAAGGGTCTTGAACACACATTACATTTGAACGGTCGTATACCCATATGAAATACACGTACATGCTGATCCATGCCATGTTTTCGTTGGAAGGTCTTTTCACATAAACTACATTTGAATTTACTATTCTCGTGGGTTATAGAATGTTGTTTTAAGTGTTTCTTGTACTGAAATTCCTTCTGACAAAATGAACATTTGAATGAACCGGATTTCTTTTTTGTTTTACGTTGTTTTCCACTTTTTTCATTATTTATATTATTTACAAAATGCTTAAGTTTATATGACACCTTATTCTCAATAATCGAAGATTTTGTTTGCTTATTTACAGTCGCCCTTGATTTGTGTTTTTCTTGTATACTAGACACTTGGTATTTTGGATGCGATAAATTAAATACTGTACCATGACACATATATCTCATATGCAGATTACGAGCCTTTTTATTGTGAAAAATTTTATTACACCTATAAACGCAAGCAACTACAATTCGTTTCTGATTATTGTAGTGCGACATTTTCTTATGGTCTATGAGTTTTTTAATATTTCCAAAAATTTTCTGACACTTGTTACAATGTAATAAATTTTTGCTATGATTAAGTCCAGATCTCCTCATTTGTATTTTTGATTTTAAAAGACGTTTAAATCTATTGCTATCAAAATATTTCAAATCCTCCTTAGATTCAATTCCTTTTTTAGCACGCTTTAGATTTCTGTTAAGCTGTTGGAAGACTTGAGGTTTTATTTCCTTTTTTTTCTTCTTTGCTTCTGGGGCACAGATCTCCGTACTCAAGGAATCATTACTATTTGTACTTGGTTTGATATTTTTTATCTGCTTATATTGTTGTTTATCTGTTAAAGATTTTTTGGAAACACGTGCTTTAGTTAATTTTTTGATGTTTGGATTTTTAGAAGTACGATTGCTTGTTACTATTACATCATTATTGTCTTCCAGCTTGTATTGCCGCATATTTGTTAAGGATCTTTTAGACGTCCATGAAATTGTTTTTTTTCTCCTTTTAGCTATAGGAGAAAAACAATGCAGCTCATTGTTTGCTGTTTTTCCACTATTTTCCTTTCGCTCGGATTTTTTTGAATTTGTTGAACCTATTTTTGACAATTTTGAAGTGATGTTTTTTCCGGGATCTGGGAAAACATCATGAAACTCATTCTTTACTCTTGCTTCAGTGCTTTTCTTTTTCTCGAATTTTATTAAAGTTGTTGAACGAATTTTGTGCAATGATGAAGTTGTTTTGTTTTTTCTTGGATCTGTTAAAACATCATGATGCTCTTCGTTTGGTTTTACTTCACTATTAATCTTTTGTTTGGATTTTTTTAAATTTGTTGAACGAGTTTTGTGCAGTGTTGAAGTGGTTTTCTTTTTTCTTGGATCTGTTAAAACATCATGGAGCTCTTTGTTTGCTCTTACTTTACTATTTACATTTTGCTTGGATTTTTTTAAATTCGTTGTACGATTTTTGGGCACTGGAGCAATGATGTTACTTTTCTTTTCTTTCTTCCTTCGCTCGGTTTCTGTTGAATCTGTTGAAGTGATATTGTGTTTTCTTGCATCTTTTAAAACATTATCATCAAACAACATCATGTTTGCTGTTATATCTGTAAATCCCTTTCGCTCAGGTTCTTTTAAATTTAATGAACCATTTTTTGTTGTCAGCACAGTGGCATTATTCTTTCTTTGATCAATAAAAATTTCATGCAAATCGTAGCTTGATCGTCTTTGATCACTTTTCTTATGCTTGCACTGTTGTACATCTGTTGAAAAAGTTTTGGACATTGGTGGTCGGGTAACTAGTTGTCCTTCACATTTAGAACTCTGAAATTTATTGCTTGTTGTTGGTTTAGTATTATTTAACGAATCAGATTGCGCTAAATCTGTTAAGAAACTTGTTGACGCTGGTGCAATGTTATTGTTTTTTTTCGAATCTGTAGAAATATAATGAATTTCATTATTTGCTGAAGTTTCACTATTTTGTTTTTTCTCCGAGTCTTTTAAATCTATAGAACAGCTTGTGATTACTCCAGTGACTCCAGTGGCATGATTCTTATTTGGATCTATAAAACTATTATGAACTTCATTGTTTGTAATTGTGCCATTATTTTTCTGATGACATTGTTTTAAATCTACTGAACCATTTATTTTCTTTGAATTCTGCAAACTATCCCCAAAAGTATTATTTGTTGTAGGTTCAAGATCGTCGTTTTGCTCAGTATGTCTTGCTTGTGAACAACAATTTTGAGATGTTGTTGTCTTACTATTTTTAATTGAATTATGATCTGGATTCTCAATTAAATCGATAGCCTTACAGAATTCATCAATATCAATGCTATCATTAAGTATATTTAGTAGATTACCTTTCTTTATAATTGAGACATCATTCTCATTATTTTGAGTCATCACATTTGCTGTTGGTATCGTCACCATTGGTTCTTGATGGTGAATAGCTCTATAATGTTGCGTTAATGCTTGCACACTGAAGAAATTTGATTGGCAAACGCAGCATGTTTGTAAACAAAACGCATGTGGAGATTTTACTATACTTTCATTCAGCACAACAATATTAGGTTTTGTATAAGGTTTGTTGTTCAGTAGTGGCATTGCTTGTTCAGTAGTGGACATATCTCGCACACTTGTTACAAAAAGATTTTTTGATGTACTTATATTGGTATTAACAGGAAATTGTATTGAAGAATCTAAGATATTACTTATCGAAGTTACGATAGGTTTTAGAGATCGGCAGTTATCATCATTATTATTAATTGATTGCGATATATCTTTAACATTTAAACTTAGATTTTCACTAATTGTATTATCGCCCATATAATCTTCCGTGTTCAGCATATCTTGACTATCATTTTTTTCAGTCTTATAAACATTTCTTATTTGACCTTCATACTTTAACTCTCTTGCTACCTCTACGTAGTTATGCTCTTCTGATATTAACTGCTGTAATAAATGATTATTTACCACAGCAGCGGTTTCATTTGGTGGTGTATGTTCCTCAAAGCCTTCCAAATTCGTATTACCATCATCGTCAATAATATTTATAAAAGGATCATCTAAATTGACTATTTCCATAATATCGCAATTATTTATTATATCCTTTGTATTAAGCGTAGATAAACTATTAAATGGAAACTTTTGCTCAACATCACAATCGTGATCGTGCTCAATCGTATCATCAAATCCATAATCAAAATCTTCCTCATATATATCAGATACTTGCTCTGCACATTCCTGTTTAACTCTTGTAATTGGTTCTTGTTTTATTTTTAACTGCCGTTCATTAGATTTACTTGAAATGTTGCTTTTTGACACCTTTTGGTTCCGAATAGCTTCGGCTATTTTATGAATAAATCGATTTAAAGATTCTATGTCTTCCAAACAGTTACTGCATACTTGTAACAAATCATTATGTTGGATATTAAGCAATGGCAAGCATTTTTGTATATATTGAAAAATATTGCTATCGCTTACAACTGATAAGTCAAATCTATTATTATTGTAACACAAGCAACAAAATTGTTCAACTAATGGATTAATTGCAGTATTTGTAAAAACCTGTGTTGAAAAAAAATTATAGGCATTAGCAGCGAACCATTTTAAATAAAATTAAATATCAAGTTTCTACAGATACCCGAATCTACTTTGACGGTTAAAATTTAAAATTTATTGACGTTTAATTTTTCAACACAATGAGCAAGCTAAAACAATATTCATAGAGACATAAACATATATCATAAGCGTCTTCATTGGTTTAACTGTAGTCCCAGATATTGTAGAAACTCATATTATTAACAGTGCTTTTCATATTACCATATGTTGCACAACTTAAAGCTTACCTCATGTGGCATTTGTTCCACATTCTTACTTGGTTCATGTTCAACCTAAGATGCATAGAATTTATCATGTTGTGAATACAATAAAAAGTATATAATTACAATGAAAACTATCTTAATGAACACTTCTCTTGGATAGATAAAACCAAATTTAGTTTTATCTATAGTCATTATTTGTTTCAATAATAGTGGACTATTTTTGAGATGAGTGTCAACTAAAACATGTTTTCGCTGTAACTTTAATGTGCCATAGCTACATACATAGGACTTTGGTGGAGTGTACACTTCTTTAATGCATATATTTTCATTTTCCTGTTTTTGATTGACGTATGTTGTAATTGTCGGAAAAGCATCTTTTTTAAGTGTCTTCCTTCCATTTAAATTGCTGAAGGCATCAGTTACAAAGTGACGGCAACACACTGTACTCCACTTTGAGGGTGTCCAATCCTTAGAGCGACCTATAAACTCCAACCATTTTTCCAATAGCGCGGGTCTTTTTATTGGAAACTTATGATATGAAATACTCCCCGAATGGCTATATCTATCTACACAATCCGCTACGCAGCAAAACGCTGGCATTATTGAAACAACACAACAATATACAATAATGCAATTGATTTGCTATAAACTTCATTTGAATTACTAAACCCTGCCTACACTTACTAACATTTACATGATTGACAGAATTTAATTTGAGTTGGCTGACATTAAATGTATTCTTTGGTTATTATCAAATACTATGTTCAGACACACCTTATTCTATGTTAAGGCATTCCTTAATTTACAAAAATCTTAATTTCATCTTCGTTTTAGCAAAATCAAGTTATTTTTTCCATACAAGATTTAGTTTTAAAGTTAGAACAATATTAAGGAGAATGGCCTTAATTTCGTTAAAACGAAAGTGGATAATAAGGGACATTTCAAATGCATTAGATAAATGCAGTTGAAATATAAATTTATAAAGCAAAAGATAAATTTCAAGCAAAAGATAAAGTTGAGATAACGAAAAAGTGACATTTTTTTTAATAAATGTCAATGATAGTTGACTTTAATAAAACCGGAAAAATATTTTGTGCAAATTTTAAAATTTTTGAAATTGAATAGAGAAAATTGTAACTATTATTAATTTAAAATAGAGTAAAAAATAATAATTCACATACCTGAAATCCACTGAAGCTAATAAAACCACTGAATGTCATCCTTTATGGTTATAATAATCAATTTTTAAAATTTCTCCGATACAAATGGTGTTTAAAGGATGTAATTTTTAACATTCGATTTGTAAACAGAAAACATATGATTTTCCTAATTAGGGGCAGTAATTTACCATATAAAGAGTTTTCATATGAATCAACTCATAAATAAATCAACTGATTTAAGGCGAAAAATGTCAAATGCAACTCTTACAAATAAACTTTCCACCAGATTTAAAATATTTGTCCTATATTTTATATGCAAAATGCAAATAAACAAGCTATTTCATATGCGTAAATCAGCTTATACGTCTGAATACCTCTAATATTTATAAATATTGTGCAGGACGGTCAGACAGAAAAAAATTGTAAATATATTAAAGTTAAAAATACATATAAATATTAATATGTATATCAATTAGTTATGATACAGCGGATGCAACAACTTTTAATTTTGATCTATTCTTTAATATGTAATAATATGTACTTTATAATACCAAGTCTCAAAGAAAATAAAAATATTTCACTTCATTGGTAAGATGAAATCAAGAATACATTGTTAAAAAGAATTATATTAGGTACTTTCGACAGCTGGCAAGTGTAGCAAAAAACAGCAAATTGCTGGCCTATAGTTGCTTAAATATATGCAAAACAACAACACTAGTTTTTCTGCCTAAGCACCTAGTTGTAAAGTGGCCAAACACTTTTGCCACTAAAGAAATAAAGTGTTGCCAACCCAATAAGCGAACTATTGTGAATCCTCATTGGAAATTTCAACGAATATTCCAATCATATGTCAATTTCATGCATTCTTAACATTACCTTTAATTCATTTTAATTTTCAATTTTATATTAATTACAAAATGTAATTCACTTGCATTATGTGGCCATATGTAGGATTTGCTATTTGCCAAAGCATAATATTTGACAAATTGCAACAGTGACGCCAATGTCTCGCTTAACGCCTATAGGCCAGAAACTTGCTGTTTTAATCATATTGATTTTAATTATATATTCCATCGTTGAAATTTTTAAAAATTATTAATGGTATATGCCTAGAAGTTTGATTTTCTTTTATCTCACCAAAAATGTTATCGGTTTGATAATAAATTAATATCATAAAATAATATCTCATAAGCAGCGAAACGAGCCCGGTGATATGGTTTTAGGTTAATACGATAAGAATGTAATTAAACTAGTAATTTCTTGTATAAATAAATCATTTTTATTGTATATGAAATTGCTTATTTTTATGGGTGAAAAACATTTCAAAAAATTAATAACTTAAAATTAATATATAAATGTTTGTATATAAATCTGTGATATTTATAATTTTTTATTTAAAACTAAAATTAAACAATATATTTGCCTAATGAAATATAACCTGTAAAATCAGAACCAAAGAATATTTTTTTTAAGATTGTCTTTGCTTCAAACCAAAATTTCTTGCTATCAATAAATTTTTTTTGTTATTGTGAATTAACAATGGTTGTTTTTTTTGCAGATTTTTAATGTTTTTAAAATGCAAATTTGGTATAATTTTGCATAAATTAAGAGACAGGAATAATAGTGAATAATACTATTTTAGGTTAATTGTTCTCCATTAAGATTGGTTCTGTTAAAATAGTTTTATTGTTTTTAATTGAATAATTTATGCATTATTCAAAATGCACCGCAAAAAACGCTTAAAGTTTAACGCTTGGACATTGATGGTCTTTCAACCTATGGTTAGCATTTTGTGTTATTTAAACATCTATATAATAAATAAAAAAAAACAAAATTTATTACAGTATAATACACGCACTTTCTCTTTACATATGTACAATGATGTGTAAATACAATTAATTTCTCTCGCTGCTTCTTATGTTATCATGTTCTCAAATGCGGTTATCATCTTTGAATCAGCTGTTTTCCATTTTATTCATATTTGATTTGTGGCTATTAAAATTTTTTTCTTATTATGTCAATGTGCGGCGGTCTTAACTTTAATATAGTTTTGATAATTTGATTTTTTTCTTTTGTGCGTTAAGAACGAATCAAGGTCAAAGAAGGGAAAGCACAGTCAAAAGCGCTGCTAGACTAAAAGTGAAAGCAAAAAATATATATTATAAAAATGGCTCAATTGTTAAAACAAATTAAATCACCGTTAAGGAAGCAATTTCTAAATGGAGCAGCAGTAGTATGTCCAGCACAACTCAGCAGGTGGCAGCATATAAATGCACAAAAGTAATTAGAATAAATCTTTAAGTAACTTACATTAATTATGATTTTTATTACAGAGATTATGATTTGGTTGTTGTAGGCGGAGGAATAGTAGGTGTAGCTTCAGCAAGACAAATATTACTACGACATCCCACGCTAAAAATTGCGATACTAGAAAAAGAGCCGAAGTTAGCGACGCATCAGAGTGGACATAATTCTGGTGTTATACATGCTGGCATTTATTATAAACCGGGTACTTTAAAAGCGCGTCTGTGCGTGGAAGGCTTACATTTGGCATATAAATATTGTGACGAAAAAAAAATACCGTATAAAAAATGTGGCAAACTTATAGTAGCGACTGATGAACTTGAAGTTCAACGTCTGAATGATCTACATGAGCGTGGTATGAAAAATGAAGTACCGGATTTACAAATGATTGATGGTCCGAAGATTTCCGAAATTGAACCATTTTGCCGTGGTGTTAAGGCACTATGGAGTCCACATACAGGTATTGTAGATTGGGCACTTGTTACTGAATACTATGCGAAAGACTTTAAGGACGCCTCCGGAGATATATATTTAAATTTTAAGGTAACGAAATCAAAGTAACTAACATGTAAGCTTCATCAACTACTTCTTTATTGATTAACGTCTATATAATTGATTTAGCAATTCCTATGCATGACTACACTATACAAATACCATATGAAATTTTCAATGATTTCTTTTCATTTCTATTAGTTTCGAGTTAGGAAAATATTTTTGTCAATATTTTCTAAAATTTGTCTTTATTGTTATGCCACCAATTTTTTTTAATTTATTAAATATAGTTTTTTTTACTTTTGTTGTTGTTTCTCAAACGCTGCTAATCGCCTTCTTATCACTTTGTTATTGATTAAACATCATTTTCTCTTTAGCTCATACAAAGAGGCGATAATAATCTTTTATGTATTTAATACAAACATTAGCATCTACTTGACATAACAGCACTTAAACCTTTTAAAATATTCCTTGATGAGTAAACTTTTGTGTATGGCAAGCATTCGTCGTAAACATTGTTTGTTTGTTCATATAAAACCAAAAATTAATTAAGTAAATAAAGTCTTTCATTTGTTATTATTGAAACGTAGATACATGATCGCGTTTTTACATCCCACATAGTAGGTTACATCTCCTATGTACTTGTTCGTTATTATAGGCAAATCAGCTCAAAGCTGAACGAGATATGAAATAGCGGATATGTACGTGTTGGTTTGTATTTCTCCGAATAAGTTCAGTGTAAAGCGATGTACTAAACAGTTATAAATCATGTATAAGCACCTATATTCCCAATGTGAGGCTTAACTGCAGCTCTACTTTTTATGACGACACCAATCTGTTTATGTATATTCCTATTCATACATTAACTTTAGCTCCATTAATCTATAAGTCCGTTCCAACTAACTGGTCCAATTCTTTCAGCTAAACCTAGGTTATTTTTAAATAGGACCCCAACTATAGGATCCACACCTATATCTTATCTTGCTACTAATTTTCCCATGTAACTTAACTATCCTATATATTCATCATGTTATCTATTATAGTTGGATGCTCTTTATGTATTGTGGCGGTTGATAGTATCTTCAGATGTTACAACAACAACTAAGTATATTTAAAGTATATTTCGCAGGCTCATGGTTCCACTTTGTCCGTCGTGGAGTTATGGGTCTCTCTTGCAACCACAATAGCCCTATATTTTGCAAATTAAGCATTAAGAAGATGAATGTGGCAGCATTAAGAATCGCTAAATGGTCAGGTTCGCTGAAGAACAATAACTGTCTTACTTGTCGTTAATGCGATTCTATGAAACTTATTCCACTCCCCTCTCCTCCGATTTTTATTATTGTTACTTATTTTGTAACAAGTTTTTTTCAGACGAAAAAATCTTCATTTATATTTTGCACATTCATCTCTCGAAGTAAATTTCTCCACAAGTGATATACAGAACTGGTTTAAAGTAAAAAAAGTGTCTGCAGTTATTAGTATATACAAAGCAAATCAATTAAAATAAATTTATAAACTTTTTCTCAGACATTAATTAATATTGCAGAATATATAACATACAATATATATTCGCGCTTTTATTAAATGTTAATATGTAGTAGTAGCAGAAGCGAAGCTGCTAAATATATGGTATATTTCTTCATTTTAATAGAATTACTTGTCAATCAAGTTTCTACTATCTTTTTTATTAATGTGTACCTATCTATAGTTTATGTGATGACACAATTTTTTGGTTTGTTTTTTGTACACTTAGGTTGACAAGTTCACTGAAACTAAAGATGGTAATGCTTCCGATTATCCTGTCACGATATTAGGAAACAAACCACATCAAAAGATACGTACACGTAATGTTCTTACCTGCGGTGGTCTTCAATCTGATTTACTAGCAGAAAAAACTGGTTGCCCGCGTGCACCACGTATCGTGCCCTTCCGTGGTGAATATCTGCTGTTAGCGCCAGAGAAATGCCATATGGTACGTGGAAATATATATCCGGTACCAGATCCACGTTTTCCCTTCTTAGGTGTACATTTTACACCACGCATGGATGGAAGTGTTTGGTTAGGACCAAATGCTGTGCTCGCATTTAAACGTGAGGGATATAAGTAAGTAAAGTATAATTTTACTCAATGGTAAGCAAAAATTATCTGCAGAGGTTTTAAGGAATAATATAATTTTAAATTTGGGCCTTTTTATTTTATATTAAATTAGAGCAATATGGTATATAATTATTAATCTTAATTTATATTTGATAGATGGAGCGATGTCAATCCTGTTGAACTTTTTGATGCTCTACGTTATCCAGGTTTCGTTAAAATGGCTTCTAAGTATATATCATTTGGTTTAGGTGAAATGTCTAAGTCCGCATTTATACCGTTGCAAATGAAAGCCTTACAACGATATATACCAGAAATTACAGAATACGATGTTAGTCGTGGGCCAGCTGGTGTTCGAGCACAAGCCATGGATATGGATGGAAACTTAGTCGATGATTTCGTATTTGATCGTGGTGTTGGTTCGGGAGCCTTAGCTAAGCAAGTTCTACACTGCCGCAATGCGCCTTCTCCAGGTGCCACAAGCAGCTTGGCTATTGCAAAAATGGTGGCCGATACTGTTGAAGTAGAATTTAAAATTGGCAAAGTTTAATTAGAGTTTGGCTTTAGACTCTCTCTACACCGACGCATCAAACTAGTTTCATTTGTTTTAATGAGGGAAACTAGTTTCGAAACGCATTATTATAATATCGTGCAATATGTTTTTTAATTTGTATAGAATTTTTCTTTTCGTAATTAATGCACACTCCTTTTTATATGTTGTGAATGTATTTTCTGAGTTCTTATTTTAAAAGTTGCATATTTGCATTGCTATCTTTTCGATCTCAATGTATACGCAATAACCGATTTTTGAACTAGTTTAGTCGGTGTGAACATCACATTTCATTAAAACACTTTAAGCGAATATAAACGCGTTTAATGTGTTGGTGTGGACACAGCTTTAGTGTTTGTAATTTTCTATTTTCTACTTTTGTATAAAAAAATTATTTGTAATATTTTTTGTTTTTTTTTTTGCAAATGTATTTCACGAGTGCCTCCTTTAATGTGTTATTTTAGTTTAATTCGTACTGTTTAATTAGTTAATTTTAATGTTAAATTTTGTTAAAATAATTTGTTCTTTGATTTTGTCTGCACGCTTACATATATTGTTAATATGTAGTTGTGTGTTTGTTAAATTGTTTTTAATTCAGTTTTTGTTTTATTTTCTATCGCCAAAGACTTTGACTTTCATGTTTGATTTTTGTTATTTTGTATCTAACTTATTTTTATTAGTATTCCAAAATATTATTCGGATATAACTAAAAAAACGTGATACCAAACTTTCGAATAATATAATTAAGGTTTCAAAGGCTTCCAAAAAATACAATGTTTTGGAATAATAATAAAATTATAATGTTGATAAATATTTACAATTGTAAACTAAAACTTTAAAAACCAAAAACATATTTGCTGAAATTAAACTTAAATAAATAAAAACATTTTATTTTTATCAAAAAAGCATTTTTCAAAAAACTATTTAAGGGATAAAATCAATCTCAAGTAATGAGCTCGTCTGCCGAGTAGCCTTAACTTAGATTATATTCAATTGAAATCCTATTCATTCATAATCCATTATTGTTTCTGAATCCAATCCTACAATCCCCTCCCCTTTCTTTACGCAATCATGTACTAACCTGTAATAATTACAAATCTTTGTAATCCCATTAATGTTATGTGCCTTATAGATCTCTACGGGCTAGTAGAAAAACAACTACGGTAACATAATAACAGTACAAAGTGGCAACAACAAAATTTTCAAGTTAAATGCGATAGTATAAACATTCTGTAAGATAATTGATGTAAAATTAATGAAATCCCAAATGTAACATATTTGCTAAAATGATAAACATACATGTGTTTTGGCACTGTTTTCAAAATAATATATTTACAAAGTAAAAATGTTAGGTAAATATCTTAAAATTAAATCCTCAGATTACACAATAGATAAAGGCCCGAATATATGAGATATTTTCGAAAGTAAGCAGGGCTTTTTAAATAGGTATGTAGAGAAGTCATTGATTGGTTATTATAAGCATTGGTAAATTATAACCTTTTCGGAAAAATGCATGTGCTTATTAAAGATAAGCGTTTTATCAGTCAAAAGGCTAATTCTTCTAAAACACTTACTGAGTCAAAAAGAGGCTATTGAAAAGGATAAATCGGTGTTACGACCAAAAAAAAATTTTCTTTGTTCAAAACAAAGGAAAAAAAATACTTCTAAACCAAAAAGGATATCGAATACAAAAAAAGGTTCGATTATATAGTATAAAATAATATCTTTAGGCACATGACTCATACGATTTGTAAAAATTGCTATTGTGTATATACTTATACAATGGTAGTAAAATTAAATTTACTTTGAATTTCATGAATTCTTAAATATAATTTAAATATTTTTTAAATTTTATTTATGTATTCATAATACATTTTTATTTTATAAGGAATTTATTAAGTTTTACACTTGAGTGATTTATTATAAATTATTATGCTATTAAAAGAAATTATTAATTATTATGAATATTTTTAAATTTTATATTTTTATATTCTAATGGATTAATTTAATTTTACTTTGAATTCCACGAATTCTTTAATGTAATTTAAATATTTTTAAATTTTATTTATGTATTCATAATACATTTTTATTTTATAATGGATTTATTAAGTTTTACACTTGAGTGATTTATTATAAATTATTATGCTATTAAAAGAAATTATTAAATATTATGAATATTTTTAAATTTTATATTTTTATATTATAATGGATTAATTTAATTTTACTTTGAATTCTACGAATTCTTTAATGTAATTTAAATATTTTTAAATTTTATTTATGTATTCATAATATATTTTTAATTTATAATGGATTTATTTAGTTTTACTCTTGAGTGATCTGTTTGTTCTCTGTGATTTTGTTTTTATTTTTAAATAATTATTATTATTATGTTATTTAAAAAATATTTTTTTTTTTAATTTAAAGAATCTTTTAAATATTATGAAAATTTTTTTATATGTATATATATATAAATGTTTGAATTTGAAACATATTTGCTTTATAATGGATTATTAAGTTGTATTCAAAATTTTATACGTAAAAAATTTGTAATTATATTTATCCAAAGTTAATTTAAACAATGTAGTTTTATGTTATATAATCACCAAGAATGGATTAATTTTACTCATGGTGAACCGCCCATGAGTTTTTAAATTATATATATTATTAAAAGAAATAGTTGCAGAATTTAAAATTGATCAAAATTGATAAAATTGATATATTATTAAAAGAAATAGTTGCAGAATTTAAAATTGATCAAATGATTATTTGACCATCTAATACTTTATCTTTAAGTTGATTACTTTTTCTTATTGTATTTAGCAAAACTGTCCATAACTTCATTGGTATTTTTGTGTAAAATGTTGTTGCATATATTGCCAAGTTCAATGAATTCATCAACTTTGGTTAAAAGTGTTCCAGTAACCAACTCGATTACTGGCATAATATCTTCATTGGAATGTGGCATGTGTTGTACTGCGTATAACATTTTACTGAGAGTTTCAAGGGCTGCACATTTAACTCTGCCATCTATAACATCGTCATATACATCTTTAATAATGATTGCTAAAAACTAAAAGAAGCAAGAAAAATAAATACTTAAATATGAATTTAAAAAAGAAATAATTTATATACATTACCTTATGATAATAATCATCTATTATATACGTGATTATAGGGTATATGCGTCCGAGAAAATAATAACTTTGGACGCGATTGATTTCATTAGAAGGTTTTAAAACATCAAGGAAGGTATCAAGAATAAAAGTCCGTTCTTTATAGCAAAGTGAACCTAAAAAAAAATAATGAGATAATACGTTTACCATTTATTTCTTTTATTTACATATATATATATATTAAATATCTTAAAATTTTATAGGTATAGGTTTTAAAACTATATTTAGTGGTAAAAAGTATTGTATTTACTGGATATTGCTATTATTATTATTATCTGTGCCGTTGTACTATATTTGGAAGAGAACTACTTGGTTCTGCATACTTGGTGGAAACACTGCAACAAAAATTGTGATAACAACTTTCTCGTAAGCTCGTTTGCGTAAATCCGATTACTCTTAAGTCAGTGCTATGTGAACTGACTTAACAAATGAAACACACAATATAGCATATTGACAATACGCACGATAATAGCATTAAGCTGAATTGGATCAAATAAAATATATGAAATATATGATAATATGAATAAAATATATATAAATATAAAATACAAATTATTTAATATCTCTAAAATTTTTATTTTAAAAATTGGAGAACAACATACAATATTAAAAACCAAGACTATCTTACTAAAATCGAGGCGATAAGTCAACATAGAAACTTAAAATGGGAAATCTTACTAAAGTAGTTATATAAACATAGCCTTAAATGCATTTTGCGCTATATTTTAAAAAAAACATACAAAGATTGAAATAAAATATTATTACCAAAAAGCTAAAGCATTTCGATTTTTTTATAAGGTATAAAAACGGTATATTGCAGCGACAATCAGCTGTTTTCTTTAAGGCTCAGTCAACACTTGCAATGATGCCACTTTACGCAACAAATAGTACTCATACGCGTAGGTTGACCAAATGTTTTCATATATAAATTAAATACGAGAGCTATTAAATACATGTTACTATTCAGTATACAGTTATATATTTTGTGGAGTCATGTTTCCATTATAGTAAAGCTATTATTGTCAAGCTCATTGTCACTCAATAGGTCTGTTCCACGTGATACTCGTAGAAAAATTCAAGTAAAACACAAGTTAAAAACAAACTAAGAGCGTAACATAAATAAAGTTCCAAATTACGCTCTTTACACGGTTTTTCATGGAACAGCTTTGTATAAAGTCTGGTGAGAAAAATTTACATTCAAACCAAAACAAATGATTCACACATCAACACAAATTTTACTTGAAATAAAATGTACGAGTAAAGTCTGTGTAGCATTTTCAAATTTCGACAGGGATGTTACGCTATCTCAGATGCTCTTATTTACTCGAAAATTTAATAATGGGACGCACTTGTGTATACACGCATACACAGTGTTACTCAAACTTACTACGAGTAACTCGTGGAACAGACTTAATATCTTAATTTTTATTTATACCATACACTTTCTAAAGTTATATACAATTTATTAAAATATTTTTTTCAATTCAACTTACCCATTTGCTCACAAAGTTTTACTAATATGTTTCCCACAATCGGGTTATAATCCAACTTGTAATGTTTGCATACAAAATAAATTGAATTAATAAGTGCTAATTTGTCGAGTGTAACCAACAACTCTACTGCATATGATACCGTGCGCAAATCAAAACTTTTATTGGATGAGAATGCTATAAAAACTAATTCCTTTTCAAAAGGTGCTGCAGTCATAATTTTATCTTCCAAAACGTATTTAACATATATTAGATTTTTTGACTTTAAATCTACTACATTGCCCTCCAGAAGCTCTTCCAACAATTTAACATCTTCGGAACCAATAAATTGATCCTTTTTGTCAATCATATACATTATAGATTCAATGAGTCTAATAATATCATGCTCTAAACACATTGTTTTTAATCTCTTCATACGTATTTTAATTATATCAAATGTTTGGACAGTTGGTGCGACTTTCACAGCCTCTCCAATTATGGTCAAAATTGCACGGATTATGACTGAAAATTTTGAAATGGCGCGGATGTATTTATCATCTAAGATATTAAAAATATCTTTTGCAAATTCATTACATTTTTTATTTAATATCAATTTTATTGGTGGTAATTTTAAAATAAATTCTACGCATCCTGCTAAAGTTGCAGGGAAGTTGACATTAATTTTTGGCATTTTAACAATTTTCTGATATTCATCGCTCTTTAAAATGTGAAACACTCCAATCAATACATTATAGATGACCTTAAAATTAGATGCAATTTCAAGCACTTCCATCAGTATATGTGGAAACTGGTACTTATCTTTATTCATTAACAATGCCAAAATTATTTTGTTAACATTAGGTTGTGATTGGTTATATAAGTATTTCGTTATTACATTTGCTAATTTTATTTTATCATCAATATTTTCATCGCTCATTGCACTAAATAAACTCAAAAACATAATAACGTATTTTAAATCACCATCCTCCGAAATATAATTTACTAAATATCCAGAGAGATAATTAAACAAAGTTAAATCAGCAGAAAACTCTTCAGTGATCATCTTTGTTTCACTCACATCTATAAGGTCAATCATGTTTTTTCCGATTTCATAAATTTGTCCAAGTATAAAAATCTTATTTTTACTACTTCTTTCAATAAATGCTTTAATTATATCTACACTTAAGTAGAATTTAATATCATAAATTTCGGAACTCAAACAAAATTTAAGGTATTTTAGTATAAATGGAAACACTCGAGGAAAAAACTCTTTATCTTCTGTATCAAACTTCTGTGTGACGTTAGATATTGTATCTATATGATCCTTCATTAATGTGCCATTAATTTTAATAAGATCTACAATGTATGCCAGAAATGAGCCAATAAAATTTATATAGCCTCCTTCCAACATAAGGACTTCCATCAATTTTTTGGAAATTGTTTTTTTAATAGTGACAGACAACTTTTTTTTACGCCACAAGTCTACAAGGCAATCCATGAAGTTCTCTTTAGAAATTTTACACCAAATGTTCATAATCGACACATCAATATATTTTATATCATTGGCGCTTAAGATCATTTGTTTTCCATCATTTGCTATCAGTAAGCCAAACAGAAGACTAGTATAATTAAACACAACTTTTTTCATTGAATTGTTTACATGACACACGTGTATAACTAATATTTTTCGCAAAAAATGCGTGACTACGAATAAAAAATTATAATCTGGCGGTGCATCATCTTTGAACTCTCCAAGTAATTTCTTAATATTTGGCAAGAGTGCTAAATCATTTAACTCATAAATAGCTGCGATTAAGTCATGTACTTTCATAAGACCATCAGTGTCATTCCCATCAAAAAGCGGTAATTTTACAAAATTTATTATGACATACATAAGATTGATTAAATATTCTGTGCGTTCACTTTTTTCAAGTGAAAAATTTTTACCTACAATACGTTTTATCCCCAAATCTTTAAAAATTAGAGTAAGAATATTTTCCCATTCATAATTGAGAACAGTTAGAAGCAATTTTTGGTTTTTTTTCAACCGTCTTTCTAATTCGACCTCCGTTTCGTTATCAACTAAAAAGGTAATTAATAATTTTAATAAGTATATGTAACATGAATTTCAAAATTATTATATTTATTCTTATATATAATAGCAAATCACTTACATTCAGCATTTGAAAACTCCAAGCTTCTGACCAAACGTTGAAAATTCAATGATTCCATCTCGACAAAATTACGCGCTATATTCAAATGAAGTTATTTATCAGTGTCGTAAAAATTTACCCTAATAAACTTAAGAAAAACATGTAGTAGATTAGTGATGATAAGGGTTGCAAGGTAGTTTTTTTTATACTTTTTACGTACTTTTAGGTTATACGGCTGCGGTTATATTGCATGCAAATTTTGTCTTGCATATTCGTACGAACAAATCAAATGCATGTAATCATATGCAAGTAATTACAGTTGTTGAAAACTATTCGCGCGACGTCTTGTCTTTATCATGCGAATATTTAATTAAACAAAATATTTTGTTTGAAATTCATGCGCATTAAAAGTAGATTAAACCAATAATCGATATTAAAGTACTAATCTCGTTGTTTAATCTCAGATTTTCCATACAAAAGTTAATCTTGTTCTGATCGAGAATAATTTTAAATCTCATTCGAAATGATGATTATTTTTCTGTGCAACTCTGCAAATGTCTTCATATCGTAGCTTTTTACAATCTTACGAATTGGAAAAGGAATGTTAAAAACTAATCAAAATAAACATTAAAAATTTGAAAATGTCGAAGTGAGTAAATTTTTAATACATTTGTTTAATAATAGTTTTATACATAATTGTAACTGAAACTTGTTAAATTACTGTTATAAAAATATTTATTAAATTTATATTTTAACTTTTTTGTACAAAATTGTAATTAAATGCTTTATTTACAGAAATTTATCAAACACACGAGACAAAACACAACAAGGGAAACGTCATAATTAATCTTCAATGTATAATGTAAACGGTGGAAATTAGAAATGCAGATTAACTTAATCTCGTTCTTTTAATCTCTCAATGTAAACGTAGTATAAAGCGGGTTTAAAATATTTAAAATTATATAAATGTTTTTTAGTTTTTTATATATATTTTATATATATTTTATTTTTTATATATATTTTCCTAGTGCATAAATCAGTTCAGAGGTGTATTTCCAAACTGAGAATGTCGCGTTATGTTGGATAAAATCAGAAGAGAGCAACGGCCATGACAAATAGGCATATAACTTTCTAACTTACATGGCGTTATTGGGTTGGTATAAAATATTTTTTTAAAAAATACTCGTATTTAACATAATTTTACTTAAATAATTTATGTTTAATATATTGCATATTGGCGTAAAAATTCAATTAGAATTTATGGGGGGAATTCAAGTATCAGTCCTTGTTGATTAGCTAACAATATTTTTATATTTGAAGGATTTTATTTTAGAGCAAATTAATTTATTTTAGAGAAATTATACTCTTTCAAGTGTCAATGTATAGTGATTACTATCTACCCATAAGTCCAAACAGTTTTTCGGGATATGCTTTTATCCAAAAAATGGTCTATTTAAAGTAGTTCCATTCGGATCAAATCTACTTACAAATTCTACATAATTGAAATTTTTTTTTTTGCTTTTATTATTTTATTTATATCGCAAAACGGAGAAGAATAAAAAATGTAAATAAAACATCTTCAAGTATATCACTGGTGAATAAGTTCTGTTCTGATTAATATTTTTAATTCAATTCGAGAATGTGTTTATTTCTTTTAGTCGCTTTCTTTTCGCCTAAACTCAATATTTGAATTTTTTTCTCTAATGTTTGTTCAACATTAAAAATCTGTTCACACTTTTTCGCCAAAGTCTTTAGTCCATTGTTTGCATGGTTACGAACTTCTTTGTCATAATTACTATCGTTCGAAACTCTTTTTAATATTTTAAACATAGGCGAAAGTTTTTCTGCAAACTGGAAAACATCCTCCATACCTTCTAAGATATCACTGAGCACTAGAACTGCTGCACGTTGAGCAGGCACGTATTTACCAGTATTTAGTTCGTCCTGAACTAATATTATAAGCTGAAAATAGAATATAATGATTTACTTTATTATTTCTATTTAATTATTAATTTAAATTATTTTACCTCATAAAAGAAATGATCTATTTGATAAGAAAGTATACGGCACAATTGACTTAAGTTTGCATAAGCAGACATACGAAATTCATCATGACGCGAACGTGCTCCTTGGAAGAAAGTGTTTATTAAAACCGCCTTATGTTTATAGCAAAGTGGACCTTAAAAATAAAATAATTTGATTTAAATAAATTCGTAACAGAAAATAGATACATAATAGAATAAATTTGAATAAAATGCAATCTTTTATTCTTATAAATATCATGGATGTTCTATAGCAAGAAAAAAAATTTCGTATTATAAATGTTACAATCTATATCTTATGACAAAAAATAGCTTTAAATAAAACAGTGGTAATTTGCAAATTCAAATCCAAAAAATATATCTTTAATCAAAATGAAGCTCTTTCGGATATACTGCCAAATTTCTATCATTATCGGTTTTTGAAAACATCTACTGGTTTAATCGATTTAATAGGTTTATATATCGCTTAATCTATAATTTTTAGACTGCAAGTGTTAGGAATTAAATTCAGTCAAATTTAAATCGTGGAATTGTTTTTAAACTCACTACAAAAGCTATAGATTCTATATATGATATCAAAACTTAGTAAGTTGGTAAAATCGCTCACACAGAAAGTTGAATACACAAAAATAATTCTGTACCTAACGCAAGAGTGTAGTTAGTATAAAGTGCACTGAAGCCATTTAAATATATTTTACAAGTGGCTGGAATTACGTCCCAGAACCAATTATCATTGCAGCCGTGAATTTCAATATCAGCAATACAAATAAATGACAACGCTTCGGTAGTTGACTTCATATTCCTGTTGGCTTCCTCTATAATAATAAAAGTAACTATAGCAGACAATATATAGAAATGATTTTTTTCGCAAATATAGCTAAACTTTTAAGTACTTAAAAATATTTAAATAAATGTTTAATCACAATATTTTCTATTTAGTTAAGAAACTTAAACTTGATCCTGTTTATATTTTAAATCGCTGTTCTAAAAAAATAATATAATTTCGTAATTGAATATAAATGTATCTCACCTAAATTTGCACAGATTTTAACAATTGCCTCTCCCACAACAAGACGTTGATCAATATCGTCTTTTTCCTCCAAATACAGATCGCACAAGATTTCTATTACATTGATGCTGAGTTTTTCAACCAAAGTTTTGAATAAATTTATAGCCTTAAGAAAAGCATATGAGTCCTTGTTTTTCAACATATTAATAGCTAACACAATAATGATGTGACCATTTGCTATCGTATAATAGTTATTGGCTTTTAGAAGATTATCGAATTTTTTCATTCCTTCCGCTTGCAAATATGGTTGAGATTGTTCGATAAGATTACGTGCTCGTTCAAATTCCTCGTGAACGTGATCAATCTTGTAATCACATTTTATGATCTTTTTCATTTCAATTAAGCGTTGTTTCAAATCTATTGGTAGACTTTGTGATTCTAACTTTTCAAAAACTGACAAAAGATGAGTACAGTTTTGTGGTTTAGATGAACTCTTTAAAATTTCATGTAATAATGATATGACACCAAATACAATTTGAGTTTGTGTTAGAGAATTGCCGGAGTTGGGGTGATCGTCTTTCGAATATTTCTGTAATATGTTAGTCATAACTTGGAGCATCCGTTCGTCATTTGCTTTCAGTTGTGTTTTGAGTGAATCAAGTTCAATTAACGCACTCAGCGTATGTAAAATTCCAAAGGGCACGGGATAATTAGAAGCGATGTAATTCATTAACTCGTCTTCTGTTTCTATCAAACTTATATCTTTAGTGCTTTCAGCATTATCAGTCTTATAAAATGTGTCACTTAAAACTAGTTTTAAAAGAATCATAAATATATCATATGTTAAAGTGTAATGCGTCTCAACTTTAAATACTTCGGCAATTACTGCAGGAATATAAGACAATATATTCACATCGTCGGTGCTGACAATAAGCACAGTGTTATTGACAATGGAAATGCGTTCATGCAGCTTATACTGCCAACGATCTGTTTTTGTAAAGAGTTTTTCAATGATATTTATCAATTCTTCATTTGTTTGGTTATTCAAATAGCGTGTGATTATGTTCGCCAACTGTTTCTTCTCTGTAGTTTTCTCTGCGGCTTGTTGAAATACTTGTAGGAACATATACAAATAGTCTCCTAATGCACTGCTTGGCAGGCATTCCACAGATGAAAAACAAAATAAATGATATATTAACGAGATAGTAAGTGAAAATTCACTATTTTCCATCAAAATAAATCCAGTAAGTAAATCCTCTGGCTCTATAAACTTGTGCAGAATGGCATCAATTTCGTTTAAAATGTAAGATTTGTTGTGGATATTTTCATCATATAATCTCCGTAATGTGAGTAACGCCGTATTCAAATTTTGATCAAAACTGCTTGTAGTTAGACATAATTTAACATATGACATAATTTGTGGTATTATCTTCTTCGCTACGGAGGTAAATGACGCAATTATTTTAGCCATAAGTTGAATAACATGCTTTGGATCAACATTACCCGCACTGCCTTCTGCTTGTATTGCTGCTTCGAATGTATGAACAAACGTCACATAACCATTGTCTAAAGTCACCATATATCGCAAATATTTGCGTATGAACATTTGTGTTTTCTGATTTATACCCATAATAATAATAGTATTTTTCATGCATTTTTCTCTAGATATATTATACCAAACAATATTAAGCATTTTAAGAATACGCTTTACTTCATCATCCTCCATCATTATTTCTTTTTCGTGATAGGCAAATAATAACGTGTAAGTTGCCGCCATAAAATGCAATAATACTATTTCCATGGAATTAGCAATATGAAAATATGTTATTTGCAACATTTCTATAAAAAATACTACAAAACAACGTAGCAGTACAAAGTTTGGTGGTGCACCTAATTCCGTGTGCCCGAATATACGTTTACTGCGTAGCAACTTATGTATATTTGGAGTCAATGCTAGATTGCTTAAATCCTGCACTGCCAATATGCAAAGATTTACATTTTCAGCGGAAATAAGATCCTCTGGCTTATCAGAAGAAAAATGAGGTAATTTCGTGATATTGACTAATGCGTACATCATAAAAACAAGATATATTATTTGCTGTTCTTCCTCGGGTGGAACTTCAATATCAAATAAAATATCTTTAATGTTAAGTGCTTCCGCTAATTTGTGTGAAATTGTTTTCAGATCATCATGGAACAACTCCTTCAAAGTTCTTAAGTTGTATTCCAAGCGCGACACCAATTCTGCTTTAGTTTCTGGAGCAGCTAAATCACAACATACAATTTAGCTTAAATTGAATTTAATATATACATACTTACATTTTTTATTTCGCAATTTAATTTTCTTAAGTATAAACAAAAATGTAGACGGTTCCTCCATTATGAATGGAATTTTAAACACAGTTAAATTTATGTAAAACGGCTTCTGCCGTTTGCAAAATTTAATAAAATTTCCAATTAGCGCGTAATGTACAATAAACTGACAGTAACCAGTGTTGTAAAATTACCATATGTCAAATATTTTGTGTTGCTATGTAAAACAGTAGGGATATTCAGATATGCACATTAACTCGTAAAGTGTTGCAATTTTATGTAATTTGTTTTTTGTGAAATTGCAATTTGCAACGAATTACCGAGGTATGAAGTCTCAAAATGTTCTCGTTATTCTGTAAAACATTGGATAATTTTTATTATTACTAAGAATTGCAAAAAATTCAATTATGATAATTTAATTATACTGCTTAATAGAAAATTATTGAATTATGTATATATATTATTGAATTGAAAAATGAGTATCCAGGCATTTGCAAGTTTATCTTTTTCCTTTATTTTGCGCTACTGAGTTAAGCTTAAGAAATAGTTAGGAAAGGTAAGTTAAAGTGGCGGTCTTGTTTCCAAAAGCCCACTTAACCTAAAATAATGGTCCATTGTGGTATCACACGAATAGCGTTGGTACGTACAAAGACTGAGAGATTAATATAGGACCAACGCTAAAAAAGGTAACAATTCTTTCATTTGATAAAGAAAAATAAATTTGACAGTTCTATGAATTTGGCTAAGTACCCTTATATTACAGGATGACAGCTCAGCAACGACGCTAAGAAAAGGTGCACCAAAGATTTTTTATCTTCTCCTAGCCTAAGAAGTGCACTGACACATGAGATGTAGCACGATCTCCACCTTACCCTCTAATGAGGATGAGCTTAGAAATAACTATTCTAAATTTTAAAAACTTTTTAAAAATTTCATTTGAACATATGACTTCATTTGTATATATATATTTAAATAAGTAAATATCAAATATATCAAGTGATTTTTTTTTTACAAATTTCGACCACTTATAGTATTTACATTAGTCAACACCATTAGAAAGTTAAACTTCACTTAAAAATTTTTCCATATTTTTCATATTAGATTTAAATTTATTAATTTATCTCATCATATGAGATAAGTACATATGCTTATACTACTTTATTCATACAAATTTTCTACTATATTTCATTATATGTATATTTTTTTTTATTTTCGCTTTAAAATAATATTTGAAAATTCTAAATATAGGCCGTGTGCGGTACTTATGCACTTATGTAAATATTTATTTTTTTATTATTTTTGGTTAGAAATTTTTAAATTTATTTATTTATTTGTTAAACATCTAATAAAATATTCATAATGGTAACACCTAATTTACCTAATTTTTATCTAATTTACTCTACTCGAAATTCTGGTAAATACCAACATTCGCTGCCATTCCTACATAATTTACTATTTCCCTCAATTTACCATCAAAAAAATAATATTTCTTTTGCTTACACAAATTTTTTATTTGTATTCCTGTAAAAACGTAACATACTTTCTTGTTTACTCCAGTTTTAAAAATTGCTTTAATTTGCATATCATTTTAATGCATGTTTGCACACAGCAACACTGTTCCAAATTTTTGCATTTGCGACTACATGGTACGTGTTGTTGTTTTTATCATGTTGTGATTTTCTCAGTTTTCGTAGTTTTCTCTGTTGATTTGGTTGTTGGAAATTTTTATGAAATTCGGTAAAAAGTGTAAAATACGACATATTTGCAACAAATGCATACAAATTCATATATATATTTATAATTATTATAAATGAAATAATTATTAATGCAAAAAATCAAATTAATTGAAAATAAAAAAATAATTGAAAATAAAGAAAATTTCGCCTATAACAAAAAGAAAAATTAATAGTGTATGTTAGTCAGTCAGTCAGTTTAACAAAATAGAGGAAAAAATCGAAACGAAACTTTCTTTTTCACCACTTAAGGAAACAAATCTCCATATTTATTTAAAGATATATTTCTAATGCAAGCAAAATTTAAAATATATAATAATACACATAAAAATAATATATAAACAAACGTTTTTATAATTTCAATTAACAAAAAATTATTTGAGTTACACTATTTACGCCTTCTATTGCCTCCCACATAAGCGTATTAACGCTTTAAGTAACGCGTTGCGCCGCTTCATATTTTGCTGGTGCTCCACGGTAGCAAAATGAAAAAGATTTTTTCTAAATTTGATAAAAATGAAAAATTGGACAACTCACATAATCACTCCGTTTCGAAGGAAACCAATAGTTTTGTGGGCAAAGTATTTACCGTTGGACGAGTTATAGTTACTGTAGAAGATGTTCTCGCAGAAGGTAAGTTCCTTGAACAACGTTCTTGCCAGTTTGTGAATAGTCTTAGTGTCTTACATTGTCACTATAAGATTTCGTTTATGTATTTATTTATTTATTTTTTTTTTATAAAAATTAAATAATTATAATATAATTACATATGACAATTAAAATTGAATTAGTATATTTTTATTTAAGCTGACTTCCAATGACTTCTTAATGATTTCGCAATAATAAGAATAAATTGAGTAAAGTCATTTTTATATTTAATAAAACAAATCTTGTTATAATTTTATAAATTTATATATATGTACGTATGTATACATATATTTAAATACATTTAAAATTGTTCTTAAAAATATAGGTATTAAAAAATTAACTTGATTTAAATACGATGAAAATAAACACTGCGTATTTTGAAAGTTAAGATAACAATGATTTTTGTCAAATTAATTATTGTTTTTTCCGGAATTAAATGTATTGTATATAACTTAGATTAAGAAATTTTAAAAAATCAAAAAAATCACTAAGATATAAAATGATTCACACAGATAATAGAAGCAAAGATGGTTAAACACATAAACTTAGCATATTTCATTAAAATCCTTTTTTATGAAATAATGTTTTACCACAATCTTTTGAAAATAAAAATGATCACTGATAGATAATAAATCAGAATACTCAATTTACTAATAAGTCTGTTGTAATCTGTTAACTATATAAACCTACAATGAAGGTAATTGCTAAAAGGTAGGCTTTTTATTGCAAGTGTAACGAACTTGAAAAATTTAAATATATTGTTGGAGATACTAGAAGAAGACATAAAAAAAAATATATTTACCAGAAATTCTATCTGTGTTCTAATGTTATATATCACCAAAACAATTCCTGGTTTCTTTTGTAATATAAGCTTTTAATAAGTTGGTAATCTTCATCTTCTTTGTGCTTATGAGCAGTTTAACATATGCTCAAATAGTATTGATTTTTGCTTTAGGAATATATACATCGTTATATTAATCTAATTATTTTTTATATTTAATTACATATTTTATGCTTCAGAACAAAATTTATATATGTGATGTCTTTGTTTTATATAATTTTATTAACTTATATGTGTTAAGAAAATTTCAACACATAGGTTATATTGGTTGATTATATTTCTTTATTAAATGTATTATAAAATATCAATTATCATATTTTGAAATTATTTTATAATTCGATTTGTAGTCATTTTTAGTCTTATGTGTCTTATATGAAACCATCATTAATATTGGTATACAGTATGAAATAAGACTGGTGCCAACGAAGTTTCCAGATTAGACCTCCAAATTTTTTCCTTAATTAATCAAACCGAACTTTGTTCCTAAAGTAATTATACGTATTAGCAATAATCTGATTACTCACGTCATTATAAACAACTGTTTTAGAAAATCTGTTATTGAAGAGATCATATAAATTAGTAATAATTTCATTATTATTATTATAATATTTCCACAAATTATTTAAAAATATCTGTTATTAAAGATATAATATTTCTGATATTATAATATTTATAAAATAAGTTTCATAAAATCTGCTTTTAATATGATTATTCAGGTTAGCAATAATATGTAATAAGACTCTATTAGAAAATCTGTTATTGAAGAGGAGAATATACGCTTTATAGTAATTGAATTTATAAAAAATTCATTTCATTTTTCTAAAGCAAAATACGTTGATTGTGAATTTATAAACTTATCTAGAAAAACATATGTTAAGAAAATTAAATAACTTATTAACATTTTTCTTTTTTTCAAAACGTAATGAGAAACTGTAAAATTTGAAATTTTTCTAAAATATGTATTAGTAGCAATATAAGTTATATAAATTTAATTTCCGTTAATATTTTAAAATAATTAAAAAACTTATATGCTATTAGCTTAGCTTCTAAGTTAAAAATATTTTAAAATTTAATTGTTGGTTTCTCACATCACACATTTTCTGCAATTGTGGACGCATTCATCTTGGGAAAGATATGCATTACAACATATGAAAAAAAGTCGTTTATGTTACGCAGTTGGTTCAATAGGTTCAATAGATTCGCTTTGTATAATATTCCCGACATAATAATTATGATAACAAATAATATAAGCAACGCTCAAATTTGATTCACATTACATAATATTTCCTACCTAATAATTAAAAAAACTTCTAGGCTGTTAAGTTTTTTGATTATTATTATTAGAAATTTTTTTTCCGAAGCTCCTACAGAAGCTTCAGAAGAATAGCACTTGCCCTTTGATATTAACGGATGGCTCGGGAAAATAGACTCGGTCGTTCTTAGAGCCTAAAACTATTCACTTTTAAATAGTCGATAGTATATAATCTATTATTTTGATTATTAATTTGAAGATTTGCTACAACTTATGCCTTAAGACTTGCTGAGGTCTTTTGTTCAGCTTTATATTTCATTCTCAGTTTTAGATTCTTACTCTTACTATTTAGAATCTAACCTGTAGTAATAACAGGTTAAGTTTTATTTAAACCTCAGATTTAAAATCCAAGAGTCCTCGATAGTTTGTTTGGCTTCTAGTCACAGTAGGATAAGTACATGGTATGTAAACCTTATAACGAACTAAAGAACCATCGTTAACTAGATCTTTTATAATTTGTATGACATTTGAGTTTATAGTTTTATGTCATTAATTTAAAGCAATTTAAGCTTTAATTTATTTATGGTTGATTAGCGTGTTTACTTTGAACTTTTCAGAAGTCAGTAAAGCTGTTTTATCCTCCTTCCTGAATAAAGTTTTTTTTTTTTGAAATTATGGTTAAATCCGCATAATGATCCGGACGCTATATATGGATTGCATACTCTTTTTTTGCTAACAGTCTGTCCTTTTATAATCTATGTTTCCCTTATGAAGAACTCTTATGTCCATTTTTCTGAATAGATTTTCGGAAATTATTTTGTTCGTTATATTTTCAAATTAATTTTGTTGGTGTGGTAAGTAACTTTAAAGATTTTAGAACATAATTTCAATGATGACTCCAATTTAAATAATTAAACTATTTTGTAATAAGAAAACTATTTTTAAAAAATTAAAATTTTAATACGAAAATATGAATAAAAAATAAATCAAATGAACTTCGAAACGTGGTTGGTATTTATACGGATAATAACTATATAAAATAAATTAAAAATAAAAAGCCAACTAACAGATAAGCTTTTAACAAGATAAATAATACTATAAAAAGTGAACTCAGAACTATTTTAATATAGTAAATCGAAATTTCTTATAAACATATTGTTCTTTTTTTTTTTTTTTATAAATATGAGTATATTTATATGTGCATTTTCTTTAATTTATTTAAATAGGTTTTTTCTTTTTTAATTAGTTAATAAATTATATATATAAACACATGTACAAATAACCGATTTAATCCTTTTCATTTTATTTCTATTTTAGAGTAATGAACAAAAATATCTGCACTAAACATTTATAGCATACATTTTCATTAGAATTTGGTATATTTCTCACCAGTTTATCTTGAAATGCGTAATGATTTATATTATTTCAAGGTGTTTATAGTAAAAAACTTGTTGTTATATTAAATACTACTGACATAAATCAGCCGATAAGATAAGAATTCATGTTTTCTTTAAACATTTTTTTATCAGTTTATATGCATACATGTATATATTTGGTATTAAATATTTTTTATTATAAAGATTTTAATATCTTCTTAAGTGATAAAGAAACAGATTCGAATTTCATTTAAGTTAAGGAGCCTATAACTTTTTTCCATATATTCATTATATTTTACATTCTTCATACTTAAAAAATTTGTTTGACAACAATACATTCTTATTTTGATGACGTAAATAAATAAATAAATAAATAATTAAGTTAATTAATGAGTAATCATAGGAGCGAAATATGTATGCAGTATAATTTGTTGGGCGTTTTGACTATATAAATCAATTTATTGTACAAAAATAAAAAATAAAAATAATATATGCATTATCACGTATATGACGTGTCCAATTTGTTTACATACACTATGGTATATGTATACATTATATGCAGTTTCAATTTACAATCGATTTGCAAAAACAAAAAAAATTATTTATAAATACTTGCTAGGGAAATATATTTTGGTATAAACAGATTTATTTTTTAATTAATATATCTTAGTTTTAAATCAAAACTGTTATACAAGTGTTATATTGGATCTTTCAAAAAGTAAATTTGTTTCCTTTTTTGGTGATAATGAAATGTGTTTTTCTAATAATATATAAATATTTTATATAATTTACTTTTAATGTGCTTTGGATCATTTATTTTACTAATTAAAAATTAAATTAAATTATTTTTGTGAAATATATTGTTAAAATTCTTTTCACTAAAACACATTTTTCACAAATATTTCGATCTAGCTCGTAGATCACCTTCAGTATGAAGATGTTTTCACGGTCATAAAACTTTTAATATTTTTTGAAAAAAAAACTAATTGAAGTAATTTTTGATGATCACTTTTGAAACACCACTTTTTTTGCCATCTAAAAAATTTTGTAGAGACGGTAACAAATGACAAATTGTAAGTGATAGATCTCTAGACAATAAGCTGGGCACTTATAATGTGTATGAATTACATACTATCCAAACTATTAAAGCTTTTGTTAAGTTATCAAACTTATATGAGATCTCGCATTAATTTGATGAATTTTACCAGTTTAATGATAGCATACTTCAAAATGATATTGTCAAATAGGTCAGAGAATATTATAAAACGAAATTAGAATATTACCCAAGAGAACAATTATAATAAAGAGATGTACGTGACAAAAAAATGATGACTGTTTCTATTAATTTAGAAGTAGAAGTATAGATAGATAGATATAGATATATATACATAGATAGATAAAAATAGATTAATTTGTACTAATTGAATTTATAAAAAGTTTTAATTCTTGAAACTCTTTTGCCTACTAACAGGTTTCCAAATAGAAATGCAGATGTACAGACAAATACACAAAAAGTCGTCCCTTTTTAAATCATAACGGTCCTTTTTTAAACTGGTACAGAGTTTATGTCATCTAGATAGAGCCAAGTTTTTCTTGACTTGTCAAGCTTAAAATACCACTAAACCACAATTTTGTTAATCTCTAAAACTGTGAGACCACTTTACTTACTAACAAACAAATCGGCATACATAAAAAAAAAAAATAGAGTTCTCTTAATCAATTTGTCTTGTGCTGATTAAGAATTAATTGGTCTGCACAGATTCCAGTTTTCTTCACTTTGTAATAATCATCTCAATAAGCTGAATATACCGTCTACTTATTATATTTTCAATCTCAAAAAATTGAGAGATAAGTTTAGATACTAACAGATAAATATATGTACATATGATCACCTCAATAGAGAAAGATACTAATACCCTTAGATTTGTGTTGTTTATAAGATCTGTAATATGTCTCTTACTTTGTTACAAAAAACTTGTCAAATTGAATATATCATTTACTTATAATAATGTATAACTCAAAAATGGAGAATCTATTTTGTATAGAAATTGCTAGATAGCTATTCAGTTAGATAGATAAAAAAGTGAACATATCTAAATCAATTCATTCTCTATTGAAGGAAAAATATATTTTTAATAAAGCGGTCGGTGTCTTAAAATGCCATTTATTCACAAAAAATAAACACTGAGAGACTAGGTTGAAGAAAAGTAATACATATGTATTAGTCTATATAGTCTATATATATATGTAGTCTATATAGGATCCACTATAGTTTAAAGAGTATTAAAATTAATGTTTGTAGATGTTTTCTTTTATTTAAAGATATTAGCAATTCTAAAATAGTAAATTAATTTTAGTAAGTTTATATACATAGAATAGAATAGAACAGAATAGAAATATACGGGGTACTAGCTCCCAACGGAGCAGAACACTGCGACTAGATTGATCTTTTGTGCTGTAACTAACCCAAACCGAATAGAAGACATACTGCCTTTCGAATAAAAGCCAGAATGTCGTTCGTTAAAGACCTACTAATGTCAGAAGGAGAGAGCAGCTGTCCTCCCAGTGACCTTCTCCTTGCCCAGATCAAGGCTGGGCAGTTACAGAGAATGTGACTGGTAGTCTCGTCTGCTTTTAAGCAGAGTCGACACTCCTTCTCATCGGACAGACCTATTTTATTAAGGTGATAACGCAGTCCATAGTGATCTGTTAAATAACCCACCAGCAATCTCAGCAAGTTTAGACACATATGTGTAGATATATTTCTGGTGTAGTAAAGTTGAAATGCTTTTTAATTTTGAGAAATTTTAGTATTGAATTTCTATTAATAAAACATTACGACTATTAAATAACATTATTGAACGCTGATACCATCAGCTTTAATTTTTGCAATATTTTTTTTATCCTTGAGTGTTATTTGACATTTACTTTTATATATTTTTTAATCGCTTGGGAGTACCGTAATATATTAGATATGCTGATACAGTGAATATAAAATGTCGTAGATGGTGATTGGGTTTACATATTACTATATATTCCAAATGTTAGTACGCAGTTAAGTGCAATTCAATTAATTGCAGACTTTTAAGTGTTTATACTAAATAAGAAAACTATAACATACGAATTTAATTAATTTACTATACAAATTTCTATCTAGGAACTCTTAATTGTAGTATATGTTATATGAAATACATACATGTCGCGTTCATTATTTACGTTTTGTCACAATATATGAAGAGTATATCGAACGTAGTTTCAGTGGCTCAAACGAATTCAATTTAATCAATTGCTCTGTATATATAGTACGTTGAATTTACTAATACAATTCAAGGTTTCCTCGTTTATTGTTTAGTTAAAGGAATGTAGCAAAGTGATTTATTAAATAACATTTCTTATGGAATCTCTTTGAAAAACTGTTCAAGGTTTCGTTTGTTTCCAAAAGGTCCTTGTAGCATTTATTTTTACTGCGTTTTTATTTATGTTCGCGTCCTTTCGCCCCATTGCAATGCTGGAAATTAAGGATACGAGAGTGTAAGGAACAACTTAACAATTTTAAGAGCTTAGTAAATACTTGTGTACTAAAAACTCAAATCAACTAAAATTCTTTCATTTTTCCGTGTTATTAGGTGACAATAAAAATATTAAAATGCCAAGTTCAAGCACTTAACATGCTTTATAATTAATTCATCAAGTATTTATATTCCAAATGCTGACAATTTTTTTAAGTTACTATACGGAATAGTTTCTTTATCTCATAATGCAAGCGTTCTTCTCATATCCTGGTTCAAGGATATTTAATTCCGAATTAATTTCCCATATCTCACTTCAGGGTTAACTACATAACATATAAACAGACATACATGTTGACAAACAATTTATAATTCAAAGGGGGTGCAATTTATATCAACGGTAAATTGAGAAATTTGAAGAAAAACTTAATTTATAATAAAATTAATAATAAATTTAATATACAATAAATAAAAATACAAATTTTTTATTGAAAAAAAAACACAAATATGGAAAGAAAAAGTAAGAAGAAATAAAATTTACAAATCTATTCATTTCAAAACCTGATCATTTTATAACAATGGTTCCCAACCTTTCTTTGACCAAGGGCCATTATGATAAATAAGGACCATCATGATACTATAAATAGTCATAAACTGAGTGACTATTTTAATATGCTTTATGCATCTCTGGTATAATGTATAATAAATTGTATAAGTGCATAAGTAAATTATATAGGTATATTCTTATTTGAAAATTGTTTGTGCTTATTTTCTAATAAGCGAGGTCTCAGCGGATAAACTAGAAGCTATGTATCCATACCTGTTAAATTTGATTTACAGACCATTTTTTAGCATCCTGCAGACCACCGGTTGGGAAAAACTGCTTTATAACATTTTTAAAATCAAGTTCAAGGAAGTATGTTATGTACATTTGACTAAAGTGTTTAAATAATAAATAGTCTTTTAATATATAATTAGAAGTACATATATACGGCTATATTGCTAGTTTTATTTTCTAGCGTTGTACAGTTAGTTATCAACAGAAATTACTCGTATTATTAGCTAGTAATAATAGGTAATATGAGCAATGATGTTTACTTGATCAAGAAAGCCTCGAAGAATATATATCTCAAAATAAATATTTTAAAGACCTTGACGCAATGCAGCCTTTTCAAGGGTTAAGAAAGTTGAAGTATACGTAGTAAAAATAAGATTAGGTATGTGGAAAAATAATATAATATGGTGAGTGCAAAACACAACTCATATAAGAAATATAGAATTGATAAGGTAATATTATATCTATTAAAATGTTATAATATTATTCTTCTAATAATTCTGTTAAAATTTTTATATTCGTTAAATAAATTTGGAGAAGAAATAATCATCTTTTTGACTTTTACGGGTTGAAAAAATTATTATTAGGATTATTCATTGCCTATTATATATGATACATGCTTATCAACTATGTATATTTAAAAAGTATAATTTAATAAAAAAAAATATACAAAACCTTTTAGCGATTACTGTTGTTATTTGAGTAAGTTATAAATTGGTAGTATCTGTAGAATTTACAATATCGACAATATACAATATTATGATATACTCGTAACATAAATGTATGAATAATGATGTCAAGACAAAGTAACAATATTTTAGATGTTGGTTTGAAAGTAAATTTAAACCCAAAATATAATAGAATAATTTAAATCTTAAATTTGCGAGTTTTGGGTACATCTATTTACAAGAAATCATTATCCGTAACTAAACAGTCCATATAGGACCTAAGCCTGTTTAACAACAGTCTTCCATTCTTCTCCGATGTTTCTTTTCTTTTTCAATTTCTTATATTCATTACTTCTAAGTCTTGCTGCACACTGTCTTTCCAACGTTATCTTGGTCGCCCTTTTCTTCTGGTATACAGCATATATTCTTAAAAATAATATATAGAACAAATTAAATATATAGGACAAAGGAATGAATAACTCTTTAAAACAATAATAATACAATCATATACATTTGTACAGAATATATATATCTATATATAAAATCCATACTTCATTTAGATTTTTATTAGAGTAACAATATCATGAAGAAAAAAATTGGATTAAGATGGTATAAGTAGGACTAATATTAGTGAATTAGGGAACTCATAATAGATTTCATAGGTCACGGTGCACCGGTGTCTCTTGTTATAATAATTATAACAGTGTTTAGTGCATAAGATATATAAAGTAGCTTGCGGTGTTAGTTGTTCCATGCCATACCATCCATGCCAGTTCATGTTCATTTGTGTTGAATTAGTTGCCGACTGTAGCGCATTATTGACTTGCATTTTCGTAATGTAAGCATTACGTTATGTGGAAATTTTATTGATTTTTGTTTCTTTTTTGTTCAACGAACTTTTCCTTTCATTTTGTTAAATTTGAAATTCTTGGCAAAATGAACTTTGCGCAGTGCAGCGAATAAATTTCACTTTTTTGAGTCGAAGTCAATATTGACTACAATTTCTTGCTGCAATCTGCGTAAATTGCAGGTTTCGGCAATATTTATTCTTATAAAATTAAAAATGCAATAAGCACGAACTTGTTATTTAATTGCATACTAATTTCCATTTTCATTTTAGCACATTGCAACAAATACAAATCGAAGTTAAGTTATATGAAACCAATTTCGTATACTCCTATCATAAATATTTTCCCAATTTTTTTGCTTTCCATTTTAAAGTTTTTACATAACTTCACTTTATTGCATTCTATACGATTTGTATTTTTAAAAATTATTTTTTAAATTATATAATCCAGCAATTCCAACTGTTTATATTATGTAGAGCTCACTTGTTTCTTTTTATAGATGAAAATGGATATAATGTTAATATTCGATGCTTAGAAAACTAGGTCTGGTGACATGTCTGCTTTCTTAATTTTCATTTTGCTAACTGTATGGTCTAAAAAATCTGGCTCATATTTTAGAACTGTAATAGTATAGTACTTTCCTACTATTGACAGTAAAACTTAGTGTATTTAAATAAACATTTGTCATATCCAATGATATTTTATAATTTTGCAAAAATATTATTATTGAAAAGAAGGGATAGTGCACTGTGATCTAAAGGATCTATTGTGCACCTTAGTCGGATTAGAGAGTTTCTCCATCTCCGATTGCTTTAACGAAAGACAGTATAGAGCCTATCTTTACAAGTATGGAATCCTTATGATCCATGAATTTCCCTACTAGGTGTTTCTTCCGCTTTTGCGTCATTGCCGGGTACTCCCTAAGCACATGGTATACAATTTCTCTCTCTTCTCTACAGTATCTGCAGTCTGAGTTGGATTGAATTCCTAACTTCGATAGGTGATTATTGAATCTACAGTGACCGTTCAATAATTCCACTTAATAAAATATAGAGACCACTAAATATGGGTATACAGTCACATATTCTATTATATCAGTATCTTCGATAGAAATAGCGAGAACCATCCGTATAATACCGATAATTGAACATTTTGATAAATAGGCTGTAAATGCCCAGTACCCCAGTAAGAAGTATACTATTAAATTATTAAATAGAGTTTTAAAAATGTATTACTAAAATAATTCTACTTTGAACTATTACTCATAAGTTCTTAAAAAAAAATGCGTAAGTTTTATTAAAGAGCTGTACAACATGTCAATAAATAATAAAAACGCCCCACAATTTTTTTTTCGTTTTGTTTAGTGACAAATAAATGTAGTCAAAATATTATTCTGTTTTGATTTTTTTATAACTTTATTTTGGTTTTATTAATAAAGTTTATAATATTCCCATTCAAATTAATACAATTGATTTAATGGACCGCGCTGTATCAATGGCTCTAATAAAATTTTTAAATATAAATGGTTTCTTCAAAAGATAGTTTAATATTAACAATTTTATTCTGTAAAAATATTAGGATTCAAATGGTGATTTTAATGTTTTTTTAAAAAAAAAAGTGTTCTTAATAGGTAAAATGGTTTTGGAGATATAATTTATATGAAAATGAAGATTTAGTAATTATTATATCGGAAGTTAATAAGTTTTTAATATGTTTTTTTAAATCAAGCAAAATAAAATTATTTACAATGGATTTACATTAAATATAGAATACTTCTATTAATGTTGAGTTTAAGGATTTATAAACACTATATATGATAAAAACTATATTAACAATAAAATGACACATGTATTCAAGTTTTTCTTATCAATATATGTTTCCCTCGTTTATGTATACATATATTTTCTCGTTTATATATATATTATACATCGTTAACCTTTTATTTATATATATATATATATATATATATATATATATATATATGTTTCCCTCGTTTATGTTTCCCTCGTCTAATGTTATTATTTCAAAGTTTTTCTTATAGTTTGACTTTTAAAACTTACAAAATAGGTTCCTCGGTGATTCGAACGATAAAAGCTTAGAACATTCTTTTAAAATTGCAAACAGTTAGTGCTTCTTCAGAACCAAGTCTGAAATACTAGCTGAGTGAGGAAGCAATTGGTATTATTTGACAATGGTTGTCAATTAATTTTAGTTTTTATGGTGTTATATTGTATTGGACATGGTGTTTACATGGTGTTTGACATGATGTAATATCCTAATTAACGACATTTCATGTTTTTTTGATTACAAGCCGTTGTGCTGCTGTGATTTTATATTAGTAATAGTTGTATATAGCTATAACAATTATATTATAATATAAAGCTTACAGCTATGGCATTTTCGCCGTCAATTATTTTATATGGTACAACACTCGATATTGAGGGTTATTTCTTTTTAAATGAACGAAGTTATAATAAAATAAGTTTTTATCTATTGATGTCCACAGAATCGGTTACCTATCTTTCTCTCTGAGCATAGTAATAAAACCATATGTTGTCTATAAAATATGCAGTAAATGAAATATTTTTATTTATATGTCTAAATAGTGTTCGGAATCATCAAATCGTTAGAACACTTTTTTTAATGGTTCCCCGAGTAAAAACGTTTGATAGCTATGGTAGCTATATAACGACTTTTAACTACCGCCAGCATACTACTCAGTGTTGACGGATTTTCCTACAGCAAAGCTTCTGTAAAGCATATCAACTTATAGTATATAATTTTGCTTTATTTTTATTTATTGTTTTAAAAGTACTAAAAGTTGTTTTTCAAAAATCAATTTATATTATCAGATATATAAAACTGGGCATTATAGAAAGACCTGCTTTTAAGGCGCCATCTATACGTCAAATGAAACACTTTTCAGTAACTTGTTTTGTATTAATACAACAAATGATTAAATAAATATTTATGTTAATGGAAAAACAATATATTAATTTTGTTAAACATATCAGTTTTTGTTATTAACTCTAAAAAATACATAATGAAATGAAAAAAAAAAGAAAAAAATTTTTGGAGTAAGCAACTTAATAATTGTAAAATTTAAATTTGTGTTGACTCGCACTTATTAAGAATTTTTTTTTTTATTTTTGATTTTGGATTATTATACCTGTAAAGCATAACACGTTATTTTTGAAGTTCATTAACTTTACACTTAATAAAGTTTGTCATCAAAAAGTTTTGTAAAAGTTGCGAATCTCAAACCAAACACGTGAATGCAGCTTGTAAATGTATAGCTCAAATGAAAGTTGCAAATCAACCGGTTCAGCTTTTTTTCTCCTTTTTTAATATGTTGATCTTGCAATAATATATAAACAAATATGAATAGTGATATATATTCATATAAACAAAAAAAAAAAACAAAAAAAAAGAAAATTAACACAGTGGTTTAGACATATATTAGCCACTGGGGGGTTACCTTATATGTAATATTAAAATTTTGGAGTTATTATATATAAATTATACCAAATTACTTTATTTTAAAATATATAATAGAATGTTGCAAAATCTCAACAAAAATGTGAAAAAAAAAAATTTTAAATACTTAAATTTTAATAGTGAGTAAACACTTGTCGCCTCAGCAGCCAGGTCGAAGGCTACATGGCCAATCTATTTCAAATGTACAACCTCTGACTTAAAACACAAAAGCAAATGATTGGTATCTAGGTTAATATCTGTCTTTACAGGACCTACCCTGTGGTATCTCCTGCACTGCGTGTCTACCAACTCTCAAAAGGACACTAGAAAACCTGATGTGTCTATGTCCAGGTTTGACTAAAACTAGGCTTAAGTTTCTGTGGGCCCTTTCTTCAACACACTCGGTGATATCTGTAGCATTAGCATTAGCCAGATTCTTGCCTTTGTAAATGCCTCTGGCTGGTTCTAGCTTAACCTTTTCTTTACTACCCACTATGTTATTACGAGGTTTTGTGGATTTAAAACTGCTTTTTACCTAATTGAGGAGGACTCGTTCGTCCCTCCACCACAACTTGTTAACTAACTAAATTATTTTGTGTAGTTTTCCCTGAAGATGACTATCGAAGATAGTCGAAATATCGGAAATAAAATATAACGATTTTTAAATATAAATAATAAATTAGTGTCTTTTTATTTATATTAAAATTTGACCAATTAGCCCGGTAACAAATTATTATACTAACTAAATTAAATTAAAAATATTAAAGAATATTATTATTGTTTTTTAGAGTTGTGAGAAAATTATACTTTTGCTAGTGAGAGTATTGAGAGTAGTACTTAAAGCGTATTGAATGTACATGTTTCAGAGAATTTCACCGTATCTGAACACTCTTCAGCTTTCCTTGATTTTCTATAAGCAAACAAAAAAAAAAATTATTATATGATAACTCTGGTAAACATACAGAATTACTCATCAATTATATAATGTATATTATTCAATGTTGTGTGAAAACTAATTTCGAATGGTTGAGTATAATTCATATAGTATATTAGAAAGTCTAATTTACAATAATACTACACCACTGTATAATTATATATAAATATTATTTTATTTCAATTAAAATAATTATATTTTTATTATTTATCGGTAATTAGTTCATTTAAACCAGTATTTGTTTAGCATAAAATGAAGGTTTTAACCTAGAAACAAACAAGTTGAATTATACGTATATATAAGATTAAATCAAATCTATTCTGTCTAGACTAATGCACTCAGTACCGTGTGAAATAATAACATAGAGTTTAATACGTGTAAAATTATTAATGTTTTTAACAACGAAAATATAGATGTCATGCAATAATAAATACTCTATAATGTTTTTTAAAGTGCAATCACATTAATAATTGATAACAAATAAATGAACTATTTAGATATGCATACAATAACAGTTAGTACCTTTTAACATCTAATTGATTTGTAAATATGAAAGTCATTCGTATATAGGAATTACTAAATAGCTTGCTTTCGGAAGCTATCCAATTTTTTTTTATTGTCTTTTTTAATATTTTTAAGCTGCATATATATAAAAAGACTAGTTGGTAAATTTGGTTTACATGTTTTAAATTAATCACTTAATTAAATTAGTAATTATAATTTAATAATTAAAAAATTATATATATACTTAATCACTTAATTATCACTTAATTAAATTAAATATTTGTAATTTAATAGTTACAAAATGATATATATACAATTATATTTACTAAAAAATTAAGTAACATTTTCAATCATTCTTCCTTTTTATTCTCTTTGAGATAGTATCTTATTATTTCTCAGACACAAAACTGGATGTTTTTCGGTAACAAGAACATTTCTGGTGTAACTGAGCTTAGAATATCAGCTCTTGTAAAATTGTTGAACATCTCAAATGAATTAATCTTTTTGTCAAACAAGTGCACTGAAACTGCAGCTCTGTATCTCATAGCGTCATCCATCTATTCAACTATCCCTTAGACAAATCTCAAAGTAAATGAGATGTGAAAATGGTTTGATCCAAAGTATGTATCTAAATCACATCGTCCTTACCTATCCCATCCTTATTTTACATTTCTTATAAATAAGATCATGTAGTAAGTTATTTTCTGTCCGAGGATATAGGGTCCCTAAAAATAATCGTAAATAATTTTGGAATCTGTTTTTTTATCAAAACACAATAAACTAAGAGAAGGTTGAAATTATCCTTTGGCTACTTAAATAATAGGTAACAGATTAAAATATTTTAGTATGCAGAATTTGAGATCATTTTAATAGTTTTCATTTTTAGAATTGAGATTCTAAGCGAATTGGAAGTGTTATCGAAGAGACAAATTAACACTGTATGTTTTTGATATACTCTACAATAAAAACCAACCCGAAATAGGATCCGGTTAATATTAATTAAAGAAATCAATTTTAAAAATTTATTGTTTTAATGACTAAATTTTTTTATTAAAATACAATAATACTCTTTAAAATATTTTTTGTTTTTTAAAAGTTTTTATTTTAACCAATATTTCGACTATATTCTATAGTCATCTTCAGGGCAGTTCAGTATTATTTATTATTGATCAATAAGTGCGTTTAAAGAACGAAATTCTTATTAAAAATAAATTTTAGAAGTTCTATTTTTCAATCAGTTCAAGAAGATCAGTAGGAATCAATGAAGCGAAATCTTTAATATATCGAAAACCATTTTTGTATTTTTAATATTTAAAAATATTAGAGATAATAAAGTTTTCAAAAAAATTTTTTTAAATCTTAAAATGCAATGATAAATCCAATCAGCAATTCATCACATTTTATTCACAGGCATGCTCTAAAGTAATATTGGATTGTTTATTACTGCTGTATTGACTATTACTGGAATGTAAAGAAATTTCCATTTCTTATAAAGCAACCTATTTGTTTAGAATCTTATTATTGTATTTTTGTTTATTTAAAACGTAAAATAAATTATTTGTTAATTTGCTAAATTCCTAATAGTAAAGCAGTTAATTCATTAACACTTTATTGTTATTTTTTTTACTTAAATTGTTTCATTGTAGTCTAACTACAGCCTTTAGTTTTATAGTAAAGTTAATTTATTTTATGTTTTCCCATTTTAAAACCTTTGAATTTTTGTTATAGATATCTTATCTAAGAATATGAAATACATTAGTAACGTATTCAAGTCTATCTACCTGTAATTGTATCTTTCACCAAATATTTTTTAAAGATTCAATGGAAAATTTTATAAAACTGTTTGAGAATTAATTTTGTTCTTATATAATAATACTGTTAGTACATAAAAATGTACTGTAATTATGTTATTAGTTATTTAACTTTAAAAGTACATGTTGTATAATTGTTTGTGAGTTTCAAAGATCAGATTAATCATTGAGATTTCAGCATTTAATGGAACAAAGTGCCCGTACCTTAAAGAACTTTTGTAGTGCAATGGACATCAACTAAACCACCTATCGAATGAAAGGCATAATAACTTTAAGAAATATTCCAGAATGGCTTTAAGCTCTGTAATGTGTTTTATATTAAAATATAATTAATATATATATCATTTTACTTAGATCATATGTTATTGAAATGTTTCTCTGACTGAAAATTGTGTCTCTAAAATACAACTATGATTTATTGTTCATGGTAATCCATTTTTTTGAATAAAATCTTTAACTTTCTTAGTTTACAATTGCTAATCTCTCTGGGTGTAGCCAATATAAACCAAATATTTTGTAGTTAAGTTGTCAATAGACAGACAGCAATATTAATATTTATTTCTAGATAAACTTATTTAGAATGTCTACATATAATCTGAGGTTACAATTTAAAAAAATTAAATTAAACATCAGACTTGCTTTACTGCTCTAAAATTATATATTTAAGGTTTTATGTATGCTATTTTACAGAACGCTTCAAAACCAAGAAGTTGCAGCTTCTTTTTTCGTTCGGGATTAGTAAATTTTATAAGCCTGGGTTGCATAGTATATATGCTAATCAGTCAATAACTGACAATAACAGAATTTAATATCAAAGTCTTTATTAGTTATATATTAATAAACGTTTTTCTTAAAGTACTTAAAAGAAATGTAAATTAAAACTCTTCTAATCGGAAGCAATTCGTATGTTCCAGTAATTACTTTATTAAAAAATCTATAATGACTTATTTTAAATTTTCCATTTAGTTTGAAGATTAAATATTAAATTGCTTTATTTATCAAGCTGAGATGCTCAATTTTTAAGCATCAAATTTCAAATTTTTATGATTCAAAATTTATGAAAAATGTTAAAAAAAAGATTTTAATATGCAAATGATTTATACATAAATAACTGTATTATGCTATAAAACAAAATTATGTTTTTTCCCGATTTTAGTTTTTTTCATCGCATCTTCTATTAGACCAAGTTGATTTGCATTCCGTTTGGGAGAACGCCAACGAAATCTCAAACTGCTTACTGTATCTTTGAAGAGTTTGATGAATAATAAATGCAAAAAGCTTAAACTTTAATAATTTTATTAAGGGCGCACATTTGCTTGATGTCAATTTATTTTGCATATATATTTAAATGGTAATTTTAGTGTCTAATCTAATTTTGCAAACAAGTTAAATCACACGAAAGAATTTGCAAAGTTTTGATGGAAAATTTTTTTTTTAATAATTCTTTAATAAGTTTTATTTATTTTTATAATTTTCTTTTCCATATATACAAATTTAATTTAGTTAGTCTAGATAGCAAGAAGCTAAAAAGTTTTCTGTCTGATATTTAACAAAAAATTATATAGGTAGACAAAATTTAGTTTTATTCATCAATATTCATCTTCTTCAGTTAATTGTGTAGAAAGAAGTTAATAAAACTTATCCAAAGGGATGAAAATTTTCGACTGTTAATATTATGACCTTTAAGTATACATACTTCATAATCCACACGATATGATGTATGTGAATTACCCGATATGATATGATACGATATGATTTAATATGTATAAAGAAAGCAATCGCAAAAAAAACAGTATTAGATTACGTAGCAAAAAGTGTGCTTTTATCAGAACAATGTACTGTGTCACGTCAAATTGTATCCTCTTTCCTGTATTTGCCCGATTAGACCCCGAACGACTATATATGTATTTCGAGGTTTCCAAAAAAAATACACCAAATACTATTTACTTTAACAATGACGTCGTCTTATTCGATATAAACTTATAAAGTCTTATTTTAAATCTACAGATAAATCGTTTTATATAGAAATGTCCAAGAAGCGTATTGTTTCTTTTAAAAAAAAAGTTAATAAAAAAAAAGTATTACAAAAATATTGATAGTAAAAATAATACAAAAAAAAACCTATTATTAAATAACAAATAATGCAAAACAAGTTTTAAAAAAAATTAATACAAAAAAAAAAAATAATACTAAAAAATAATATAATATAAACAAGTAATACAGAAAATATCAAAAAAACTAATACACAAAGATATTAAAAAAAGTAATAGAAAAATTTTAATAATAAAAATAACACAAAAAAAAAGAAAATAAAAAAAGCATAGTATTAAATAAAAAATAATACAAATTAGATATTAAAAAAAATATAATATAAAACAAATGTTAAAAAAAATTAATTAATTAAAAAACAATAATACAAGAAAAATAATATAATACAAAATAAAATACAAAAATATATTAAAGAAAAAATACAAAAATTTTGATAATAAAAGTAATATGAAAAAAAAAGAAAAAAATAAAAAAGCATAATATTAGATAAAAAATAATACAAAACCAATATTAAAAAAAATAATACAAAACAAATATTAAAAAAAAAAATACAAAAAAAATAATAGTTAGCTTGTGAGTTTACTAACTTATTTGGAAGTTTATTTTACCTAGAAGGACGATGTAATTTTATATTTATAAGTCACTAAATTGACAGTAAATATTTTAAATATTTTAGTTAAATATTTTTGAGCAATGGATTGAAAGTAATTACAACGGATACCTCGTTAAACGGATACTCAAGGAACCAGCAATTCTGTTAGTTTAAAAAAAAGTGCTTTGTATGAAAAATATAAACTGGATCAGTAAAGTTAGATGGTTAAGAGGTAGTTTTTCAGATCTTTCACTGTAGTAGTAGTTGTGTTGTTTTTGGGAATACTGTTTAAAAATATAAACATTATAAAAAGTTGGTATTAAATTGTTAAATTATTTTATCACATATAAAACAGCTTTGCTTACTCACAGCTTCAATCAACAAGTCATTTAAAATCTAAATTTTTGTTTATCTCCTATCAATTCATTTTTAATTAAGTTTATACCTTCTTCCTTAACTGTTATAAATAAATAATTTACATATTTACATTGTTAACACTCATATTAAGTCGACGCTTTGAATTTTATTTATTCGCTTTAAAGTGACAGAATCAACTTCATAAATTATTCATTCATCCAGCGCAAACGCGGAATATTATTAGACATCAAATAAACAAAATGCAAGAACAAAGTAGTACGCTTGCTAAGAGGACTGTAAGGCTTTGTTAAATTTCATAGAACAAACATATATATATATATATATATATATATATATATATGATATGTGTGTATATGGAAATATGTATATAATCCGTATAATTTGTATCATACCTTATCCCTGTTTGCAATTGTAAACATTTCAGTTCAGATTACTATACCCTTATCTAATAAATAAAGCGTTCTCAAATTAATTTAACATAATAAAATGACAGTATGAATATTTAAAACTTATAAGAAGTTGAATTAAGATGTTAATTAAGTAAACACAATATATACTATATGTAAATAACAAAAATATGTAAGTTGTTTATGAAAGTAAATTTTTTTATGTTTAAAAAACTGTTCGCATCGTGTAAGATTACAAAATAATTAAATAATGTCAACATAAAGACTTTGACTTGATTTCATAATATCTACCACACTTAACATATAATAGGTGTACCGGTATGAAATGAGCGTTTTTTGCTGAAAATAAAACACTAATTATTAATAGGAAAGTAAAAAACATTTTACTTAAAGTGTTGGCCATTGCTTTCTACACATTTTGACCACCTTTCTGGCAATTTGTGGATACCACGCCAAAAAAATTGTTCGTCTTTTAAAGCAAACCAACCAGACACCCAATTTTCGACCTCCTCGTAGGAATCAAAGTGCTGCTCAGCCAATGCGTGTCCCATCGATGAAAACAAATGGCAGTCGGAAGGAGCCAAGTCTGGTGAATACGGCGGGTGGGGTAGCAGCTCCCAGCCAAGTGTTTTGATTGCATCCTGAACCCGTTTTGCTTTGTATTTCCCTGTCGGAACATTTGTAGCTTTACGCTCACTTCATACCGGTACACCTGGTATGTATCTTCCTGACGATGTATTTATTGATTGCACTTCTTTTGAGAGTGTGTAATGAGGATATATATAAACATCACAGAACGAATATTTCACGGTTCTGTTATTGATGGTTTTTTCAACGTCTTTGATTCTTCTATATGTATATATTTTTTTACATACCATAACGATTTAAACAACATTCTCAATAGGATGATTAAGCTGTAGATCTAATTACTTGTTTTCATAGCAGAGTTTTATTTCAGACCAGTTTTTTTACTCTGATTACTCTTATTTTCTGGCCAAATTAATTTTTAACAAAAGTTAGACGTAAGTATTTTACGTGTTAACCCTTTATATTCTTTTGCATTATTGACTTTAATTTACATTTACATTGTGACAAAATTAATTCAAGCAATTTTGCAATACACCTAAGGTTTAAGCTATAAGCGGTTGAGATTATCATGTGCAAATGAAAGAACATAAAAACATGATTTTATATATTAAATACTGGTAGGAAAGTAGAAAAACACTTTCCTTACCAATTAATCTTGCTTTTTATATCTTAAAGTGCAAAAGTCTATTTATTCTGGTGAAAAATATAGCTTTACTGTGCTACATGCTATCACTATTTTTAGGCTGTATGAAAAAAAAAATGTATGAGCAAAAATTTTAAGTAGCGCAGTTTTCTGCTATATTTTGCATATTGCTATTGACAGACAATCAAACTAAATACTAAGGATTGTAATATATTATGATAAAATATAAACGGTTAAGATTAACATGTACAAATGAAAGAACATAAAAACATGATTTTATATATTAAATACTGGTAAGAACGCAGAAAAAGAATATCATTACCAGTTAATCTTGCTTTTATATCTTAAAGTGCAAAAGCCAATTTATTCTGGTAAAAAATATAGTTTTAATAAGCTAGATACCAGCACTATTTTACATTACACGAAAACACAAAATTTAATAAAACTAATAATAATTTTTTAAAAAAATCAATTCAAAATATCTGTAATAGAATGAATTGTCAGCTATTTTCCTTGCTCAGTAAAAAGTATTGAAATTCCAAAATTAACCCAGACAGACAACATAATCTGTATCCACGTAATATCTTTTGATAAATAATATTTTAAACATGTGCAGAGATAAAACTTACATCGACAAGTTCTCATATATGTGTATGTCTTATATCGAATTTCTTGATATTATACTGATAACACTACAATATTATATACACTTTAATGATTTTTCGCTTTTTAAAGTAGTCAAAGTATATGAATAGAACACATTTGTCATCAATATATATACTGTATATGAAGTGTAATATATAATATATAGTTTTTTTAAAAAATCTTTAAAAAATATAAGAAATCTATTAGCAACTATATCATTTTGACCAAAACGCACAGTGTATTGTCTGCAATATGTACTTAAATTAAACCCTTGTCAATTTTATTCTGGAATGCACTATATTTACCGCCTTCCGAGGTTATTATTTACATTCACTAATCAACCTCACACACAACAACAGCATCTTCTCCATCGTAAATTGTACCCAATAAAAATTATATTTTATTATTTTCTTAATAGATTGAATTTAAGAGTGTAATTCATAAATAATTAATTATAAATTAATTTTAATCACAAGTCAATTATTTTAACTATTTTGTCATTTTGATAATTATTATACCTTTTGTTTTATATTGAATCGGCAGTTCAATTTATAACTTTATTGTAACAATAATTAGAATTTTTTTTTGAATTATTACTATATATCCTTTGGTATTAAATTTAAATGTAATTAATTAAAAGGGTTATATGCAGTTAATATTTAAGTAAATACTGAATACTTGTCCATCCGTATTGTTTTTTATTATTGAATCTCAGGAACCAAGGTTCTGGTATTAGCAAGTAACGACTAAAGTTGGTTTGATAAAAGCCTAATAAAATTATTGATTTTTTTTAAATTAAATACAAAAAATCCAATAACAAGCTATTCATATTTTGTATATACAATAATAAAACTTTTTTTATTTCATGTAAAAAAAAAAATTCCCACAATCATAAGCTTACATTTAAATTACCCGTACTTAAATGATTTATATATTTACGCCGTAAGAATTTGAATCTTGTATTGAGTAAGTAAGTTGATCGCGTTATGCTTGTCTACTTTTCTGGTTATAATTTACTTACTTGTGTAGTAATTTGTGTACTGCAATGAAAATATTTGTACTCTATTATTTGAGCTATGTAACTTGTTTTTATATATTATACTAAATAAACCTTCCGACGCCAACGTGTCAATATTCCAGTAAGTCGCCATTTAATGAGTCCCATTTCAACTTTTTTATTTATATATTTATTTATATCATGGCTTTCACTGTTATTAGCCTTTTTTGCTGCACTTAAACTATAAAAATATAACAGTTAAATGTACTGTAATAATAAATACAACAAATGCAAGAATTAAGTTGTGCTTCTGCTATGTACGTCTAGAAAATGGACTGACTGCCTTGGCTTTGCTTGGCACGAAACTCCTATAAAAAAAATGGTACCATTGCAATGAGTCAAAGCAAATGTGTTTTTTTTTATCCCATCAAACCAGGGCAAAACGTCTACTACTATAAAGTGCTTAATACACTGTAAAAAAAAGAAAAAAAAATGTAAAAAATGTGAAATGTACTGAAATCTGTGCTAATTTTGTTTTTTTCAATACATGTATAAAATATACGTTAAGTACTTTTTTTTTTCTATAGTATTTTATTTAATTTTATAAATTTATAACATTTTTTTGTTTCTGCAAAATTAAGTAGGTACACCTTTTCGAATCTAAAAACTTATTTTTATTTCTTTTTATTACAAGTAAAATATATAAATGGTGTAAAAAAAGTTAAGTGTTTAACGAAAATTTAATATTTTTTAATTGATAGTTATTTGGTTTTGCTATAGAATATTGGCTGATATTTAATATTTGTAGATAATATATTTATATATATCTAACAACCTATCTTGGTTTATGAGGATTTCTTAGTCCATGTTTGAAAAATTGGATGGATCCATTTTTCATTACACTAATACGTCACTAATGCGTCGACCGAAAAAATGCGATACAAATCGAACCACATTTCGCCATATTGTAATATCCAAAAATATTCTGGATTTTGACCACTTATTGATGAAGAATTACCTGTTGATTCATTGAATATCGACAATGCCTTACTCTGAATTAGCATTTGGCTCAATGACATCCTTCTTTGATTCTAATTTTCTATCCAAATTAATACAACGGACCAATGTGTGATAGCTTTTCCATAGTCCTTTATCTTGTTCGCATCACGTTGACAAAATGTTCTTACAGCAGTTGGACTTAAGCCCAGAATTCTAACAATTTTAGCATTAACATCTACCAATGTTATTTTTATACTTTTTAAAGAAGAAATCTACCTTTCCACTTCACCACTCAAATGTAAACTGACACCTTTCAATTAAAAACTTAATACATATATATCACCTTTTAAAAAATGTGACGTATAAGAAATAAAACGGGAATCCCCTCTGTTCGTATGTATTAAAAAAGAGTGCAAATCAAAACACTCCCGACGCAATTCGAAGCCAAAATTTATTATTTTTTTTTGGCGACGCAATTCGAATCAACGCAAATCGGGGTATTAGTGTAGTTACCGAGACGCAGACTGTTTAAAAGTTGTGTAAAAAGGCTCCAAAACGATCACACAAAAAAGTTTATCTAAGCAGCTTAAGATACACATTAATATTTAACCTAATAAATATCATTTAACTTGATACCTTATATATCTCCTTGAATGGATTCGGAAAATAATTTTTAATGAGTCACTAAAAATATTACTTAGGGTTGTCAACATTTTCTTAGCATTTCTTGATTATTTTTTGTGTGGAATAGGTCATGAGCTTATAGCTTACAGATAACACTATATCCCATAAAATTCTCTACTTTATTTTTGATTGGTTACTTCTTTAATCGAAATATCTATAATATCATTTCCGAATCTTCTTTAATCGAAATATCTGCATTAATATTTTGTAAAAATGTTTTAATGACCACAGCGTAAATTCGCAATATATTTACGGTTGATTTAATAAACTAGTCATACAGTTACATTTCTGTTACATTTCAAGAAATACATAATATAACACATAAATTTTGTACTATCTAAAGAGACTGATACTCGCTGACGTATTTCATGATTGGGCCTGTAACCACTTTATATGTGGATTAATTAACAAAACAAAAAAAAAGCCAAATATAGTTAAATATATTACTTACCTTAAAGATTAGAACTATATTAGAACTTATTGAACTTGAATATTTATTATTGGAGAGGCAATATAAAAGAATAAACCTCATTTATAAAATATTTATTTTTTTTATGATACACAAATTTTTTCACAAACTCATCAAATATATTATCATAATTAATAGATTCTAAGTAAGGTTCTATAAAGTGCATTTGAAAATAAACAGTACTTAAGAATAGATATTTCTAGTGAGACCAGCTATTGATAATTATATGCATCGTTACCTTTTGATCGTCGTGTGATATTACCTTTTGAGAAATATATCCTTCAGAAAAGCAAACCGTTTTGTGGACTTAATATCCATTTGAGAGGCTAGATGCGACATTTTGGGGTACACTTCCACCGGCTATTTAGAGCACTTATTCAATACGATTTTAGTCTGTGAAATATACTGTATTTAGTCGAAGGAGACTATTTTATATAAAACTAGATTAGTGTGTCTTCAAAAAAACGATTTTTCAAATATCTTGTTTTAATAGGGCTCAAAGCCTGTTTATTGGCATGTTGATGAACAGTAGAATAATAAAAAAAGTAATATCAAATTATATATTATAATTCTTCGATTTGTGCTAAGAACCTAAATTTAAAAAAGAAAAATAAAAATAATGCAATATTATACATAATACATATTCTAGATTTCTAAAATTTATGAAATTCATAACCTGTCACATCATTCACTTACTTAAGAGAATTAAAACAATATATATATTATCTACTGGAAATTAATGTATATATAATACTTAACTTGTGAAAATAAGGAAAACCCTTATTTTTAGAAGAGTTTCATGTTCTCTATTGAAAATTAATATGAATATCTTGTTTAGATACATTAATTTATACATTTCCATTTCCATAGACTGGGTGTACTGTGATTTCATCTATTTACTTTGCATATGAACTAATTTTTAAATTGCTTTTGTAATTTTTTAAAAGAATCTTGACAATGAAAATGGTATGTAATTGACTTGATTTTAACTAGGTTAATGGCGTATCAATTAAGTTATTCTTTCTTTTAACTTCTGTGTGTCGTATTCCGGAGTTTAGTTACTTTTTAATATAGAAATAGCTTCGATGACGAGGAAATGCTAGCATTTACATTTTACTGTTTTTTTTTCTTATTTTATTAATTTTGCGTTTTATAAATTGTTTTCTTACTTTCCTCCTTTCTACTCCAAGTCTTTATTATTGTATGTTGTAAGTGTAGAAAATTATCATTTTATATAATAAATTTATATTTCTTTCTGATTGTTGAACTAATTTTTATTTCATCCTGCTATTGATAAATGTTATTAGAAATATTTGCATCAAAGGGAACTATTGGAAGTATTAAACGAAATTCTTAGCATTATCTACATCAACATTAGTGCATAAACCGGATAATAAAAATGACTTTAAGTTCAAATGATATAATTTAGAGTTGTCAAAACTAAAAAAGTAATTAATATATAAAATAAAATTTAAAAAGTATGAACTTAATCTATATTGTAAAAGACTGATTTATCTATATATCGTGAAACTGATTTGGATGTATGGCATACAGCTATAAGGGGCTGTACGAAACAATTCAACCGAGATATCATACAACGAAGGTAAAACAAATGTTTAAGGATGATTATAAATGATTATCGATATGTAACAAACCAAGAAATACATAAAGACTTGAAAGTTGCAACCATAGAACCATAGAAAGAAACCATACTCAGAAACCATAAAGAAACGATTACTCAATCACATCAATGTAGAAGCTATGCAACTGCTGGATATTACCAATGAACTGAGAAGACTAAAGCGAACAAAACCCCATGAGTTAATATAGATAATATTGTATTATAAATTATTCGTATTATGAATTATTGTATTATTATTTGTACTCGTATTATAAATTATAAAATATTGTATTATAAATTATTTATATGGGTGCTGAACCCGCACACGTATTAATATCTATTAGGTACAATTTAGCAATAGTAATAAATTAACTAATAGTTAAGATTGTACTACTCATATCCTATACAGAATATAAAAAACATAATAACTATAGTCGATTTTGAGTTCCTTAATAATTTTGTTACTGCTCACATATAAAATTTCATCTTTACACCAAGAAAAAGATAGACATATTTCATGTGTTCAAAATGAGCTAACCTTTTTTAGAATTGGTTTCAATAAATAAAGTACGTTTAACATAAACAGCTAGCACAATGGGCCTATAGGCCTAAATGGATCCCCCTGGGATCGCCGGTATAACCTAACCTAACATAAACAGCAATTATTATTTTCAATAAGAACGCACAAACTTAGAACGTATAGCACTATATATATCATTTCTCTGAACTGACGACAAAAATAAAGAACAGCTGATTATGTAAAAATACCCAGATAAGCTACATAAAAGCCTGTTTACGGTCACAATTTTATAACCATATAATTCGATAACCAGTGCCCCGTGAACACTCTAAGTTATATATCTGCATTTTAGTTTATAAAAAGAGTATTTAATTTGCTTTATCGGTAATCATTTTTTTAAAACAAATTTTCTCAGGATAATAAAGTATTCTTACATAAAATGATACAAAAAAATTATTTACAAATATTTCGGATAAATAAAATTTTCTAAAAGAACGGACCGAATATTTTTTTAAAAGTAGATTTTGAACCACCATTAATTCCAAACATTTTTAAGTACCAAAACATATTAAGCGTTCAATTAAAGAACATTATATGGACTAGAAAATGATAACTGAATTTATTTGGATTAACCATTTTTAATACAAGCTTCAATCGACAAGAATTAGAATTAGAATTCTTTAACTGTGGATTTGTTTTAAGTTGTTGCTATTATATATGTGTTTGTTGTTTTTATACAGTCCTTGAGAAACAGCCTTTCGTTTTCTCTTACAATTTAGTCTTATTCTAATTAAGGATCTATGTACTCTTAAAATTTATGATATATGTCCTGTTTCTTAAACCCATTTTATGTTTTACTCTTTAAATCTTTTCCTCAAATTGTTAATTTTGCATAAATGACGATTTAAGCTAGCTTTCCACTGCTAGCTTAATTTCACCGTGTGAATAGCGTATAATCTAAATTATACGTGTATCTAAAAATCTCGTAAATATTAAATATTATTCCTCCTCCTATATGATCTTTTTCGTTTATTAAATCAGGGAATCATATCTTATATTTATCTCATTTTATTCAAAAACACCCTACATACATATATTTTAATTTAACAATGAAACTTATGGACACTTAAAACACATACTTATGATTTTCAGTATAATAAAAGCAAATAAAAAAACAGATTTCTGTTTTTGAACACAGATCTCTGTTTTTGGATGTTATGTTTTTATATTAAAAGCTATAAATAAAATGTTTTCTTATGAATTGATTATTAAGTGGTACTTGAAATAAGGACAGATTAATTTGTTTTTAGAATGTAATTTAACATTGTATCGTACTTTTTATACTTTAAGAAAAAAATCTAAAATTTGTTTTATAATTTTATATAACAGTAAATAATAATTTGTAAATTATTACATCTTAATTTTAATAATTTTAATAATTTTAATTTTAATTACTGTCAATAATAAAACCTAAGTTGAGTTTCTAACTGTAATAAACAAATATTTTTCTATATAAAATAATTATAGATATTTTCGTGTAAGACAATAATTAATAAATTGTCTACATAAAATGATATATTTTAATACCTAAAAGTAAGGCAACTATTAATGTGCTTTTTTAAGGGGATTTTTTTTTATATACGAGTATTATAAATAGTTTATATAAAAAAATTCTTTTAAGGCCTTACATACATATTTATACATTTTTTATATGTATTGTAACAGTCATTACTGCTTTTTATTTTGTAGTTACACCAAATAAGTATTAAGTTATTTTCTATTAACATTTCTTATATACAGATATATAATATTGACATATAAATTTATATATTTATATATATATCAATTTTATAGTTATCAATTGTAGATAACATTTTGCAATATTATTTGATTGATATAAAACTCAACATCTGCATTTATATTTGTTTTTGTATCTTGCTTATTTGACAAAATATTTTTATCAGATATCATAAATTAAGGACTTATGGATAATTCATAACACAATATTTTATTATTTCAAAATTACTTGCTATTACTCAGCACAATTGTACATTTTTGTAGGAATAAACAAACTTTATAGCTAAAAAACCTAACAGATCCGTCTGATTGTCCAGATAGCTGGTTCGCAGGTGTATTTAAGGATTTTGTTTCATATACATTAAACCATATGGTAAATAATTTTTAAAGTTTTTGGTTTAGAATATATGTTAATTAAAAATAAACGTAATAGTTTCAGGTATCTTTTATATTTTTCCACAGATAGGGGAGTGGTTATAAAGTTTTAAAAAGATTTTCTTAAATTATCATCCGAACTATTATTTATATTTTTTCACCATATTTAAAGTCATCCTTCCTGAATATTTACGGACAGGAAATGGAAATGGATAGGAATTTATTTAAAACTTAATTAACCAATATTTAGTATTAATCAAAACAAAAATGTTTTCTTAATAAAAATTATAATTAAATAATTGATAAGGAAGTATATAATAATCTAATCATAAGTGTTCCATATGTTTTCGGAAGTTCTTTAATTTCATTAAATATTTTTATATCTTTTAAAATATTAGCGAACGTGATTATTTTGATATTTTCTCATTTAATTAAGTTAATAATTGTTTATTGTTTAACTTTATATCCGGAACTAATATTTAGTTCTTTATAAATTTCGAGATAAATAAAAATCAAAAGATATACAACTGCTTTTAATTTTTAATGAATTAAAAAGTTTTGAAATAGGTACATACCAGCGATAGTCCGTCTTGCAAGAGATACTTTAATAATTTCCCCATAAATAAAAGATATTTAAAAATATAATAAAAATTATGAAATAAAATTCAAAATAAAATAATAAAATAATAATATCGATTCGGCGGTATTGATTCGGCGGCATGGACATGCAACATGAGACATGCATTTATATTTAACAGATCAATAGATAATGGATTATCCTTATAGTTCAAAATTCCCATAAAATTATGAAACCTTTTTTATTTAAATGTTATTTTCTTTTATTTGGATGACCTGAGTGTTATCGTTTCTGCTATATCGAGGTCTGTACAATCGCTTTTAAATTCAACTGATAATTCATTGATGACTTGTTCTCTTGACGGAGAATTCTTATTAGAGTTAAAGCGGTATTCTTGGTAATTCATAATTGATCAACATGTAATATATTTGAATTCATTGTTTTAAAAATATCTAAAATTACTACACAAAAACCGCTATATCTTATCACTTAATAGGTTAGAATTTCATCAAATTTTGATATATATTTTGACATTTTTGGTACCCTTATAAATAGATTTTGTGTTAAATAACAATAAATATGTATTGTAAAGTAAAAAATATATTAACTTGATACTTTTCTCATTATAACAAACCATTCAATCAGTCTATAAAAGGCCTTCCACTTAACATTAGTGAAAATTAAAAGCTATTTCAAATCATTTAATAAGACTTCAGACAACTATGTATGTGAATAATAATTATTTCACAACATACGGTTTTGAAGTGCAACGTGAATGCAATTATTTTTTATTTTTATTAATAAAACATTTTATGAATAGAAAAATAGTTTATTTATACAACACACAAATTTAGAATTCATTTAAATAAAAATTTTTAAGTAATACCTTTACATAATCAATTCATTAGAGCCGTTAGTTATGGAAGCTAGTGCTCTTTTAATTGTTAAATAATAATTGTAATAAATAAATAATTACTAATTATAAAAAATTTTTCGTGTTCTAAAGTAGGACTGTCCAAAGTACGGCCCGTGGCCCACGTGCGGTACGCGGCTAATGTTTATGCGGCCCGCGACATGTTTTTAATCTGCTATAATTACGCAAATTTTCTTTCTATATTGTTTTAAAATTATAATCGTATTTATAATGTTATAATGTATTTATAATAATAACTATAAACGTATGTACATATTTGTTTCTGCGGCCCTAAAATCAATCTGTACAGTGATTTGTATTAGCCCGCGATCGTATATAGTCTGAACAGCCCTGTTCTAAAGCACACAGCAGAATGTTAACTTACAAAAAATGTATCGTTATAAAATAGCTTAATAATGTATGATTCATAAAAATATTATACATATGTGTATATATAAATATTAGTATATATGTCAACAATTACAGAATTAACCAAAATCACAGATATTTCATTTTTAATTTATCTAGGTCCTAGTCTAGAAAACCAAGGACACAATGTACATTATCTAATATAAAAGAACAACATAATTTTATTTTACTTTTATTTTCTGGCAATTAACATACGCAGAACTTGTTGTCAAGTTCTTTATTCGGTAATCAAAAATACACTAATACAATATGTCGTATATTTGTTTTGATATATTTGAAGCAATTGTATTACCACCAATAAAAATGAACTTAAAAAACCATAATAATTAAAGCAAACGCATGGTTTAAGAATGACTCAAGGCAAATTGTACACATTTATTTAAATTTACTAATTTATTTACAAATATTTGTTCGTGTATATAATTGGATTTAGTAGTTTCGTTGTGAATACAACGAACCTCAGCAATTCTAATTCTGATTCTGATTCTGATTCATAATGAAACACCAACTTATACTTGAAAGTTTTTTTCATATAACCCACAAGTTCAAGTGGCGTACACGCAAGCGTGCTAAATTTTTTGATTTATTAATAATTTTATCATAATTTTTTGAATTTTAGCATAGTAGTGTCTCGACTATTTCTGCACGATTCATAAAATAATTTTTGTTATTATAATAAACATATATAAAATTAAGAATTGTTTAACAATTTTTTTTAAAGAAATAGTAAGAAAATTGAAAATTTTCGAATACACTATAAATACCACGGTAGGTTGGTCCATTATTTGGAGAGATTATAGGTAGTCCTAGACTTTGTGAAAAATACAATTTATTACAATTTACTGACTCTATAATAACTAATGGAAAAGACAAAACAAATATAGAAATATTTTGTGTAAAATTAATATATAAAATTTTATAGGGTGTTTTTTTTAATTGCATGAGAACCATTGATATCAATGACTATAGTTTGACAGCCGAGAATGTCAGACTGTGTTGACATTTCTGTTCGGTAAGATTTGGCAATTCATTATGAATCGTTTAATGCTAGAACAACGCTACCAAATTGTGGAAATTTATTTTAAAAAAAGAAAATCTGTCCACAAAGTTCATTGAGCACTTTGTCGAAGAATCATTTCTGGTTAAATGGTTACGTCAATAAGCAAAATTTCAGTTTATAAAACGAAGATAATTCTCAAGCCGTTAACAAATCACCATTAATGGTCCTTCGGTTCTTATTTTTTTCGAAATGAGAAAGGAGCTGCCGTTATGGTGTATGGTGTCCACTTTCGGCTATGCTAACTAAATTTTTGTTTTCAAAAATCAATCAGTTAAACACCGACGACATTTGGTTCCAATAAAACGGAGCAACTTGCCATACTTGCGATGAGCTTAACAATATATTTATTGCGAAATCAATTTGGTAACAACTTTATTTCCAGAAAAGGTCTTGTTAACTGGCCAACTAACCTGACCCCCTCGTTCTTGTGATTAAACGACTCTCGATTACTGATCAAACCAGCAACACTTGAAAAATACTCAATTGGACTGATTGAATAGACAATGTAATTCGTAGCCGCGACGAACAATTGTCGGAAATCATATCCTAAAAATAAATACATGAAATTATCTACCAGATTATAATAAAAAAATTATATTCCAACAATAATACGGTATTGTATTATCTTTTTTAATTCTCATGCAGGTTAAAAAAACACCCTATATACAAATGTGTATTCTATGCGATTTATAAAATAAACTTTTTATAATCCATCACTATTAAAACAAAATATGTGCAAATTAGTATGACTTCTTCCATACATTCAACAAAATCAAAAAAGTTTCAGTCAACGTCTTACAATATCATTAACATGATTTTTATTTCTGATATAATCATTCTTTACTTAGGAACTTTTTTTCCATTAATATCTATTTCGTGCTACATTATATTATTATTATATTTTTATTTTCCTAACATTGCCAGTTTACCACATCTTATATATCGCCAAGTGTTTTGTAAGTCCAGAGTGCTTAATGTAGGGTTTAAGTAATGTATGACCAATCCAATTATATTTACGCTTATTGATAACATTATTTGTTTATCACACTTCTGAAACACCAAATATGCAATATGTTTTGTGAGCAAAGATGAACTTTAAGTTTGTAATGTGAATTAAGTATTAAGGTTTCTTGTGGGAGGGAGGAAATTAAAGTGTGCCAATCACATTCCATATATGCTTCCAGAGCAGCTGTAATCAAAAATTTGATTGAAACATGCTAAAATTATGGGACAACTAAAGCAATTTCAGATACTTTTTCTTGCCTACTAGCACCCGATGGTTGTAAGAGAGTTTGGAAAGAGTAAATACATAAATAACCACAACAATTTCGGAAGATTGGGAAGTTAATGAACATTAACGCGCGTAGTGTGAATTGGTTTTATTAAGGTTACTTATACCTTATATGTGTAGTGTGAGATGGGTACAAAATTTTTAGTGTGAACCAATGTCACTTTTATAAGTAGTAAATCGATTCATAATGAAGTTTTGAATTGTCATTAAAATTAGAAACTAAATCAATGTCATTGAAGAATCTAAAACACTGCTAATCTATTCAAAATCATCAATCCTGTTTAGTTGGATTAGATTATAACAGCAAATATAGAGATTTACTTAGAGGTATTGGCCCATTGTAATAAAGTTCAAGAACTCAGAGATTTGAAAAACATGTTCGTTCAATCATTGACAAAGCCTAAAATTCTCTTAAAAGGAATATTCTGAAACTTTCCAAGCTCGTCAAAAAAATGAACCCCTAGCATTGATCCTGTTTGTACACAAAAAAAAAGCTTTATTCTAATTTAAAATATTTTTCCATAAAATATAGATTTTATTTCAAATTTCAAAAATTTGGTATTTGAAATTAATTTTTAGTTAAGACCACAAAGAACGTAAGACGGCAGAGAAGTAAAAAAATTATTATTAATTTCGTGCTGCTAAATTTTGAAACTTACCAGTGATAGACATAAGTTTTTCTTACTATTGTAGTAAGAAAATCGTATAATTTTTTTATCATAATTGAAATTAAGTTTTATTATGCCATGAAACCCTTAAAATAATATACTATAAACAAAATTTTAAATAGAACGACCTACTGTTTTGTAACCCATATGAATACAAAGTATTTAAGTGGCCTTTAACTTGTTTTATAATGTATATATTTATTAGCGCAACAACATCTTACACTCCGTCAGTCCCGTTCCATCAGACGATTTACTATTTTTAATACCAAATATTATACAATATGTATTTTATATGCACATGCGACATTCATTCATTATACTTACAAATTACAAATTGTTGTGTGGCTATTTTGTAAGGTACGGCGAGGCGATAGTTGAAGTGCGACGTATATTCTATATATATGGTATATATATATAAATTTATTTTAAACAAATATACTTGTTCTCATATTCATATCAGTACAGCACAGCACAGTACGATACGTCACTGTGCAGTTCACTTAAAATTTCTAAGTACTAAGTTAATGTAGCTACTACAATATCGGTCTATCTGTCTGTCTATTTGTCGATGTGTCTACCGTTCGGTTTATTATTGCACACCGTTTACAACTGCCAACCATTTAATTGACGATTAGACGAACCGTTAATCTAACAAAAAAAAAATATGTTTCAAAACTACTGCTCTACTCTTATTGTGTATCTCTCATCAATGCGTTTCTAGTGTATCTCAAATATAATAAAATCCATTCTGAATTAAAAATGTTTTTAATTTCAATATTCTCAGTAACTGCCCAGAAAATGTTGCTAACAAACAAATGGCTTGCCTATGAGACTGTCTATGACTATTGTTACTGTGCATGAATATTATTTATACGAAACTGGATTTAAATTATTTAATTAACTAAATAAATTGTACTGTTTGCGACTTCGCATTTAACTCAATAAAAGCAAACGATAATAAAAAATAAACTAAATATAAATAAAACAAATGATACTGAGTTAGTTAAGCCTTGAAATATTTTACACATAAAATTGGAATTTAGGTATTTAAACGAAAATATCTGTTAGTTAACATACTGTTCTGGTGGTTTCAGATTATTTCATTTCATTTTACTTGACTGTGTTATTTTGGAGAAACTAAAACAATTTAATTTCATATTTTTCATTTCTGAACTCACTTTGCAGTATTTCTGTATTTGTCAAAGACGTGATTCATTTTACACTAGAATTAAATCTCAACAATGCTCGCAGTGAAGAATTTAGGAGAACTATAAAGTAAAAATAATTTAGATAAATATCAGTTTGCACTGCGTTAAAAACTGACACCATTCGCTTCTAAATCGTATTTGGATGTTAAGGAAGTGTTTTCAATAGCATCGAATTGAAGCAAATCAAAATACTTTTTCTCACATGTTAAGGTACTTAATTTTTTTTACTCATTTGATTTTTCTATCAATACTAAATTTCTATCAATTTTTAAATATCAGATATATAGAGCAGTGCGAATCATAATTGGATTTGAAGAATCCACTCTCTACATTTTACTATGTCAAACCACTTGGATTAGTACCAAATGTTTAATAATAAAGTATGCTTCATCATTATAATTGGTTTCTGCGTTAACACTGTACTTTGGTCTGCATAATAATTTGTCTCTTTACGGGTCTTTCACTTGTAATTGCTCTTCAATTTCTAATGTTCAATTGTTTCCCAAACCTGCTTAGCCTTAACACCTTGCTTTCAAATCTAAAAATCTTCTGCTTATCAGCTTCTATCAGTAAGTGAATTACTCTATTGTTAATAGCAAGTTTACACTTCTGTGATACTCATCACTAAGTGTGATTTACCTCGATCATAAAAAGCTTGGTGTATAGGTGTATATTTCTGGCCATTGGTGTATAGGAACCCATGCAGAAAAACTGCACATTCCCCATAATCCTCCCTGTAGAAGTTGTGAAAACCCGCAAGAAAAAGAAACGATAATATATTTTCTCTGTGAATGCCCGGTTTTGATGTCCAGAAGATATAGGTTTTTAGAAAGATACTTCTTTTATAGTTTATCAAAGTGTTCATTAGTAAAGACGAATGATCTATTAAATAATCTAAATTCGGTGAGATAGATTTAGTCTTTACTCTTCTATACTAGGGTTCTTGCGAGGAATGTGATAGCAAAACAGCGAAAAATCGCTATTTGAAGTACAACGAAGTTATCGAATGGCCTGTAAAAAATCGCTATTTGAGGTACATGGAAGTTATCTAATGGCAACCAACCAACCAAACAACCATGATGTAAAAAATACAAATCAGCAGGCACAAGTAATTAAAAAATTGAAAAATAAATATCAAATTTGGTATTTGATTCGAATAGATTAGGTATAATTAAAACTTTCACTTTTTTAAATTTCAACAACTTTATTCCAGAAAAAACCTACACATCTAAAATTTAACCACATATCTATTTTACCAGCTAAGTTTATTATCTTTTTTTAAAGGAACTATCTTTACTTAATCCCTAAAACTATTAGGTACAATTATTGCATCATCATGAAATTATATATATTACTGTTAAGTTTACTTTTTTTTGGCATATAGCATTTTTCTTCAAATTCAAGATGTTAATTAGTAAATTTCTAGTGACCATTTTTTTAAAATCCCTACAAGATTTGCTTGTTCGCTTCCCAATTTAAAACTGACCTTGTTATGAGTTTTAGCTTAATGAACCACAGATCCAGAGATTTTTTTGTCAGGTGTCATCTGACATTTCCATACAAAAGTTAGACATTATTAAACATAACCTATCTTAGACTTTTCGTCAAAAGATAGTTATTTTTGTTACTAGTATTTACAGTCATTTGTAAATGGAGTCTTCAAGAAAAATCGAATTAATGAGTCATCCAACGTACTGCTGAGTCCTGATTTGGCACTCAATGACTTTTTCTGGTTCCTGAATGTCAAGAATAAGTAACAACGAAGCCGTTGTTGCATTTAAAAACCATATTTTGGAGGTGTCGAAAGAAGATTGGGAGAAATGCTTTGAGAAATAGTTCAAACGTATGTATTAATCATAAAGGAGAATACTTCAAGAAACAATAGAGCAGTTTTCAACGACAAATAAGTATTTTTTTATTATTAGATTGAAAATATATATAGAGTGAAAGAGGTATCAGTTTTCATCAATGAAATATATTCATATGTTGATGTTCAAAAATTCTACTAGTATTAATGTGAGAATTGTTAGAATATCCAGTGTTCTTAATAGTTTACTATTAATAGTTTGTAAATTTAATCAAATATATATATATTTTGATTTTTTTCCAATCTTTTTGATGGCATCACTACCCATCAGTGGTTATTGAAAAATTATTATAGTTGAATAATTTTTTTAATTTAATTTAATTTTTTAAATTAATTTATATTTGATTATCGGGTCTTTTATTTTTCAAAGTCCTTTCATACAAAAGGAAGCTTCCTAAAATAGTGATGGGTTTGTGTAATTTTGTTCCATATTGTACTTTAATTCAATTATGCATAAGCACCATGATTTGCTTATATTATAAAGAACTTTTTTTTTTATAAGTAACACATTAAATAAATTCCCAACTGAAAACCTGTAACAAAAAATAATTTTGCAATATGAAAATTCGTTGTATATCCTATAATCCTAATTAGATTTCTCTCATAAATTTTAAAATGAATTAAATTCGTGTTTCGCTTCCTTTAACATTATGTACCTATATTCATAAATAATATGTACTAAAATTAAACACGAAGTATTGCACAACATATAAATTTGTATCAACCTATGTATATGCATCTGTAGGTTTATACGTATGAACATGCAAATATCTATATCTACATAAATATAACAATTTTAAATATCCTTTGTTTGTTATTATATGCTTTAAATAATCAATATTTGTACAAAAACAAAATAACTGCTGTCTTAATATATTGGATGTATAATCCTGTACATAAATATACGATATATATATATAACAAAAATATAAGATATAAAATATCATATGAACTTCTTAACGTAGGTACGTAGATACCGTGTACAACTTTTACCGTGTACAAGAATAACTTTTCTTTGAGAAATTTACCCTGTATCCTTTTTTAACAAAAACTAATTTCTAAGATAAACAATATACTTGTTCTATATGAGAAGCATTGTAACGAAACACAAAGGATATAACAATTTTATTAACTGTGTTTCTTGTAAAAGATATTCGTAACGTTTTGCATCCAACGCAAAAAGGCACGTTTGTTAATTTTTTTTGTTTAATTTTCGACATAATCTTTTCTTAACTCGATTCACTCTACTAACGATGCTCATACTTCTTTAGCATCTGTAAATAATGTATTGCGTCAAAGTATTTTAAATATAAATTTTTGTCCTTTAAGTCAAATTTTTAATTTTGGAAACAAAAAATAGTCATTGAAAGCAAGGGTTGATGAATAAGGATATGAGAGTTCATCACTTTCAAACTTTTGAGTTTTAGCCTTTGCAACTGCCGAAGTATGACTAGGACAATTTTCATTAGCAGAAAGCGCCGCCAAGCACCCAGAAAACTAAAGGTGGAAGAACAAGAAATAGAATGGGCCGATACTCTCAAATACCTAGACATAACCTTTGACAACAAGCACACCTGGAAAGCACATTTCAAGTCCAAATGAGCTCAAGCTGCCCGAATATTGCACTCCCTCCACCCGCCCATCAGCAGCAAAAAGCTGAACATAAAGAATAGAGTTAACATATTCAAACACATTATTAAACCAGGACTACTCTATGGCAGTATTGTGTTTTGCCAAGCGCCAAATTTAACATTAAAAATTCTTCAAAGAGGGCAAAATATCGCCTTAAGAAAACTGATTAACGCGAAATCTGAGAGTCGATACAGTCGAAAAATATGTTAAAGATCGTGCACTGAAACTGTTCAATATAATTGACAATCAACACTCAGCAACCTAAAAATACAGCGAAATCTGATAAACACAAGTAGGTACAAAGACATCAGATCCATCATATTATAAAGCCTCGTATTCAATTATTCTTAGTGTGACTTAAAACTGTCCACAGATGTAATAGGGTTGTGATGGTGATGAACCACCAACTCAGACATCTGTATATCAATAAGTCAAGTGTTTTACTTGTTGAAAACACTCGTTGTTTCTTTACAACTGAGAACATTTTTTTAGTATATACTGCAATTATTGTATCCAATTATATTTCATAGTGACCTCAGGTATAGTACAAGTTAGTTAATGAAGTTAATCGATCAGTTGTTTCTGGCGGACTTTACAGATTTTTCATCCCTCTCTGCTTGCTTTCCGAAGTGTAATCGGAAATCCACGTTTCATTAACAATTTTAACAAGCTGTCTGATTAAGTTTTTATTATGGTTAATTACCTTTTAATGCCTAATATTGACAATGTTCTTATTAGTAGCTTTTCGGAAAGGTCTACAACTATCAAGTTGGTAATCAAACCATCCACCCACCACCACCCACCCTTTAACATTGGCATAGCCTCTGTTTCTGATATCTTCACGCAATTCGAATTCCAAATGAATGAATACATTTTTAGAAATTTAACACTACAACACAATACTCTTACTCTCTATTGACTTACGTTTGAAGTCGTCCGATGAAAAAAAATAGTTTTCATTATTCATAAAACCACAAAAATACTTTTAACGTAAAACATCTGCCTCATGTTTGAGTGCAAAAGTTTTAATTCTCTAGGCCCGCAGACAAACCATATTAAATTGTTGCTTAAGGCTTATAATATTTACAGATTTAACTTACCTTATCTGTTGTACTGTGTAATCTACTTAGAGTTTTGATATTATTTAAATAAATTTTCTTTTATAATTTTTATGGTATACACTTAAAACACTTTAAGAAGCTTAACTCATGGTATAAAATTTTGACTAAAAAAAATTATTTTCAATAAATTTTTTTTTTACTACTATTAAGTTCTTACTACAATCGTAGTTAAATTTTATTTCATTCCAAGCATGGTACCTGAATCGATATTTTTTTCTTATACACATATAGTTTGTTATTAATTGCTTTATTGAAAAACAAATAAAATCTAATTAATTGACTCGACAATAGTTACAAGTAAGCAAAGTAAATGCATTTGTCAATTAGTTCTAGAAGTAAACCTTTGTAGTATTAGTTTCTTTTTATACTTCTGTCACTAACATAAATGCAAATTTTCTTTATGTCTATAATCGTAAATTAATTCTTGTACTCTTCACTCTACTGTAACCATGAGTATATTAGGTTTGTCAAGATGTTTGAAACGCAGTAAACAAGTCATTGCAAACCATATGATATATTTTACGAAACAGTTTGATCTAGACATATCCATCTATCAATTTATCATAATATTGGTCATATAGTCTCTAGCACAGTTAAGCGAATAAAATTTTGACCAGGATATTAAAAAAAATTTAGAAAAAAATACCACAAAGCATATCAAAAAGAAATTAGAAAATCAACAAAGTCATTTTTTTTTATTGATTATTTAACTTTTTTTCTTAACATAGTTTTCCTGAGTTTTTTTTTAATTTTTTTAAGCCGTTTAGATAAATCCCAACCCCTTTAAATAGGGGTTTTTGTTGTCAAATTACTGTTTCTGGTACCAAGTCTTTCTTAACAACCATTACTTTAACTTCAATATTCAATTATTTTCCATGTTTTTTAAGCGTTTGTGCATAAAAAATTATATTATATATAATATGATTCTTCTTAACCCCTTTAAATTAAGTCTCGCCGTCGTCGATTAGCTAAATTCCACACAAGTCTTTTCTACCAATTAGTTCTTCAGATTTGGAAATACAAAATAGAAGAAAATACGTAAATCTACTGAACATACTATTAGGGAAGAAATCGGTAACGAAATTCACGAAATTTTCTAGTCAGAATGAATGTTCCGCATAGAACCTTATGAAAAGGTTCGTTTTAACTCGGAGTGAGATATCGTGTTTCCAAAATAATATAAATTATCAATTATTATAAATTTTTTACTATACTACTCTGCAGATATTTATTGGAGTGTTGACTTCATGTTGACTTCACAAGACATGTGGTGTTTATGGATTGACGGGAAATATTGAAAGATATTCAAAATATTCGATATAGCCATAATGGGACAACATAAATCAGTATAAACTAAATTAATTGTATGTAAACAGTTTAAATGAATTGTTGTTTTTGTGGTTATTGTTTTCTTTACGTGGTAGCCAAAGTTAACTCTGAAAGTAATATTTAAAGCATATAACAGGTAAAATAGTGTAACGGTAACACTAAACTTAAAAGACAACTAAAAGTTGAATTTAGATATTTTGTTTAATAAAATAGTTAAAATTAACTTATGACAGAGTTTAAAGCTTAAGTATGCAGAGAATTCATAGAACTAATGATACCAATCACTGCTGAACGTATTCTCTCCGACATGTGAATAGATATATCACTTTTTTTTTGTTTTTCCAAACAGGCAAATCTCAAAAAAGATATATATATTTAATATTAATTTTTCTTTGAATTACGCAACTATTTAAAAATTAGACGAATTCGAGTAGCAAAGAAAAGACAAGAACAAATATTTATTTAATTTATTGAAATTTGGTTGACCATACAACGCTGTTTCGACTATTGTCAAGTACTCATCAACAGTGGTCTTAGGAAATATTCGAATTTCGTAATTTGTATATAGTTTGTATATAAATTGTTGGGACTGCAAGTGCCAGGCTGAGAACTTCACAAGTAGTCAAAGCTGCACAAACTTTCAATGCTCAAGTTTCAGATTTAATATATATTTTTAATTTTTAATTTGTACTGTGGAAAAGAAAAAATTAAAAAAAAAATGGCTATAAAAACCTAATGGAAGATATCGTAAAATCATTATGTTCTAATTGTTTATTTTTATATTTATATATAAACCTTATAAATGCATTTATCAAGAAGTATAAAACAGTTAAATGTTACATTGTACATGATAATAAATTAATTTTAGTCTAAAGTTTAACATAAAATTATAAAATAAAAAATAGTGAAATCCTTGAACTTAAGCCTTTGAAATTATTCACTCTTATTTACGTGACCTGCAATATAAATACCAATAAATGTTAAACTTGCCCCTGAGAAATTATGTCAATTTATATTTTATGAGAGTATCTGAAAAAATTTAATTTTTTTTTTTATTATTATACATCGATAAGAACAAAATCATTTTTTTTTACTAAGGAGCAGAGCTTCTGGCTATTAAAAGATATTGTTTAAATGTTCAAACGATACTTTCGCGTCTATAAGTTCTAATAATCTTTATGTGTGTGTGACGCAAAACGCAGCTACATTATGCATATAACTGAGATGACATTAATATCGTATGTTATGTACACTATCATTTCTATTTATGGATGCATTTTTTACTCAAGGGACTATATTTTTGTTGAGGAACTTATTGATTTTTCGCGAAACGTTAATAATGTTAATAAAAATTTTAGCTATGTTTTAAATAAAATTAAAAGATAATATTTCAATTTAAATATAATAATAAAAATAATAATGCCAGCTTTTAAATAAATTAAAAATACCTTTAAAATATACAATTGTTATAAAATATAACCAATATCACGTATATGTAAAATATTCGAAAAATTTTAGTAGTGTTTATACCTTTTGTACCAGTCATATTTTAAATGTCTAACATTTTTAATAAACTTAATATTTATTTATAAAATTACTAATTTTATTATTCGATATCTGCAAGATTTAAAAAAAAAGTAGTATTTTAAGTACGTATTTTCAAAATGACGTTCACACATTAAACACTATAACATTTTTAAAAATTTAACTACGAAAAATAATTATTATTAGGTTGAGGCTAGTTGAGTCAGCACTTTTCCTCTCTATTAACTGCGAGGTTTCTTCATAACCCCTCTCTACGTCTTGACTGGTTTATTGTTTATCACTTTATTAGACTAAGTCATAACTGACCTCAGATCTGCATGCCTCTCCGAGAAGCCTGTAACCATTCTTTGATTCGATAAGCCTGTCAGTTGGTAAGCCTGTCAGTTGGTAAGCCTGTCAGTTTTCGTGCATAATTTAAGGTGTTTGTCCTTTATGTATTTTTTAATCAATTAATCTTGAGGTCCCTGAGGATGTGATTCGTCCTAATGTACCATGGTACCTTAAAAAGTCTTCTCAGAGCCTGGCTTTATGCAATTTCTAGTTGGTGAATAGTAGTGTTTGAAGCACAACGGTATCATCAATGCTAATACGTTGCAAAGTATAAAAAAACATGAAATAATATGTCTAGATCTACTCTCTAACGACTTTTGTCGCAATTGTAGTTTTAAATTAGAGACATAGACAAGTTTCTACATTTTTAAGGTACTACTTGGATAGGGAACTCGCATTTTCTCAAAAGAACGAATATCATGCTTTAGAATTCTACTTTTAAGGTGGTTCTTCAGGTTTGGCGCACATTATTTGTGCTCAAGTGAGCTGTGGTGCAGTAGACTATAACTGACTCCAACCTAATTTATTAAGCGTAGTCATATGTTAAATACGTATAGTTTTTTAAACATATAAACATTTTTCCTCACAAAATTGAGTTTTAAGTTATAAGAACTTGTTGTTACAGAAAACTGGAAACGCAAAACTAAATCTCGAAAATAGTGAAGTAAAACTTCACTATTAGAAGCTTCTATAAGCTTCTATTGTCATGAAGCTTATAGAAAGAGTACTGTTGTGATTCTAGGCTCTAGCAGCTTATCTGGTACACATGTATTCTATGAAAATACTAGAAATGGGTATACACAGTGACAAATTATAAAGGAAAATTGATATTTACGACCACAGAAGTAAATCTATGATGATATATATAAACTAGAGAATTTCGGAAGAATTTTTAAAAAGGCTTTAACAACAACAAAGAAAAATGATTTTATCAAAAAACCACTTTTTTTTTAAATTTAAGATCAAAAAAAATATTTTTTTTTAAATTAAACTTATTGAAATCGTCATTACACTGTCATTTCCTTTTTTTTGATCTTAGATTAGATATAAAAAATTAAAAACTATTGACTTAAAAACTGACATTAAGGTCCATAAGTTTTTTTTAAAAGATTTTAGATATAATAACAATTATATTTAGTTTAGGGTCTAACATCCTCGGATCTACTTAGATCTTAACATTTAAGTGTTCTAGAACTTAACATGTATATTTAGTATATTATTATTATACAATTATTATAAAATTAGTATACAATTATTATATAATTATTATATATTAACATTATATTATTATATTATTATTTTATTACATTATTTAAAATAATGTCAAAAATTTTAATGGGTAAATCAATCAATTTCGTATACATTATAGGACTAAGTATATGCATTTGATTTATATATTTTTACTTTTATATATACACTTTTCTACGCTTTTATATATGTATATATATTCTTGCTTGGTTTTAACATTTTTGAAATTCTATTTATAGGTGGATTTGCAATGGTTTTTCTAGTAAAAGCCAACACAGGCAATGCAAAATATGCACTGAAACGTATGTACGTAAATAACGAACATGATTTGAACGTGGCCAAAAGGGAGATACAAATAGCAGTAAGTAATGAAAATCCAATCATTATCGTGGATTATCGTGGATATATAAATTGGTTTAATGTGTCAATATAAATGTAAATATCTATATATTTTATTCTTATTACAGAGTAATCTAAGTGGTCACAAAAATATTATTGGTTATATCGACTCAAGCATTACACATACGGGAAATGGAGTGTGTGAAGTTCTGCTATTGATGCCATATTGTAAGCATCACATGCTGGCCATGATGAATGCACGGTATGTATTTTAGTAAAATATAAAAATAATATCATTACCATTTATACTATCAGTTATCATAGTATATGTCGAGTTTTAACCGTTAAACAACCGAGTCATCACGAACTTGATCTGATCAATAGTTTCAATGGTTTGACTTCGTCTAACTATAAAATATTCTGTGTCCCCGATCTACTCCTATGAACATTATATTAATCTTTTAATATAAGCGTTTTATATGAATATAATGGAGTGTATATGAAAGGTATTCAAATGAAGTAGAAACATAAAGTAAAGAACTAGGCTATCATTATTTTGAATATCGAAATAATAATAATTGTCCAATGGCACGAGTGCTTGGGTGATTGGATATCGACCCTTTATTTTTGGTTGTATTAGGATGCAATTTGTCGTAGCTGTGGGGAGGACGATGAGAGCGCATCTCATCTTTTGTGTTTTTGGATCTGACTTTAAATAGCATTTTATGCTTTACAAAAGGTTCTAGGTGGTTTTAAACCCTGAGGTTTTCATTATTTATATACGGCATCACAATGGGCCAATAGGCCTAAGTGGATCCACTGGGGTTCACCGGTATAACCTAACCTAACCTAGGATTTAATTTGGCTTAAATGAAAAGTATTTAAGAGAACTATAAACCTAAAATAATAAACCGGATTGGAATCTTTGTTTTGGCAGATAAATTTCGTGCCTCGTATTTATTTAAATAAATTTTTTTTTAATTTAGAATTTACAGTATTCAGTATTCCTGAATCTTCTTCATTTTGCAGAGTTACATCATATACATATATATATATAAACTTTTATTTTTTTCTATATGTATCTTATAGCTTTCAAGTTGGCTTTACTGAACAAGAGGTTCTTACCATCTTCTGTGATATATCTGAAGCAGTTTCACGATTGCATTACTGTCAGACACCAATTATACATCGCGATCTTAAAGTTGAAAATATACTACAAAATGATACTGGTAATTTTGTATTATGCGATTTTGGCTCAGCTACAGCAAAGGTACTCAATCCACAACAACATGGCGTAAATACAGTTGAAGAGGAAATACAAAAATATACAACTCTTTCGTATCGTGCACCTGAAATGATTGATCTTTACTGTGGCAAAAATATAACAACGAAAGCAGATATATGGGCACTAGGCTGTTTGTTATATAAGTTATGTTTTTTTGCTTTGCCATTTGGCGAGAGTACTTTAGCAATACAAAATGGTCAATTCTCAATACCTGATAATTCTAAGTACACCAAAGGTATACATCAGCTCATAAAATATATGCTTGAACCAGATATGGACAAAAGACCAAATATATGGCAAGTATGTGAGGTTGCATTTAAGCTTACCGGAAAAGAAAATCCAGTAACGAATTTGCACGTAAGTTTTATGTTCTAAATAAAAAGCTATATATTCTAAAAATCGAATTATTTAATAGAAATCGTCGGCTCCAATTATTGAACAGCTAGCTGTACCAGCATTTGAATCTGAGGTTAAAAGAATTTCCAGTGCAGCTGCTAAAGTTGTCAAACCTCAGAGTGTGTCTATTGTCGAATCTGGCACAAGTGTTGCGCCACGACAACGTCCCAAAGGCTCATCTGCAGTTCATGGTCAGAACCCATTAGGTTTGGGCTTACCACCTAGTCCCTTACCTCGTAATAATATAACGTCACCACAACCACAACAACCAGTCATAGAGCAATTTCAAACAAACTTTCCAAATATGCCGCCGCCTCCTGCGGCACCTTCAGCGTCTACAGTTCAGCAACAAACTGCAACAATAGGTAATACAGTTAATGCGGTTGCAACCCCTAGTGTGACTACTGCACCAGCTGAAGTGTTAAATAGTTTATTTGAGTCAAGCGTGTATCCAGATCCGTTTAGTGAAAGTTCATTACCTCCACAAAACAGCGAAGTATTAGATCAGGCTGTAATTACTGTTATACCGGATTCTACTTCGCATGATGTTACAGGCAGTAATGTTGTTACCGCTCCTGCGGCAGTAACACCTGTGAAAAGAATGCTGTCACCTCCCAAAGTTGGAGTTTCTACAAATATGCCCAATGCAACCGGACATCGTCGTAACGTCAGCGATACTTCAGCTTTTAATAAGTAAGATTTTGTACATTTTCTTTTAAAATAATTGTTCTCCTGTCGATTTGTGTCTATTTCTGTGTTCTTTTCTCTTTTTTTTTTATATACTTTCAATATGAATTTTAAAATCAATATGGCTTTCTTATACACTTATATAATTTCGCTAAATGCATATTTTTATTCAACAAGAACATCGATATCAGATGATCAAAATGAACATTTAAGCGATTAGATATTTTCATAAACGATTCATGAATTGCTTACGTTTAGTTGAAGATACAAGCAAACAATAAATTACAAAACAATACACTGTGCCAGTTAAAAAAAGTTTTATCGATTATATTAAACAAATCAAATACAAATATTTGATTCCGATTCCTTTAAAATTATATGACTACTATTCATACCAAGTAGACTAGTATGGAATATCACTGTAAATGCTTTCGCCAATAAAAAATATATATATTAATTTAATTAATTTAATTGGTTTAACTGCTTATATAAATAAGTTTCATTCATATTATTTATTTGTGTAAATTTATCATCATACCATATCATCGCAACACTAAACATAACCATTTCGTCTTAACATATTTAATCGATTGTAAGTAATAAATATAATTTGTTTGCTTGTCTTCCTTTCTATTATGAATTCTTAATTGTTTTCTTACTCAATTTATTTATTTACCATAATCATTTTTTCTCATTTATTTATTTTTTATTCCTAATTTAACCTTTTCATATAATCTGCCACGCATGTGTGCACATCATAGAACCTTTGCCAATGAAACATCCCAATTCCTAGCGCCTTATGATCAGTCCGTAAAGAATCGTAACACTAATATGAGCAGCGGTGATGAATGTGCTATTACAAGTAGTTGTAGTGCATCTGTTTCAACAACTTTTGGTGGTTCCAATCCTGGACTGTTCCTATCACCAACACATACACCACAACAAATACATGCACAACCGATAACTGGATCGATTTCCAATACTGAATTGACAACAACAAAAAATGTGACTGCATCCGCTGATGTCATTAATAGAGGTTCACTCGAAGGACATGTTGATGCTTGGAATCCATTTGAAGAGCAACCCTTTAGCCAGATGACGGAGGATCATATATTTGAAGCTGAATTCGATAAGCTAAGACAGCGTGGCAGTCAAGGAAGTGAGTATTATATATGATGAAATGTTTTATGTGAATGTATAATAATTATAATAGTAATTCTATCTATGTTTATAGAAATTTGTTTCTAATAAATGTTTTGTATTTTTTAATATTTATGAGCACATTAGAATTTGTATTCTTATTATTCAACTTAAAATATTTTTATTTAAAACTATATAGCAAATGTGATAATCTACTTTATTTGATAGGCATTACTGCAAAATCAGCATCAACAACTTCTACACTTACACCAACAGAAAATAATTCAGTACATTCAACAACAGTGCCAGCACAGACAGCACCTACAGCATTAGTCACATCTACAGTGCTTCAAAGTGGCGGAAGTGGTTCCAGAATTTCACCGCATGTACCTGATGATCCATTTGGTTCAGCACCATTTAGTTTGCCGCCAGGACTAAGAGAAAAGGCAACTTCACTACGTAAAACAGGAGGTAAAGCATGAATATCTTATTATAAATTTCTATATACTACATTAATAGTACATTATGCGCTGCTATATTTCATATCGGCCCGGCCTATTAAAGTTTAGTAATACTTCCTAAGTATATAGAATAGTTACACTCCTTAAAGCATATATGTACTATTTATTCTATCGAAAATGGGTATAATTTATAGCATTTGTAGAGCAATCTACAGAAACCATACATATGGTTGCCAACCTCTCTATATTTATTATCCTGCTTTAAAATTTATATGTATATTTGTTTAGGAAAATATTAAATTTCAGTTATTATTTATGTCCAAATATGAATTATATTCAATTTTCTGATTAACATGGTCAGCAGAAGTAGAAAGCAAAGTTAAAAGTTAATTTAAAATATTAGAAAATAAACTAGACTTTTTAATTTTTTTTTTTAATTTATTTAAATATTTCATATATAATCTAAATGCACATTGTGTTTTTTTCTAATATTATAAATCAACTATAACTGCTGCTCAGTTGTGCCGAAAATTCTATATAATAAAATTACAATTGAATAGTACAATTTATTGCTTTTTTGTTTTTATTTAGACCTTGCAAATGTAAAATTTTTACAAAAAATTGTCTAACAAAAGTTCTATTAAGTAAGCAATTTTTAAATTAATTTAAAATTAATCGTAATAATTCAAATCAGTTATAGTTGTTGTAAATTAATATATGTAAAATACTATAAACATAGTAAAATTATGAGCAATCAATTTCTATGGTGTTTGTTTAACATACACACACAAACGCATTTACATAAAAAAACTCGTACACATACATGTATACAAGCACTTAAAAACATATTAATTAAAATCACACAATAAAATATAAGTAATTATATAGGATATATAATATATATATATATGAACTATTCTCTAAAGGAATTGATTCTGTATTATCCGCATGGACGTATTGTAATATGTACATACAATTAATAAAAAAAGCTATATAATATATAATGCCGCTGGTATGGTGCTGGTTTTCAATATTACTACTATTAATATCTTCTTAATAACTAGTTATATATAGTTATACAAATAAAAAAGTAGTAAAATCTGTAATTGGTTGCGGTCTAATTTAATACATAACTAATAAATTATTTATTTAGCTATAGTAGCAGTACTGGTAGTTAAAATAAATTTCCTTAATAAATACTAATTTATTAATTAATTTTGCATATCATTGGTTAAAGTGATTACAAAAAAAAAAAAAAGAAAGAAAAAACCTAAAACACAACCAAAATACTCTTAAAAATTAAATATAAAACCAGAGTTTCATTAAAGATTAATAATAGTAATTGTATAAATATTATTGAATATTAAACTTCAATTGTAATAATTAGAATAGAAAAATATATTGTATGAAAATTGTTAGTGGACTTTTCTTTCAATTTTAGCTTAAAAACATAAAAGCCATATATCAAACTAAAGCAATATTATATTAACTGTATTATATTAATGTATACTTATTAAATAATATGAGAAAATGTTATAATACATTTAAGAAAAAACTATGTATATATATTAATTTTTTTTTGTTTTGTTTTTGACAATTATATATTATTTTTTAAAAATAAGTACGTTTCGAGATCTTTGACTTTATTTTAAAAAAATTTTTTTATAGTTTAAAAATTATTTTTTTATTTAGTTATAACAATAATTCCACATCCCATTGACTGGAAAAAAAACAAATTTTTTTTTACATATGTTTTTACATAAATTTAAATTTCGTTATATTTTAGTAAATAAATTGTTATTTGTATATTCAACGAGAACGCAACTTTATTAATAAAAATTATTCATTTAGGTTAAAAATAAATTTTTTTCTTAATAAACTAATTAAAACTAGGAATTTTTAAAATTCTTTTATTATTCAACTGAAAAAATTAAATTCATTTATTTATTGAATTATTTATTTTTAATAATGCCAAAATCTTTATTATATATTATTTTAATGGCTTTTACTTTGTTGATGATGATGTTGTTGTTGTTGTTGTTGTTGTAACCTGGTTAGCTCGCTAGTTTCTGAAAGAGTTTATTTGATTTGCGAGAATTGCGAAAAGTGAAACATCAATGAGGGTTAACGTCCTGGAACCATTCGTCAATTTCGACGATCAAGCGCCGTTCATCATTCCCAAAAGGGATTGTGCTAGCAGATCTCCACAAGCTACGACAACAACAACACTTAGTTATCAATAATGAATGGCACCAAAATGAAGATAAAACTTCTGGTAGAATCATATCTTGTCTTCAATTAACATGTGTATATACTGTTAACCTTATTTTGGTTGCTGTTTCAGTTTTGATAACAAAGCCATATTATCAATGACTTCATCAAACGGTGGCTATATTAACAAATTTAATTGGTATCTTGTTTTTATGATAATTTATAAAGTCAAATTGTTAATATAAATAAAATAAGTCTGTGACAATGTGTTTGATAGTACACAAACTATAAACAGTATATACTTATTCTCATAATATAAAAGTATTCACTGTTTTTTGAACTTCAACTTCTCACGGTACATAAAAACTTACCTCTTATAAAATATATATTTCAAAACCCCAATATATTATTATGGTTAATAATTCCAACACAATGTTAAAGTTACCGAAATATTGTAGATTTTCATATAACGCCACAAAAATTTAAATTTTTTAAATTTGGAGACATGTATGTCCATTATATTGAACTTTTTTTTGGCATATTATTCTTATCCTAGTTATATATTTTTTATAATTTTTTCTTGATTATTTTATATTCAAATTGTTTAAACGAGATTATGTATGTTAAAATTATTACAATAATAGTTCATTTAGTTTAACATTTTAACAGCGGAAATGATTTAGGTACTTCTATTACAGTGTTTTTACTATCTATTTTATTTTTCATAAAATATAATATTACCCTTAGGTTTTGAATATATGTATTAACGATACATTCAACATAAAAGTAATATTATTCTAGTGTATTTTTTACGATCAAATTTTCCTTTCTGATCTCTGACAGTAATTTTTATACCCCATAAAAAAGGGGTATACGATCCTGTGTACACAAGTAAAAATTGTTGTTCCGTGAATATATCAGCTCACATAATATATTATTTATTTATATATATGTATATTTTAAACAAATTAAGAAGAAAATATTGATGATATATATATATACATAAATTAATACTATTTACTTTTTATATAAAATGTATATATATATTATATAAAAAGTATATATATATATATATATGTTTATTTATATTCAAACATTTTTTTCATAATTTTAATTCTTTTTTTACTTTGTAATTATTTTTTTTTTTTTGTGATTATTTTCTTTTGTTGCTGTTTCCAGTATAAAATTTAATGATATATTTTTTAAATAATATTAATTACCTAAAAATTTAGTGATTATGATTAAAATTTTATAAAAATCTGTTATTTGCTTTATAATTTTATAAAACATGTATAAATTTGTATATTGAAAATTTATATATAAACATGTTAAAGTTCATTTTAACTAAGTTTAATATATTATAAACAAATAGCTATAATAGAACTGTAAAAATATATATTTGAATATATGATTCGTTTGGAAGTAATTTTCAATATTTTTTAAGTCAAATTACTTTATAACTAATTTTGTAATATGGTTTGTAAATACTTGACTACAGAAGAAACAATTATTTCTTATAAAGTATTATATGTAACATACAAATTCTTTCCATAATATATAAATAAATTTCAATTTTGTGCACAATAAGGTATAAAACTTGCCTGGATAAGTTATTATCTATCACTTTATAATAATTCCAGTTTCTTTAATACTATAAACTTAAGACCTTAAACCCTTTTTTAACTTTTATAACTTATAATTGCTCTAACTAGCATTTTTCAATGTATATATTGTGTTTCGCATTCAAGTGATTTAGTTATTAGAGATGAATATTTAGTCCATAATTAAAGTCTTACAAGTGGGGGTGAAATTTAGGGTTTTTTCCATTTTAAATATTAACCGATTTAAAAAATGTCAAAAGAAAATCTATTTAAAAAAATCCAATAGTTTAAAAAACATTAGTTGAAAAAAATCTTCTCGAATAGTTATAGTCGTATACTATAGTTTTTACTTTACTAAATATCTATTAATACCGATATGTCCATCAGTTAAGGCGTGCGTCTATACTCAACGTACCGTAACTTTGTACGGACTATTTTAAAATTTTACATATAATATAATTTATTAAATAAATCATGGTTTTATATTATTTTTATGTTAACTTATAAAGACTTGAGAAATACGTACTTAACTCGATGTCTAATCTGTTTTTCTGTTTCAAAATGGGCTTACAAATTATAATGCTTTCAGTATATTTTATGAAATAATGTTCAGCTATATGAATTAACTGTAGCTATTTGAATAGCTTTTGATCGTGTATCTCGGTTAATATTTAAAATGGCTAATTCTCCCTTCTGTATAATATTTCTTATTGTATGGATTATGGAATCACGTTTAGTTTTTTTGAAACTTCGGAAAGAAATTTTGACACTTCGTGACGGAATACCCTCTATACATAGGCGGGCAAGGAGGGGCAAGCACAAACCGATTCATATATATTTTTTTATTGATATCTATAATTATTTCTTTAAAACAAAAGTTCATAATTACGTTTTCATAAAATTACTTGTTAAAATATAATTTGAAAAGTTTAGTAAAGTGAAAATGATCAATATAATTAGATAAAGCAACATCAACAAAGTTTCTTTAATTTTTTAATTAATTTTCTTTAACTTTAATTCTTTAAAATTCTTTAAATATGTAAAAAAATAAACATTTAAAAAATATTTCTAATAATATATTTATAATATATAGTATTATAAATATTTATTTTATTATATATTAAAAAATAGTAACCTATATAATTATTATTAAGTGAGGAAAAATATATATATGAGTTTTCTTATAATGTTAGCTATTTAATTGTTATTTTTATTTAAATTCCTTTATATAATTCGATTTTATATAATATATAAAAAATATTATCAAGAAATTAAATACACTTTGTAAATTATTTCTATACGTTACCTAAAAAAATTAATATAATTGTCTAAAGTAAAATTAGTTACTGTTTAAATAGTTTTATTTTAAATTTTTGTAATTTAACTACAATTTGTTAATTTTCATTAATATAAAAAAAAGAATTAATTTTATTTTTTTAAATATTTGCTAGTCGATTTTAAAATTTATTTTCGTTGTTATATATTATAAGTATTTTAGTTATTGATACTAAATTTGTTTTTATTCTCTTAAAAGTACACACAATAATTGTATTTTGGAACATAAATATGTATATATATAACCATAAAATCTGTTTCAATCTGACTTCTGGAAGAAATGACATTCATGGAGAAAAATTAGAAAAGTTACTCCATATGAATTTAAAATACCCTTTCTGAGATTTCTCATTTTTATTTTAAATTTGTAATTGTTTTTTTTTTTTATGCTTTCTTAATAATTTAAAAATATATATAAATGATAACACTTTAAAATAAAACATTTAATTTAATATATTGAATTATTTAACTTTATATAAATATTAATTATTATAATTCAAAACTAATTAAAAATATAAATGAAATTTTAATGAAGAAAGTTTAAACGACTTTAAATGCTCTTCACTATGGGATGTTCTCTACACTACTTTAAACTTTATAATTTATTTATTTTGTATATATCATGATTTTGTATATCACAATTTTTTTAAACATACAAATAGTTTCTGCCCTATACATATATAATTAATTAATTCACAATTAAAACGTATCTTGTTTTAAATATCAAATAGTTTATTTGTGTTGTATACAAAGACTTAAGATATTCCTATTTGAACTTTCTTCCATTGAGTTATCAGTTTGTCAGCATGTCTAACATCTATAAATCTTATGGAGAAAAAATATAATATTATATATTAATTCGAAATGATAACTGATGATAAGATAATAAATTGACACGTAAAATATCTTACCAATAAAAGATTTAAAATGGGTTTTTATATATTTTTTAATCTGGCTGTAGGTCCGTCCCTTCTTATTAAACAATTCAACGTTTAATATTTTTTATTATACTCTATATTTCGACTCTCCTTGATTACGATTATAAGTTAATATTATAAAAAAACTATAGAACAATGAACAAAGAGGATCCGGTATATGTAATTTTAATAATATTAACTTATAATCGTGTTCCTGGCGATGACTCTCAAGGAGAGTCGAAATATAGAGTATAATAAAAAATATTAAATGTTGAATTATTTAACGAGAAGGGACGGGCCTACAGCTAGATTAAAAAATACATAAAAAACCATTCTAATAAACAGATCGATTTAAAAAAATTTATAATATAAGATTTATTTTAGGTAATACAAAGATGTATAGGCTGATAAGAGAAGTTTCTGAACAGATAAATATTAATTAGAACATTTCTCAGTCAATTTTTCATTATTTTTTTTTAAATAAAACTACTTTTTTTTCTTTTTATGTTTTTATCATGCATATATAATATTTTGAGAATTATTTAAAAATAAATTATTAATAAATCATATTAAATAAAATAATTATAAATATACAATAAATAAAATCACCGCCAAGACAAAAATAGCATTATTTAATAAATATTTTTTTCTCTGATTATCCGGCCAATGCAAAATGGTTCCTTTAAATAATAAAATACATGAACAAATTTGTATATGTACATATATATATATATATATATATGTATATATTATGAAATTAAAAAAAATGTTTAAACTTTTTTGGTGTACTCATATTAAAATAAAAAATGTTCAATTAAAATATATAACTAAAGTACCTATTTTATTAAAACTATTTTTAAAAAACGTTTTAGTACAAAAAATTTGAAAACATTAATTTTATTTATAAATATAAAATATTAAAAAAAAAAATTATTGAAAAATATATTTATCATTAAAAAAAAAAATTAAAGAAAGAAAAAAATTAAAATTAATATTTTGAAAATTTGAAAATTTTAAACAAAAGTTATGTATGATCAATTATATGAGCGATATATAACCAATTTAATTATAGTTAGTTTGGACTGATTTGAAATAAGTTTTGTATTCTGAAATGTGCTCGATTTTAGTTTATTTATGGTATATCTGAGAGTGAGAATATGTAACGACAGCAATGAAAAGTTTGTGAAAGAAGTAGAAAAAAATCATAAATAAATTAGATACTTATATGCATTGTTAAATATATTAATAATAATTGTATAAAACTATGTAAAATAAATATATATATATATTAAATAAACATTCTTAATAATATGCATAATAAACGAAGAGAAAATAATGTATTTAATTATAAGAAAAATAAATAAATTTGGATTTAATCATTAAAAATGCCTATAGCATAATTTAGCTTATATTGTTGTTGTTAGTGTTTACTAATATTCAAACTCATAACACTTATTGTTAATAACATTTTTACAATAATATAATTACTATTTTTTTTTCTTTTTTGGTGTGTGTGTGTGTGTAATTAGTTTTACTATATTAAATAATACATTGCGCTTTTAATTTGAAATATTATTTTCTACGTATTTATTTAAAGTAATTTGTTAATTTTTATTTAGTTTCTTTTTTAATAATAGTTTAATAACTTTGTAGATTTTTGATTTAATGTATTTTTTATCGTTGTAAAGTTTACTAATATCTCTGAACACAGATTTATATGTAGTTTAATCGTATCCCAAGCCAACTTTATCAACGAAATTTTATTCCGTAAGAATTGGTCCATATCTAAGTTATCCCGGGAACCATATTCGAGAAACCATAAAAAGTGTTTACCGTTTAATAGATTAGATTGAATTGACTGACACTAAATATCACATAAGCACCCCTGAATTTTTAATGACATCAGTTTCCTTTTCTTAAAAAAAGTAGCAAAAATTTTTAAAATGTTGGTTGAAATCTATTAAACGAACTTAAACTTAAATTTAAAATAATTATTTATTTATATATTTTTTTTTTGTAGAAAAGTGCTTAACTGTGTTATTTGCTTATATTTTTTTGCTAATATTATTTTTACTTACTTGCTTAACAGATTTTTGGTTAACACAGCACTTCCTACTAGACGAGATTTCTCTTCAAAGATCATTTATTTATTTAAAATAAACAAAACTTTTGTTTCAAAAAAATTAATAATAAAAGTTTAAAAAATTTTATTTTCTGATTTTACAATCTAAAGATAAGGTGTATATTACTTTCGACTCGTTCAAACACCAATTAGTTCCTGCAAATCTTGCTATTTCTGATCGTAGGTATCAAAAATATTCAGGTATATTTATTGGAACTTTATTTTATTTAAAAATTAAAACGGGAGTTTAAGATCGGTTTGCAAACTTTTAATAACAGAAAATGCTTGAATAAATTAAATAATTAAATAAAAAATTAAATAACATCCACGTAAACAATCGATGGACTGTATTGAAAGACGACGTAACTGCTGTTGAATTGAGAAACTATGGAAGCATAGCAAAGAGCAGAGGGAATAGGGTGACATAGTAGAGTAAGCAAAAACTCATTACAGATTGGGAAGATATGGAGACCATTCGCTTTCTCTTACATGCAAAATCGATCATACTTGATGTCAAATACAAGTGACATCATGGTTATATAGTCACCTAAAGTTTTCTGTAGATTTTCAATCCTTTAAAAGTTTAGTAACATTACTAGTTTTTTTTAAATATGATCGTGTTGAATATAGTAAATTTATAGCATAAATATACTTAAATTTTAATGTGAAAGTTATTAATACTTTTGCGTTGCGAACAAGTAGCTTCGACGCATATAACCGTTTACTAAACACCTAAAACTGGATTATACAATTTTATTTAATGTCAATATATCTGATATATATTTAATACTGTTCCATAGCTTTGAAGATTCTAATCTTTCTCGTAACACACGCTACACTCTAAGAACTCTGTAAATTCCAACAGCATTCACGTTAATCCCTTAGAAATACTCGTTTATACTGACGATTAAGTGCTTTTCATCTCTCCCATAAAAAGTCCTACTAGCTGATCTTTGCTAAATATTACAACAACAATATAAAGTGTTATCACCATATATGTTAATGTTGATTTTAATAATTATGTTGGATTTTTTTTACATTAATTTTTATATAGGATTATATTTATATCTTAATTTTATAGGATATTAGAAGCTTTAGTAATTTATATCTTTTTTTTAATTGTTATGAAATTTTCTAATTTATATTTGTTCTACTAAAATCAAGTGTTTTAATTATACTTTATATGTAGTGTAAAAATTATATATTAAATTTGTCAGAATGTTAAAATGGCAGTAAAAGCAAATCTAATTAGCGAAATCCGTCTGTCAGACTATCTGGCTGTGAATATGCAAACTAATCGTTTAGTTTTTTATCTAATATCATAGAACTTTCTGAAGGGATTTGCAGAGGAAGATAAATGAATCTGAATCACTTTATAGTTGAATTTTTATAAATACATAGGAAATAATTGATTTGTAAGGAATTAATAAATGAAAGCTACAAATATTTCAATATTTCAATATATATTTCAATTTGAAGTGACATTCTAGTGACATTTCCATAATTCGAAGAATTAAGGGTTATTGAGCTTAAATAACAAGCACATCTAGTTATTTAAAACGAATAAGAATATTTAGACGTCTATATATATATTACTCTATAGTTAATTTATTTCAATCTATAGATTAACGATTTAACTAAACAAAATAGCACTCAAGTCTAGATATTTAATAACAATAAGAATATTTAGGTTTCTATATATATATATATATATATATTACTCTATAGTTAATTCATTTCCATCTATAGATTAATGATTAAAGAATCCGAACCAATATCTTAATTATCATATTATGTATTAATTTTTCAAATTTTCAAATGATCAACTGTAGTCCCTAGACATGCTAAGACCTTTGTATAAATCGTATCAATTGTTTTCATAAATCGTTTATAGTATTGATTTTTAAATTATAGTCAGTTTGAAGGAATTATTAATGCTAAAGAGCACTGTAGCATACCGTACCATATCATTATTATTCAATTTTATTAAAAGAAACAAATTTTTTTATTTTTTCTTGAGAGTCGAATAAAATTGTATGACTTTAGGTAGATCTCTCTCCCACTAGTTGAACTGATGCAGATTTGAAGAGACGATTTTATCATGTCTATGATACAAATAAAACATAGATATAAAATTACAGTAGGCGTTCAATTTAACGAAAGCACATTCGTTAAATCTAGATATTCCTTATATCGAATAAATACATTGTCCAAAAAAATTTAGCTTTAAGTATTCATTTGTTATTTTTTTAAAATAATTGTTTAAAAAAACTTAAATCCGTTTGTTTGTTGATAATTTCTATAGATTTTTATATGCTTTCTCTTCTAGATCTTGTAAAATTATGATTTTGTTGTAACTCTTATTATTTTCTGTAGCGCATTATTTAGAAATCCTAATTATTTTATAGCATTTTGACTACAATTTCAGTGAGAAATCTCCTTTCATAATTGTATTTTTACCTGCAATATTCGTTAAAAAATTCGTTAAATAAAATACACAACGACAGAATTTTGTCATTCTTTAATTTGAGCGAGCATTCCTATAATTGAGTATTCGGTAAATTGAGTATTCGTTAAATTGGGTATTCGTTAATTTGGATATGGGATCGTTAAGTTGGGTATTTATTATATTAAACATTTATTGTAATTTTACTTTTACATTTTATTGTTCAACTATAGAAACAACACTTCAACTTTCTTTTTCTTTACAACTAGCTTACCCTTAAGGGTTTACTCTGATAAATACGAAAAGTTAATATTATTCATAAATTATACGTATATATTATATATATATATATATATATATATATATATATATATATATATATATTATATATATATATTATATATATATATATATATATATATAATATATATATATATATATATATATTATATATATTATATATATATATATATATATATATTATTACGTATATATATTATATAAATTATATGTATATGTACATATATTATATATATAAATTATACGTATATATATATATATATATATATATATATATATCGAATTATTAAATAATAATTTCACAGTTCTGAAATTCGCAAGAGAGTCAAACTTTTCAGCTAGACAGATAGAGAAGCAGGATGACCTCGTACTAGTATTGAAATAATGGTGAGGTTGATAAGTTGCACCATTGCCAACATGTAAGCTCGTTCATTGGATGCAAAGACAATACTTGGACTACAACTTTAACAATCGTATTTCTTACGAGTAGCGTAAAAGTACCCATGTTTAATGATGCCAAACTTGATGCTAACCAGTTCAACCTATTTATCCAGATAAAACGTATGCACTCCTGACTAGAAAGTAAACATATAAATGTTTACATTATAAAAGCTATATAACTTGCCAGACCTTTGTAAAAAATTGTAAAAAATTTCAATTATTTAATTCAAAAATCTAAGTTCTAAAAAAATTATATATTATTATTTTTCTTTATATCAAATAATATAAATAAAATAAAATATGTTTATTATAAACCTTAATATTGCTATAAAGTTTAAATATCTTTTCCTACTTATGAAAAACTAATTCATGGTTAACGTTATTTTAACACTTTACACTATTGTAAAGTTGAAATATATTTTTTCTACTTGAGAAAAACTCTTTCCAGTAGTTAGTTATAGTTAAATATAATGACATTGTTTAAATGAGAGTAACAAAAAATAATTGTACGCATCTAGTGATGTAAATAGAAAACCGAATACATCGGCTGCGTAACATATCTACATATCTTTTGGAGAAATTGATACATATGCAAATATGACCTAAATTTATTTTATTTTTCTATTAGCTTTTGTTATATATATACATATATATATATATGTTGTTTTTAGTTTTTATTATTTGTATTATATTTGTTCCTAACAAATTACTGCACTTGGTGTGTTAACAAATGCTTAGTAGTATTAATTATTTATAACGATACATACCATTACATTTGCACATGTATAATGCTTTCAAAAAACTAACATACAACATTATTAACAAAAATTTAAACTTAACAAAAATTATAAAAAAATATTCAATGTTCAATGTCCAATGTTTTCTTTTAAGTGAAAGTAATAAATTTTTTTTGTTAATACGCATAAAATTCTAAAATTTCTAATTTAAATCCCTTCGCGTTCCCTTGACAACTAATAAGCCCTGATTAGTTGTTGCAAGTATTTCGAGCATAGTTTTTAATTGCCTGCAAATCATTTTCATTTTTTTATATTGCAAAAAAGTACTTGATTTCATTTTCAGCTAAATATATTGGTGGTACGACAAGCTCTACAACTGTATCCAATATGGCTGCTTGTGGTACAACATCTTCAACTTCGTCGAAGTGGTTACTTTCGCCAACGCTAGAAGTATCCAGCGAAGAGAAAACATCGCTTATAAACAATTTAAGAACTGATTCTGAAGGTTTTGAAGGTGCAAATGGTGAAGATCCTTTATCTAATTTGACTGGCACAAGTATGCCTTTACCCGGTGGTGGTTTTGTTAAGTTGCCTTTAGATGATCGCAATAAATATGAGAAACTACGTAGTAATGACAATCCCACTTCAGATGATTCCGATTCGGAATTTTTTCAAGAGGATTATGCTAGTTCCAACACAGGTGCAAGTAAAAAGGCTATTTTCAAACAAATTGTAACCAACAATATACCAGATACCATACATAAAATACAACAGGCAGCTTATCACAAAGTCGATAAAACACAAATAAAAGTACCGATTGTCAAGAAATTACGACATACCACTAAAAAGCCTACAACTGCTGCACAGCAAGCTGCTCAGCAATTAAATGCCGCTTTAGAGCAACATGTACAGCAGCAACAACAAGCAGCTGCTATAGTGGCTGCAGCAGCAGCGGTGGCGGCAGGTGCGAATGTTAAGTCTGACAAAGAAGATGATGCCGATTCAATTGGTTCAGCAAGCGATTTACGTGCTGAGGACGATGACTTTTTCGATGAGAATAATATTAGTTCGACTAATACTAAGTTCCGTAGACCTAACTTGGATATGGATGGAATTAGCGAAAGTGTTAAAACTTGTAGTTCATCGGCTTATCATGCTGAATGTGAAAGTGTTACTACCCATGAAGATGACGTAAGCCGCGTTGTGGTAAAGGTGCGCATGCGTAAAAAAGATCGCACAGCAGCCGCTGCAGCAGTAGCTGAAAATTTAGCTGGCACAAACAATGATGACGAAAGTGAATTGAGTCCCACATCTAATGATTTTCTACATAAATTTGGAGACCGGCCACTTTTACTTGATGATGAATTGGATTATAGTTCTTGTGATTCTGATTCCAAAGATAAAAGTAGCAACGATACAGAAGATTCGCCAGAAAGTGTGCAGCGAGTACCGGTGGGTAGCAAAATCAACACTGAAGAGGAATTAGATGTCTTTGCTATGGCACCATTTAAAATGCCTGTAGGATTGCCAACAAAAAAGAAAACAAAAAATTCACGTTCTATACCTAAAGTGCCAATAGCAACTCCAACAAATCAAACTACAGAGATTTGGACATCAACACCAATCAAGAAAGATATGACTGCTGCGTTCACTAAATCAGAACTAGAATTTGATAATTTTCCAACTGAGCCAAATGCAAAAATAGTTCAATTTAATGAACCAGTTTTCAATCCATTTATTGAAACGAATAAATCAACTGCTGGTTCTTCAATTCCAAAACAACAAATAAGAAGTTCATCAAATTTCGGTACTGTTACTGTTATATCAGCAAATAATGCACCAACCATGTCATCAGTTAGTTTTGATGCAAATTTTGATACAGATCAACAAATTCCAACTTCAAACTTCCCCATATGTATTGAAGACAACACACATGAACAACAACGTGATCTCTTCGGATCCGAACCATTTCCACAGGTAATTCGTAAATGTGTCGTTATTACTCCTGAAGGAAATACAAACAAAATTAGTAATGTAAATGTAATAAACAATAATAATAATATTGTGCAAATGAAGACAACACCTCCAATTACAAATACAATCCAACCACCATTTACCCAACATGCAATACCAATAGTAGCACCCAATGCGAGTTCAACTCCCCAACTTGTTACCGTCAACCATTCAATTATTATAAATAAAACCCCAGAACCCTTGCCGAATTACAATATTTCCCGTTCAAATATTAGTTTGAATTATATTGGCACCAATATCAGCCATTCTACAGGTTCATCGAATATGACCACATTGACAAATGTATCTGTCCCAATATTTCCAGCAACTGCAACGGCTGTTACTTCCAATGCGCATGTAAATGTTGTACCAGCACCACAACCGCTCTCCAATTCAATGTCAACCATAAGCAATTTATCGACATATAGCATACCAGCGCTGCAAAAACCTATACTTAAAGCAAACACCAACTTATCTTCACATAGTGTCATACTGTCTATACCACCCAGCACCTGTTCAGCTGCACAAACAATACCTGTCAATAAGTCAACATATACACCAAATGTTACAAATGTTACAAATTTAAATCAAACCGATTCTATGTTTCCTATTGCTGATAATAATTTTGTACAAATCTCTCAAGATCATTGCTCAGACTTTACGCCAGACGATGAAGAAGAGCCAGTGGTTGTGCATGGTTCGAGTTCTGCCACCATGGGCGATACAACAGCCAATCCATCAACGGCAACAGCGCAGACCATCAACAGCGCCACCGTCACCACAAAACCTAAAAAAGAAAAATCCCATTTGGGTGTAAGAACATTACCGGCTAAAATTTCGCAAAAAGTCAAAGGACACTCATACAAAAAAGTTGTATCATCTGCAGCTGGACTGGGTTCAACATCCTCATTATCTTCAGCCAGCAAACAAAAACATCAACGTTTACAATATCAATCACAAGATGATTATGATGATGAAGATTACGAAAATATTATATCAACGACAGCATCTTCTTCAAAGCATTCCAAACATGGGCACACAGCAAATACAAATGATACAAATGGTAAATCATATCGTACAAATGCTTCATCATTTCAATCGAATACCATACAAAACTCCGCAAAGACAGGCTTTAGCAATATGAGTTTCGAAGATTTTCCATCCGATCAAGAAATTGATCGCATGTCGAAAACTTTACCTTTCGAAGTGGTACGCAACGAGAAAATGCTACTTGAGGCTGAAAAGAAATTCGGTTCATTGAAGCGTCGCAATAATCTATTTTCCTAGAAGCGAATTTCCGAGACGAGAAAATCGCTCAAGAAGGAATTTAAACAAGTTCTACAAAAAGTATTACGAAATTCTAAAGATAAATGAAACGCCGCGTATGATATGTCAATTACATGTACGAGTATTTATGTATTTGTTGTTAGTATGCAATAATGGAATTCATTATTTACTATTATTACTATTTATTTTTTAATATATATAATAAATATATTTAAATATGTATAATTTTTATATATACACTTTATTTGAGATACAAAAACTGTTATATGCATTTTTCTATTGATAGTTATACAAGTTATAAAAATTTAAAACATCCAATCATTTATTCTAAATTAAATTTCAATGTTTAAGAATATATACACTCTGATCTTTAGGATTATCCCATTAAAAAAATAATATAAAAAAACTTATTACTACGTATTTATGCGAACGTTTAACAAAACAAATATATATTTCTTTATTAATGTATGTATTCGTATACCTTGATTATCTCAACTAGATAACGGATGTATCTGAAAAAGTTCTTTATATCAGCTCTTCTTTATATACCAACATAAATCAAAATTTAAAAATTCTTACAATTTTTAAATTGTGTTTTTACCAAATAATTATAATATGAAATAAAATACATTATAGTAGTACGTATTACTGTAAGAAATTATTAAGTATAGTCTATACTTAATGACTCACTTAATATATGTTAAATATCTTAGTAACCGAAGACGATTATATCCAAGATGTACCTATTTTTATATTGATTTCTTTTTCAGCATCCTCACATATGTCAGGTCAGTTATAAATGCATTTTTTAATATGATTTCTAATACTTTTTTATATTTTAGATGGAAAATCCGTCTTCTTGATAATGAAGAGTACTAACAGAAAAGATTTTCCATATTACACTCATTCTAATAGTTGCAGATCTCTAATCTGTGTTTTTACCTCTCCACTTACTAATAGGTTACATTCAAATCATGCTGTGCCTATTGAACAAGCTCAACAAGTCAGGAAAATCAGTTCTTAATATAAAAATGTATTTTTTTTTGAATACTGACAAAATCTTTTAAAGCTTATTTAATCAAAATCTTAAGTAGACATTTTATGAAATTCCATTTTATTTTTTTTTTATTTTTAAAATTATTATAATAAAAATATTTCTTATCAAATTATGAATTCCACTAAGATTTTGCATCAGTTTAAATAATTAATTAGTAATTATTTCTAAACAGTAACATATAAAACAAAAAAGGATATATTGTATGTAGCGAAAAAAATTTAATTAACTTATGCAACACATAAAGTAATGAAATATATATATATAATGAAAGATTTTCAAAAACGCTATTTAATTACAAAGTTAATTTAATTTATATGACTATAATGTATTTGAAGTATATAGCCATAAATTGCTTTATTAGATATTATGTGCATTTTCTTTAAAAAGTATTCGTATAGTTTATTAATTATAAAAACATATAAAATAATTTATAATAATGGATTTAATAGTTTATCTTATGATTTATATAACTATCAATATGATTTTTAAAAAGTATCTCAAAAAAATAAATAAAACTAACAATTTATTCAAATAGACAAAAATTTTATACTATAAACATATTTTATAATATTTTATATTAATGTTAATGCATTCATCTATGTATGTATATAGCAGGCGTACACTACTGTATATATTTTAAGATATATACATATATTTACCGACTGTATTTGTATTTGTGGAAATGTTTTGAAAGTTGAAGACTGATGAATAATTTGTTGTTGTTTGAAATATATAATATATATATTTTTCGATTTTTAACGTAATATCTTGTGGAAAATATTGTAAATCTGCTACACTTGTTTTGATTTAAAAGAAGGAAAAAAAGTTTTATATTAATATCTAATAAGATTTGTTTAATATATGAAATACAAAACGACATCCTATATAGAGAAAATATAAAATATTTGATAATGCTTTCAGAAAGACAAATATTACTTAAACAATAAATATATTATGTTATAAAAAATAGTATTTTGTTTTAAGCAAAGCATAAATATAACAATAATATATATAAAATTATATAAATTATTTTATAAGAAAATATAATCTACAATAAAATTGCACCAATTTTTATTTCAATTATTAATATATATTAATATATATAAAATATATGATGTAATATTATAATATAATATATTATAATATTAATATATATATTTACATATATATTATATATATGTGCGAACAATTTAAGAATCTGAAAAACCAAATATATTACAATTATATAAAGGATATTAATAAATTGCAATAAAATTAATAAAATATATCTTGGCTTACAATTACAAGAACAATACAGCTTTGCAAACAAAATAACCTTTAATGTCATAACAATAAAATTGAAGAGTTAATATATACATATATTAAAAAAAGTAAACAAACAATATTTACAAAAACAAAAAAAAAATGTGATAATAGAAAAATTGCTAAAATAATTATAATATCATTAATTTTAAATAACATATTAAATAAAATAATAACAAAAATATGCATTCGGTAGTGTAGATTATTATTCATATATATAAATTTTTAAAATTATATTTTCTTATATTTATTCAATCTTACTGTTTAAATCAAAAATTTCAATAATTAAATTTTTATTTATATCAATATATTTACGATTCAAAAATAATTTATTAAAAAAATTATTTTAGCAAATCATTATAAATTAAAAGCAAGTTATTATTTTATAAAATGTTTAACACAGTATCATTTTTTCTAATAATAAACTAAGCCTTTTAATTAAAGTTACAATACTAATAGCTTTTCTTTAAGAAAATATTTATACTTATAAAAACTTATGTGAACAATTTTATATGAAATGTAATATAATGCATATGAAATATATAAAGCTAAAATTATGTATTTATTACTTTAATAACATATTTTAAGAAAAAACTTCAAAATGTCGACAATATAGATTAATAGTCGATGTTAAATTAATTTAAATATTATGTTTTAAATATTATATAGATTTAAATTGTTCATATAAACTTAAGTCAGTATAAATAAATAATAAAAAAAATAATAGTCAATAAGAAACTATATTTTATTTTCATCATTAAAATTTTTAATTATATTTTTAAATTAAACAAAGGAAAGGTTTGTGAGTAAAGATAATGCAGTGGTTTCAATTAAGGTTAAAGTAACGAGTCACAGTTTTTACAAATTGAAAAAGATACAGTCTATCGAGTGCATATTAAATTGAAAGTTCAGTATAAAACAATATATTATAAAACAAATGTTTTATAATAAAATATTAAACGCTAGTAAAAAATCTCTTCAAATAAAATAAATATATTACATATATTAATAAATAGGTTCAGATTAGAAGAATTAATTTTTATGTAATCATTTATTTATATTATTATTATTACTATAATTATATAATTATTAAATATATTTTTTAAATATATGTCACATAAATTCAAATTCAATAAAATCATGTTATAATATTATATCTTTTAATTTAATTAATTTAAATTGTGTTTATGTAATATGATTAATATAAGATAAGCATAAATAATTTTGAAGTTGCTATCAATTTTTATTTTTTTCTAATTAATCAACAAAGGAATTTAAATAGAAGAATTTAGTAAACATTTAAGATAATATATCACAATATTCTCACTATCATTAAAAATGTTTAAAACTTTTACAGATTGCTGTATTCGAATCGGATCTATTTATCCGGTAATAAGTTATATTATTAATATATAATTTGGGAATTTATTAAATTTTTCTATTATGCTGTAGTAAATATTGTACAGCATATATTTTTGATTGAATATTATATTATATTAAACTAAATAAATTTTAATATATTTTTTATTTAATTTAATATTTAATGTATTTATTATTTAATATAATATTTAATATATTATATCAAAGTAAATATAATTTAAAATATTTAATATATTTATTATTTAATATAATAATATTTAATATATTATATTAAACTGAATATAATTTTCATTTAAAAAAAGTAAAGATGTAAAAGTTTAATATAAAGAGAATTTTCGAAACAGATATTAAGTTATTTTAGCAAACGCCGAATCTTCGATTATTACTTGTTTGTCTGATTTGTTCTAAAGATATATCATATATAATATTTGTCGTTACAGTCTTTTTATAAATAAGTATATATCAAAAAAAATCCCTATAATTCAAATTATGCTATTCAAAATTATAATATGCAGCCTTTGAAAATTAATGGTAACTATTTTCGTTCTAAAGCTGAATAATAATAAATATATTTATTTATATTAATCAATCACAGTTTATAGATTACATTATTATATTTTATGTCATATATTTTATATTTATTTTATAAGCAATTTAAAATATCGTGCTTTTAATCGTTTTCATAAGCAATCCAAACGCTGTTAGAAGTATTTTGTTATATTCCAAAAATGGCAATTTCTAAAGCAAAAAATTAGTATATAAAATTTTCACCGTTTGTATTTTAGTCTATTAATTTTTCGCAACTATTAAGTTTAATAAAATTAAAAGAATATATTTAAAAAATCAAATTATTAACTGCTTTATCTATTTAAAAAAAAAAACGCTGGCTATAAAAAATCTCAATATAGTTTATATAAAAATATATATCTAAAAATTTAAAAATATGTACATAAAAAAATTTTTTTTTTACTCATAATTGGAAAACAAAAAAAAACATTGTATTATTAAAATATTAATATTTTTAAGTGTTAAAAAGTATATTTATTATATATTTAAACAAAACTATTGTTGTTATTATAGCAAATATATTAGATTAAAAAAGACAAAGATACATGAAAATTAATATATACGATATATATATAATAAATTTTAAAATCGATATTATTTCAAAAATTTTAATGTGACTTTTTATTACATACTTACTATATATATATATGTATAAATATGTATACATATAAATGTATATATATATATATATATATACATAAGTATGATTATATACTTAAAACCAATTCTTGCACTAAAATTATTTGCTAATTAAAACTTATTGTGCGCTATGCTATGTATTATCAAATTTAAATTTTTGAAATTAAAATTTTGTTGATAAATAATTTATAAGACGACCAAAGTTATTAAAAAATGATCCTGTTTTATATATCACAATTATGCAGAATGATGTGATAATTGTTTTTTAAGTATGTTGAATAATTTTATTTAATAACATTTATAATTTTTATTATGATTTCAATAACGTTAAACTTTGTAACTTATATATTTATGTATATTTTAAAGTAAATAATACTTTTAAAAGTACTGTATTTGAATATTTTTATTATATCCAATATGAAAAACAAATAAAATGCATATATTTATGAATAAATACATTGTTTTTCGTTTTTTATTAACATTTTACACAAAATCACAACAATATTTAATATACTAAGCATTTGTTATACTCGAGATGGTGCAGTTTTATATCTTTTTTTTCTTTCTATAGTACAGTTATTTTTTAGTTATGGTGTTTTTATCATATATGGATAAGTTTTTTCTTCCCTAATTGTTATAAGAGCTATAAACTATAATTTGTGACGACTGTCGTTTCAAATTAATTAGCAATCAACTACTAAAAAATCAAAACGGGGAATATACCTTCTGCTCAAAAAGTACTTGGATTTTATAAATAAAACACACACATTTAAATTTTATTCCAAATTTATTTTATCTCCTTCGAAATATGCTCCTTCTGAAGCGATACACATATATCAACGCTTAACCCAATCTTCCATACACTTTTCGTAGGCCCGTGAAGGTATGGCTTTTAGTTCCTTCAGCGAATTCTCTTTTACCGATTTAATGGATTTAAAACGCTTACCACGAAGGGGCTATTCGAGTTTCGGGAACAGGAAAATGTCGCATGGATCCAGATCTAGCGAATATGGTGCCTGGGCGATGACAGTGGTGCCGTGTTTGGTCAAAAAATCACGTACAACAAGAATTTCCCATTGTAAAAATCGCTAAATGCACTTGAATGCACTTGAGGTAGTCTCACATTAACAGCTGCTGTAAACAAACTAATTGTCAGATGGCGCTCAAATTTGTACCATATGTCAAGAAAGGGTGTACCAACATAACAAAAAAAAAGGACCTAGACCTTTTTGAAAAAGGTCTATTACGTAAGGAGTAGTTAACAAACAACAAAATCCAGATACTTTTTGAACAGAAGGTATACATCTATATGTTATAATATGTAAGTATATTTTATTTTAAAACAGTAAACAGTGGTTATTGTTAATGTAACTAGATCTTGTTGTTGTTGTAACCCGCCGGGACCTGTAAGCAGATAACATTAAAGGATGTACAAGACAATTACATGGGTAAGGAAGTGGGTGAGTAGTGGTTAGGGAAGATGGAGGAGGATGGACTAACAATTTAAAGTAACAATATACATACATATATTATATAAAGATAAGTATTTTTAATTTTTTTTTTATAGCGTTAATATCAACTATAATTTAATAATTTTTTTTTAATATTGTGACACCTACATACTTGAAAATATAATAAAATAGAAAAACCTTAATAAATAAGCTAATGCAGGCATATACGAGTCCAGGATAGTAAGCGTAGTTGATATACCTTCAACTGTATTCTGATAAATATTGATTAAACAAATCTTTAGACTAACTTAGAAGAAAGATTTTTCTGTTTTTCTGGTGAAAATATTTATCAGCAATATACTTTTGTATATGTGCAAACCAATTAGGGAAGCATTTTTCCTTCATTGAAATTGGTGCCTCCAAAACATGGTTTTTAAACGCTTCACCTTTTTCCGCTTTGTCGTTTTTCGTTGTTTTTCCTCCATTCATTGAAGACTGTTAATGAAAAAAGATTTTTTGTTGATTATTATGATGTGTATGTGGTAAGTGTTCGAATGCCTAGGCACGTTTCAATCTCAATATAGGCTACAAAACAATCTTGTGTTCGATATTCCTGCGCAGAATATCGATCGATCGAATATCGCCGATCGATATTCATCGGCGAGCAAAGTACGACTACGCTTGAATGCATTATACCAATTATAAACACTGATTCTTAATAGTACTCCTTAGCGAAAAGTTGAAAAAAGTTTATCGATGCACTGTTATCGTGTTAGTCCACATTAAAAGTTGTAATAAATCATTCAAGGAAAACTTGAAACTTTGAAGTGACAAAATGATACAAAGCTTGCTAGTACTATTAAATCTTCTAAGAACATTTGTGATTGACTCAAATGACATACATGTTGGCAGATCTAAACACTTATTTAGTGCCATATATATTTCAGTAGCTGCAGGATTTAGAACGCAAATGCATGCAATTCAAATACAAATTCTGTAGGGATTCCATTGTTATCCTTTAGCAATTATATACAGGGTACAAATACACCAAATATAAAAAACATTGTTTAGGTCAGTTGGTTAAGGTGCGCTGACTATGAGAGTTGAATTTGGCAGGACACGATTTTAATTCCTGGTAGTTGCAGTCTCAAAAAAATTATTTACAAATATTTAAATACAAGAATTATTTCAAAGACTACTGATGATGGGTATTTGACAATGCTCGAAACAGATGTATAGTCAGCCAAAAATTCAATTAATTAAAATAATATAAAAATGAATTTTTGTTGTTGTAGTTTCACTCCTTTTCGAAAAAACCATATTACAACAGCCGTTGTAATATGGTAAATAAAAATGTCAAGTTTTTTCCTTTATATTAAAGCATAAGTTAATATTAATTTTCGCTGCGGAAGAAGTTGAAAGTGAGCTAGAACAATAATTAAATTATTTAATAAATAATATTGTTCTTATATAAATTATACAAAATACTCACTAGAAAAATAAAAGTTATAAAATTTTATGTAAACAATTACAATTTATGTATTTTGAATATTGTAATTATATATCATACATTCACAAATGCTGCAGGTAAGTTAAATGCAACAATTTCATTTGTATATAACATAATATTAATAATATAAATTTAATAATATAAATTAAGTAAATTACAAATCAATGTAAAAATATGTACATTTTAGCTAAACCATGATTTCTTATTCATTTGATCCCATTTGGACATGTTTACTAAAATTGAGCTCACACATTGATCCTTATCACGATTTTGGCCATAATAGTCAACAAATTCACCGTCCGGATTAACCAAATACATAATAATAGTGTGATCGACCTACAATCAAATGTAAATTAGTAATATTCGATATAGTAACAATAAAATGAATTTACTATATAATCATTATCTGTGTCACGTGGTCCGGCACTAAAATAAACACGAAAAGCTTTACAAACATTCCGTATTTGCTCTACAGTGCCAGTCAAGCCCAATAGCTTAGGAGAAAACTCCTTAACATATTTTCCAACAATTTCTTTGGTATCGCGTTCTGGGTCAACAGTAATGAATATTGGTTGAATATTTGGCATATTAGGAGATTTGTCTATTGAACAAATAATGTATATTAAACTTTTTTAAATTCATAATACATTACATACCTATATCATCGACAACTCCAGCCATTTTTTCTAATTCATCAGGGCATATATCAGGACAATGTGTAAAACCAAAATAAATTAGTAACCATTTGCCGAGGAATTCTTCAGATTTACGTAAAATACCCTTATCATCAATTAATTCCCAACGTCCACCAATTGCTGCTTTACCCAATTGTCGCTTTCTTTCACGCATTAAGGCATCTTCCTTTTCTTTCTTAACATACAACATAAAAGCTAAGCCTATTGAACCCACCGCACCGATAACTGCTAAACTTTTCCAAGATATAGGACCTTTGCCTTTCGTTGGATCAGTTGTAGCGGCGAAACGACGTTGTATTTGTAATGAATTTCGGACAGAGTTTACGCCATTATATTGAATGATTGTGCTTCTGCCAATAGTTGTTAAAAAACGTTGGGAGTGTTTTAACATTTTATTTAAATAAAAATCTATAATATATTTCAATAATATATTTGTTTCTTGAAAATTTATCTTCACTTTTTTACGTAAAATCTATTTCGCAAAATTGGAAGCAAAGTGCCGCATAAAACAGCTGATCACAGAATGACAACCGATTAGACCAAAAAACGCCTTACATGAAAAAAGTAGTATAATTTATACCATTCATAAATAAAACGTAGTAAATCATTGTTCCGTATTGCAATATTTGAATATTTTTAGTTATGTTTAAAATGTAAATGTTACTTTAAAAATATATTAAAATAAATTATTTATTGCACTGGTGCAAATGAATTGCATAACAGTATGCGATTCTTTCATTAACTATATCTTAAGAAAATTAGAGCTTATTAATATTCTTATTTATATTAAGGACTAAGGGTTCCATTTAGTACACCTTAGTTTTGATAAAAGTGTTTAACGACTATTGTATATAAATAATATTGCATTGCATTAATGATTAAGTTTTATTTTGATTGCTGCTTTTATATTTTTATTTTATATTGTTATTAAATAAGGTTAAGTCTTTTGTTAATATAAGAAGACTACTTAAGTATTTTCGTTCAAAATTGAAATTCCTTCTTAAATATACTAAAAACACAATTATACATAAATTAAAATAAAATTAAATAAACTAAAACTATATACAAAACTTAAAAAATTTTAAGCTACAATATGATTTATTATTATATGGAACCAATTATTATTAAATAAAATGTAAAAATTTAGAAAAATAGAAAACTAACTTGGCATCTATTTGTATTTTTTATTTTTAGGCAAAGTATTATTAATTACATGGATTTTATTTATATACAAATTGAACACCCTATGTTAAATAAAAACGTTGCCTGTATTTAACTAAATTGTACTTAAAATATGATATACATACGATAAAACATATGCATGTACTAAGAGCGAAGCGTGCCAAATTTTAGCGTCTATAGGCGTATTCGCCCAACAAATTCGAAGGCGAAAACTTGGTGTTCGAAAAACTGAGTTTTATTTGTTTGAGGAATTTAAGTATGCAAAAATTATTTTATAGTGTGGATGAGTCATTATGACGTTGACAAATGTATGTCTTTAAATTATTTTAATATTTTTTATTTCAAACTACAATATTAATGTTCCAATAGAACAACTTCTGTTTGGACTCTGTTTAAGAATAACTTCACATCACTGTCTAAATCTGTAAACATATGAGAAGTAAAAAAATTTTAAATAAATTTGTGGTTGATAAATACATGTAAATACAAAAATACCTGAAGGTAATTTTATAAATTTTTTTTTATATAACTCGATTCGGTTATAAATAATAACCAAACTCTTCTGTCATCTGACTGGAATTAGAATCTGAATTTTTTAAGAACATTTTTGTTGCCTTACATGTTTCATTTCGTTGGTTGTGAGTATTCTTGTGCAACTTTGAAAGAAAAAAGAAACTTATGCATAAAATAGGTCTGCTGTTCCACGAGCTTCTTGTAGTAACTTCAAGTAAGACTGTGTATACACAAATGCATTCCACCAGCAAATTTTCGAGTACATGAGAGCATCTGAGAGAGCAAAGTGTAACATCCCTGTCGAAATTTGAAAGTTCTACACAGACTACGAGTACATTTTATTTCAAGCAAAATGTGTGTGATGTGTTAATAAGCTGTTTTGATTTGAATTTAAAATTTTGTATTGTTTATTTGCTTGACACAGTTTCTCACAAAACTGTTCCAAAGTTGTTCCATGAAAATCTGTGCAAAGAGCGAAAATTGGCACTTTAATTGTGTTACGCTCTCAGTTTGTACTTTACTTGTGTTCTACTTGAGTTTTACTATGAGTAGTTCGTTGAACAGCTTTATTATAAATAGAATAAGCTATAGTTACTAAAGAAAACATAAAAATTTTACAAAATTACTGCTATTTACATACATTTATTATACATTAAAATCGATATACATTTCCAAAAATCTATATTATGCTTAAAAAAAGTATATAATTGAATTTTCCATTGCCAGAAACATTTTTAACCGATATTCAGCCATTTTTTAGATTTATTTTTATTATCGCTTTCTTTCTGTTTCAAACCAAGCGCATTTGATAGCATTTAAACAATATTAACTGTTGGTAACACTTCTCGCTTACCGAGGTTCTTTTTGACAGGTATATCAAGCAGCATTCATTGAGATTTGCGGATATTTAATATTATTTACAAAGAAACGGCGACGACATGGTGCGTAAATTGTTAAAATTATATTTGTTTAACTTCCTGAAGTAAACAAATTGCATTTTATATTGAAATAACAGTATATGCTCGGTTTTGTGTATAAAATATTTTTTAAGAAAATTTATAACCTAAAAGTGCACATTTGCGTGGCAAATGCTAATAATTAATATTTTTTGTTATAAGTGATAATTAACGTATTCTTCATTTACAGAGGCCATTAATGCTGCACGGACATGAGCGTTCTATAACGCAAATTAAATTTAACAGGGAAGGTGATTTGCTCTTCTCGTGTTCTAAAGATCAAAAGCCTAACGTGTGGTATTCACTAAATGGCGAACGTTTGGGTACATATGATGGACATCAGGGTACTGTTTGGTGTTTAGATGTTGATTGGACAACGTCGAAACTCATAACTGGGGCGGGTGATATGACAACGAAAATTTGGGACGTTGAATTAGGTTCAGTCACAGCATCGATAGCAACTAAATCTATGGTGCGCACATGTCGTTTTAGTTATTCCGGCAATCAAGCCGCATATTCTACAGATAAAGCTATGGGACAAAACTCAGAATTATTTATTATTGATGTACGCACAGCCGATTCTTCAATTGCAGAACAGAGTCCAATATTAAGGATTCCCATGTTACAAACCAAAATTACATCAATGTTGTGGGGACCACTAGATGAAACTATTATTACTGGTGTGTATATGATATGATATAAGAGTTTAAATATTTTAATAAATAATAAAATTTCTTTAAATATTTATAGGTCATGATAATGGACAAATATCAATTTGGGATATACGCAAAGGTAGAGAAATAAATTCTGTCAATGACCATACCGCAGGTATTAATGATATGCAGATGAGTAAAGACGGTACTATGTTCGTAACTGCATCAAAGGATACATCAGCTAAATTATTTGATTCTGAATCTTTAATGTGTTTAAAAACATACAAAACTGAGAGACCAGTAAATTCGGCGTCAATTAGTCCGATCCTGGATCATGTTGTTTTAGGCGGTGGTCAAGATGCTATGGAAGTTACAACTACATCGACTAAAGCAGGCAAATTCGATTCAAGATTTTTCCATTTAATATATGAAGAAGAATTCGCACGTCTTAAAGGACATTTCGGTCCAATTAATAGTTTAGCCTTTCATCCTGATGGTAAAAGTTATGCATCAGGAGGCGAAGATGGTTTCGTTCGTCTGCAGACATTTGATAGTTCATATTTTGAAAACATTTTCGAGTAATTTCCAAACAACTTATACATATATATATATTTTTTTTTTTTTTGTATAGTGACTTCTCTATATTTGTACTTGTTTATTTTGAAAATAAAATATATTTCATATATATATACATATAAATGCAAATAAAATTTTTCGGTAAATATATATTGTATTATTGTAACAAATATAAATTTGCTGAAAAACTAAAACTTGCATATCTAAAACATTTTACGCTTTTGATATACATTTCTAACTTTGTGCTAGTTAGAAAGTTAGAATAGTGGCAAAAATGTATACAAATAAAAGAAGTAACAAAATGTTTTCCAGAACTAAAAGAAAATGCTTACAATTTTCCTTAATAGTTGCCAATTTGTAATGTAGAAGTGAAATCGTAATGCTACTCAAAATATAACAATGTATTTCGTTTTTGAATAAATTTCTATAAAGCGCTATATTGAATTTAACTGTTTTAATAATAATTTATATAATGATAGTGTACAACATATATATAATTAAGTATTTTTTATCCTAGTGCTCTCCAATATATGTGTGTATTTTATGTCATGATGCTATTTACTAAAAGTAATTAATTTGACTAACTGCTGCCTGGTACTTATGTATAACGTTCAGAATTTTTAAATTGCTTATATTACGGAGTGCATAAACGACTGAAAATCTATTTTATATTTATAAAGACTTCATTTGTTAATATTTTTATAATACTTTAGCTTTACGCTGTATAGCTACTATATGGGCTTGTTAGGTTTGTTACTAAACTTTGTTTTATTTGTTAGGATTGGTAAGTATATAAGTACAAGTTATTAAATTTAACATTGTGAATCACTTTCGTAAAATTAAATTAATTTTTCTAATTATCATAATATTGATGAAGAGCTGTTGACAACAATTCAGCCATATGGCTTACCAGAATACAGAAGATTGAATCCGTGCTGTAGGAGAGCGTATGTTTTTATTTCCTTTCCACATTGATGTTCGGTTGAAAATCATTTGTGGAATTATATTATAATACAAACAATATTTATAGTAACTGGTACCGACGGCAACAAACAGTATGGTACTGTAAAAGCTGGTGTGAAGGCACAATTATGGTCATGAATCATTTATCCAAACTAGATCTTGTGTAAGTAACCATAAAACAAGAGTACATAACAATCACGTGCAAATGATATATTCCGTAGAAAGTATTAAGTAGGAATTAGTATAGAAGGTTTAAATTTATGTAGTTCTATATGGAAAAGAAGTATTATTGATGAAAGAACTTACATCTTCAAGCTTAGAAGAAATTATAACGCATTATTGTTATTGTAGATCTATACATATTTCAGTGCACTACACAGTCACACAAATAATTAGTTTAAACAATATTTGCAAAAAATATACCTATAAACAACAATTTAGATAAAGAAATTATTATTTTTTATACATGATACCTTCAATTCATTAAAATCTATTTTTGATTTGAGATAAAATTATCAGATATCTAAGTAGGCTCAATTTGATACTCTTGACTATGAATTCGTTGACCGACTTAATAGATGTCTAAAGATCTACTGACAATCCGATGACACTTTTCGGTATTAGCTTAGAACTTCAGATGGATAAAAAATATAATCATTTTTATATGAACTTTAAGTTTGAAACGTTTGGAAGAACAACCCTGATATTTGACTTAAAGCTCGACTGTATGTTATTCTGTACAGTCTGTTATTTTATCGTTTTCTGGTATACATCGTATGTTACCAGCTACCCATTTGTACAATTAAAAAAACTTAAACGCTTACATACCATATGTATATATATTTACCTTTTAGGATCTTAATAATAATAATTATTTAATATAAAATATATTATTACTTACATGTATGGACAATTGAAATATGAACTAATTTTAGTCTTTGTCCTCAGAAAAGTGCGAACATGCATAGCGTGAGATACATCAGATCATAATGCACTGAGTTCACAAACTAGCGGTATCACTGCTCCAAGTAAAAGTGAATCAACCTGATAAATCTTTAAACTCGAATACAAACTCATCCCAAATTTTACAGGGCAGCAACAGTTGCGGATTCCTCATCTTCAGAGCCACAACCACAACAAAAGTCGTTATAGCATAGATCACATATCATAACATGTCTTCTTACTAGCGATAACGTAGTGCTTAGCAAGTCCCGCTTTAGTTGAAGCAGCTAATCGCTATATTTTTGTTCAGTTTGGACTAAATATAACTTCAGATCAGGCAAGAATTTCTATCTACACTGGTTTTTTTTTAGCTATACTCAGATATTTTTGTTTAATTGCAGGAATTATCATTCCATAAGGATAAATACATTTAATAGTTTGAATGTCTGACCGTCCACTAGCTGGTACATTGTAATTTCTAATTAAACCTAAACTACATAAAAATTGTTCTGTTGACTTTGAATTACTATTTGCTTAGTAATTAAATAGTTACTTATTTAACTCATTTGATTTCAGTAATATTCCAGCTCCGTCACTTAGATCCAAGTACACATGTGCTTCCAAAAACGCAGTAATGAGTTGCAGTAGATTGTATTACACGATTATGATTATTATCTAAACTATAAAATATGTTGTGTTATAATTATTATGTTTGGGGAACTCGCACTACGACCTAGAGATCTACATACATAATTACTTTATGTAATTAATACGTTGTCTTACTATTGCAACATTTTTAGTTCATCATTTCGCAGTTATCGTAACAGCTTTTTGTCTTATAAAAATAGGCTAATACTTTAGCCCAACTAAGATTAGTATAAAACCATATCATAGCATAAACTCGTATATTTAAATTACTATATCTGGCTTAACGGGCACTGTAAACATCTGGTTTAACTCAATTAAATAAAAAATTTGATATATAATTGAGCTGAGCTGACTGAGAAGTTTAAGTCTGTGTCAAAAACACTAAACTTCATTTGTAGCCAAATTAATGTAAATATTTGTGATCTCTAGTCTATTTTCTCCAACGTTTCTTCAAATATATCTAATTCTTGTCTCATTAGTAACCTATTATTTATTAAAACAACGATAATAACATGAACCAGTACCTGTGTGGTTGTAATAATTGTGGTTTTAATGTTTTTATAGTAGGTTAAGTAAGGACTGCGATCCTATTGAGACTCACTTATGTCGATTGTCATATTATGATTTATATAAGCTCAGAATAAGCGACTATAATTCTCTAGGATAGACTATGGAATAGAAGTAAAAGCAGGAGTTACATAAACAACTGGCGTATAGTGATATTGTTAAAAAACTACATACATATGTATGTATATATCTCAGTTTCAGTTTACTGAGAGTTAGGTACTGTAACTAACAGGATTGATACTTCTTCTTTTACAAATAATTGCAATATAAGTTCATTTAGGGTAAACCCCTAACGTTTTTGTGTATTAACTTATTATACAATAATCTATTTGCAAATTAAAAAATCTATCCATGAGTGTGATATTACCCAAAGGACGGATCTACTCGTCTACTTCGACAACTAAGTATCACACCCAAAGGGAACTACACAAGCATATCCTTGCGAGTAACAACAACAGCAACGTTAATCGTTCGATAACGTTAGAGCCAACGTTGGAGTGTTGGATGTCTTAAAACTGCTAATCAGTCATTGACTATAACAGGGCTGTCCAGATCAGATCTCATCGCGAGTCAACACAAATCACTATATAGATTGAAGAGTCGCAGAAATAAATATATACGTTCATGATTTTATTTGGAAAATAATAAAATCACGGCGATGATGTTATATTTAGTTTAATTGATTTATTTATTTTAATTAATTTATTTAAGATGCCATAAAAAAAAAATAATCCAATTTTATCGAAATATGCCAAAAAAAAATTAGCGTAATTGTGGTAGATTAGAAACGTGTCGTGGGTCGTGCTTTGCATAGCCCTGGACTATGATATCGATTTTGAACACCCCTAATATTTTATTATTATTTCCTAAATGTCTTGCTTGGTATACCGGTTAGATTAAATAGTTTTAAAAACTGGTAGGTATATCACATATTACCTATATATATATGATTTAAAAGACCCCAGAGAATTTTATAAGTTTATCATGAATATGTATGTATGTAATACATATCAGATATAAAATTATAATATACATTGCTTACGGGATATATAAATATCTAATAAAAGTTAATATTTATTTAAATATTTTAATGAGATACTTTTCTGCGCATTAACATAAATTCTAATTCCGTAGATGTACATATGTATGTCAACTAAGCAACTTTTTTTTGCTACTTTCACATTCGGGGCTCAAGTAAAAAATAACATTTTACATATTTATTATATAAATATATTTATTTTTAACATTATAATATATGTTATACATATGTTTATGTGCATTAAATATATTATTTTTAATTTCATGTAAATTATTTGTTTTCCATATAAATATGACTTTATAGTTATAGACTTTATATACACGTATGTGTATATGTATTTGTATATTCATAAATAGCTCATACAAAGAAAATGTTTGCAATATTTTATCTGTTCATATTTTAAATCCATTCTTGCATTTGCTTATATATTGAAAATATACATATAGTACATATTTATAATAAATAAAGAAGAAAATTTAAATTTGCATATCGTTCTTAGGACTAAGCAATGATTTGTTACATGTGTAGGCATTGCAAACATTTCCCTGACAAACTGCATATACATATATATTCGACACAATTTTTTATTTTTTTAATGAAGTATAAATTGAATATAACATTAAAATAATTAACAATATTAAGTAATTGAACGCATATTTGTAATTGTTTGTTATAGAAGATTTAAATCAAACTCTAGCGCTTCGCAAACTAAGCTAGCTCAGGAGCAAAAATCACCTGCCCATAAATAGAATGCAAAATATTGATTAAATTTTAAACTGGAATTATATATTTTAAAAAAATGTATTTTTCTTCTTCTTAACAACCACAGGCTGACCATTCATTGCGGCCAATTGTGCTGGTGTTGCTGCATAACCTGGCGGTGGTGGTGGAATGCTAATAGCGCCTGTTACAGTGTGGCGTACTTCAGCACCTTTTGCTAAAGTTATCACCTTTGTCTCTGCAGTCTCATGGGACATGGGCATGGGCTGATGGTAGTAATGCTGATGCTGCTGCATATGTGTTTGATAAGGATTAACATAGCCAGTGCCGTATGGTGGCAAATGAGAAGTTGGTGCCTGCATTGCGCCATAAAGTTGTTGAGGCGCTACAGCTGCAGACATTTTTTGGCTTTGCTCATATGTTGGAGGTGGAGCACGCTAAATATTTAAATTTATTTTTAAGCAAATCTTTTAATACATTTAAATATTTTATTTAAATGCAGCAAGCGTTCACCACATAAAAATAAATTACCTGCGAGAATTCGCTAGCCACAAACATGTCATTGTTGGGTGGCGCTGTTGGGTTCATTGGTATTTGTTTTTCTATCAAAATATTTGTGATGTTATTAATTGTTTTATTTTAATTTTAATATATGATATTACCACTATGCTTTTCTGACATTTTGAAATGTTATTTTTTTTAAAAGATAAAAATCAAAAAAATTTAATTTCACAATAACAAAAAACTTCACAACTTTAAAAGCTTACGTTTCTTCACAACTCATTTGACATTTCGTTTCGTTTTCGTTTGGGCAGCTTGTGTTGATGTGTGCATGAATCATTGGCAACGAAAAGAATCGATAATCAAAACAAAATGAAATAAATTACTAACACAATTGCGCAAATCTGAATTATTCTAATACAATATTATGCCCAAACGACACTTGAAAATATATGCTATTATTTATTTCAATAATATAATAGTATTTATCGAAAACAAAACGCTTATTAAAGTTTTTCTTATAACAAAAATAATTTTATTTAAAATTAATTTATGTTGCATCGATTTCATTTATGAATTTGATGCATTTCTTCTTAAGTATTTTTATAGCTTCAATAAATATAACATCTGGTTTTAACGCGCCTACCGACTCGACGGTAAAAATGAAATGATCACGTACACGCGACATTTCTACGGCGTCGATTAGATGCGGAAAGCGATAAACATTACGACTGACAGTATCGTATCTTGCATCCTTAACATAAGCTTCATCGTCGTCATTAACACCGATAACGCCAGGTGAGAAACATTTCTGCAACGTATAGGCATCTTTGCCGGTGACTGGACGAGTCAAACGAATTTCTGGTAAAAGTCTATAATAAGCTGTCGCCACAGGGGAGAATTTTGCGTGATCGCTACCAATGCCCTTTACAGCAGCAAACCGTATATCTAATTCATGTCCGGGACGCAATTCTGTGACAATTACATCATCATACATAACACCCACGTCTGACTCTTTATAAATTTGTGCTTGTTTACCCCGTGGCAGCCACTTTATTTGACTTGATAAAACTTTGGAGTTTTTATACGCAGTTTCTGGGTTTATATTATCTTTGACATCTTTTCTGCGTGTGCATTTAACCTTGAGCTCAAATTCTAACGTATCAAGTTCAGTACCCAATTCATCGGTCTCTTCAGCTCTGTACTCAAACAAGCGTGCGTCAGCTCTTAATGGTATGAGACCCAAACGATGTGCCAATACTTCATCTTGTAGAACAGATGTGTTGTTATAAATAAAAACTTTTTCTATAGCCATGCTAGGCACATTGCTAAGCATCAAGCGTCGAAAAGCATTTGCCAAAGATGGATGAATGCCAATAACATCAAATTCCAAATCATTTCCTTCATATCTAATACAATAATTGTTTTTATTAATTAACTTTAAATTTACGAGCAATATTCACATATATAAATACCTGACAACAGTAATTTTTAACTTCTTTTTGTAATTTTCGAGAACAAGCTTGTCATCAGCTAAGCCATAATCATGTGCGTCCTCTGTAACTTTATATTCACCCAAGTGTAATAATGGTGCTCCAGCAGCCATATTGTGTGAGGAATCAATTCAAATATTTAAAATTGATTTAGTTTGTTATTCTAACGTCAAAATAATAATTATTGCATTCAACACGTGCCGACAACTAAAAACAGTGCCAGAAGTTTTTGTTTGCGTTATGTCATACGTTGCTTTCATAATACAACATGACGTAGAGTATTGTTTGACAGCTAAACAATATTTAGGCCACTTTTACAATACAAACTGAAATTGAATTTTTACTGAAATTATAGCGACATTTAATTGTTCAATAATAAGCAATTATGTAATTAGTTAATTTAAGAAAAATACAATACTATTTGAAGTAAAATTAAATGAAAAATGCAATTTTGTGCTTTGCTTGATTTATCTGCACATATGCAAGATTTGCTATTTACCAAAACATAACATTTGATAGATTGCAATAGTGATGTCAATGTCTCACTTAGCGAATATAGGCCAGCATAGCGTTTTTTATCACACTTGCAAGCCACCGAAAGCACCTATACTTAAAAAGTTAAAAGTACATAATTTATTAATATGGCAACACTACACCAATGTTATAGCAAAGTTGACAGATATGTTTTTAATTATTGTTGCTGTCAAAATACGCACATAGTTTCGAAAAAATAACACTATATATGCCGGCAATTGTTGTGATATATGCTGGATATGATTTCGTCGTATTAAGAACGAATTGTAGTGATTGGGTTTCTCAATTTAGCATAAAAATTTAGTGTTTTTGAATTAAGGAGCGAGAAGACGAACAATGGCAAAACGTTTTCAACCATTAAAGGAGTTTGGCCGTACTACTAAGAAGGCTAAGCTAGATATAAGTATTAACAAGCGGCGTCCAAGTTCCAATGCTATGTCCAATAATTTAGTTTCAAATGGCATAAATAATCAGGTTGGATACTCATTGGTAAATAAGGTAAGCGTCCAAAGCTTGTGGGACGATGACGACGACGCTATACTTCTTGCAACGCAAGTGGCAGAAACACAAGCGGCTGTTGTAAAACCGGCACCCATAAATGATATTACTGATAGTGAAATAACCTTTTCTGATTTTGCTGGAAATTTATGCCGCACCACAAGTACGCAACAATTCAATCAAAATGACGATTTATCGAAGATGTTTGACGATGAAGATGACTTTGATATATTAGCTTCTGCAGCATCTGCGGATAAACCATCTAGCAACACAGTAGTAAAAAATATGCACTTAGACGCTGAAATAAACCCATTCAAGAAACCATGTGCACCCGCCATTAACCCAAAAAAAATTTATATGTCTAAACTAACTTTAGCCGCTCACGACGTTTCTATGAAGCCTTCGTGCACACAATCAGCAAGTAATGTGTCCACCTCCTCAGATAGCGCTGCGCGCCGTCAGTTGGCTTCAGAAAAACAAATAAAATTTCTTAAAGACCATGTAGAAAATTTAAAGAAAGAAAACACTAATTTAAATAAGGAAATTTTGGATAATAAAGTTACAATTGAAAGTAAGAACGGTGAGGTGAGTTATTTTATTTAAGATTTGTGAACTTTTAATTAATTTTTCCATGTTTTTTTTGTCTTAGATAAGCATTTTGAGAGATGAAGTTCGTCAAATTAAAAAACAAACACAAGTCTTAAAAATGGAAAAGTTAGCCAATGCGGAGGCTGCCAAAAATGAGTGTAAAACACGAATGACGGAGTTATCGAAACAAGTACAAGCCATAGAATCAGAGCTTCAGCTAAAGTCAGTTGAAATTTCGAATTTAAAAATGCGGCATGCCGATGAAACTAAACGATTAGAAATAAGCATGCGTGATGACTCGTTCTTTGGTGGTGTGAATATGGGAATTGCGCCGGAACCTTCGGTAGATAATATGCCAGATAAATGTAACATGATGCGTCTTACTAACTGGGCAGGGTTTGGTGCTCTTCAATATGTAAAAAATGAGTATAATACATTAAATATAGAAGAGATATTCTATAAAGATTCAGAAAAACGTAATGCCAACAAGAAGCAACGCATTGTTTTTGAAGATGAATTTAAAGAATTACAAATAATTATAGCTCAACTGCATCTCAATGAGAATTGGCATCTTGATACCAGCGGTCACATAGAATCTGTCATCAATAAGATATTGGTTTCAATAAGTAAAGTATTTACTGAATTTTGGACTTATGTACATAATTTAGAATTCGGCAGAATGGGGCGCGTACACTCTTATCATAATAGTAATATACTCAACGATTTTAATGACAGTAGCACTCATATTAGTTTACAACAACCTCAAGCTCTGTATCGTGGTGAACGTGTCATTAGCCTGCGAAGATATCTAGCAGCATTAGCAGTTTTGTGCCAAAAAATACCGAAATTATGCAAACTACTTTTAGAGCGTCAAGAAGGAAATTATGTCCTAATGCAAATCGTTTCAGAGGCTATACAAAAATTGAGCTTCTCACGTGAAGTAGCTGAGCATTTTGGAGTAATTGAAGCATTTACCACATTGCTGCATGCATTGCTCGGTAATATGCCAGTAGACAAAGACCAAGAGCATAATGTAGATCTAATAATAGAAGTTTTGAAGCAAATAATATTTGTTCGCCCCAATTTATATGTATTCCGTGAAGTCTCATATTGCATGTTAGAATGTGTGCGTCTACCATATGCAATGACGATGTTATGTAAAAATAGTCCAACAGATACTTTTACTGCTGATCGTGTCGCATTCACTTATCGTTTCTCAAGTGATTCGTGTTTACTGCAAGTAATAAATATTTCAAATAATTAATGAACAATTCAATTAAATTTATAATTAATTAATTCTATGCAGGTTTATGCAGGTCTTTTAGAAATCGTTTTTCCTATGAGCGCAGCTGTTAGTGCAACCCATTTTAAAGTATTGGCTGTGATATGTGCTAACCATATGCGCTTTCTATTTCATTGCTTTGCTAATCCACCACAATTTATACATAATATCCTACCACCCTACGACGATGAGGATGTGGATAGTGGCAAAACGGATATCACTGAATTCACATGTATGTCTTCTAAGCTAAAAAATTAAGTAACTTCCAATAATTATAATTTATTTTTTTTTGCAGCTGATAGCAGAGGAAAAAACAATAAAGAAAATGCTTCGATGGCGAAAAATTCTAAATTAGTGGCGGAGTTAGAAAAACGTGATGCGATTAGTTGTAAATGTTATGTAAAATTGTGTTTAAGCGGAGTGACACTGGTTTTTCAAATGCTACGTCAGTGGTTATTTTCAGCCAAGCAATCAGGTATTAAAAGGAGTAATTAGTACTCTTGTAAATTATAGAGTTTAGATAACTATGTAATTATAATTATATTTTGGTTTTATAGAAACGCCAATTGTTGCCGATACTTCAAAAGTTGCTGTACGTTTACTTTATGTTATTTTCTGTGAAAATTATTTGGTAAGACTCTTTCGAGATTCTGAAGTAACAACGCGTCATCATTTAAAGCTCATTTGCAAATGGTGGTCCGAAAATGAGCATGTGTTAAGACTAAACGAAGATGAAAGTGAGTACATCATTTTATTGTAAAATTATTCTAAAAATATATAGATATTATTTGCCGCTTTGTCATTTTATACATTTTATTTTAAGTTCAGTTGAGTAGTATTTTATAGTACTAAAATAGTTATCATTATCAAAACTTCGTTTAGTATACTTTTTCAACGAAAATTTTTAATGTAAGCTTTTTTTCAATACTTTCGTTAGAATTGCTGCTGGTTTCTAAGTATTTTGTTATTCAGTGTTTTTTTTCTTAACATCATAACAATCACAATAAGTTTTCAATCATTTAAATCATCATCAACTAACATCAAGTTTCCTTATATTTATAGTATATGGAATGTAATATGTAATAAAATCTAATTTCTAATCTAATTTCGTGATCATTTATCATTTACATTTTTTCTCTCCTGCTTGTTAGTATGGTAGCCCTAAGGATCTGCTTGTTTAGGTGCTTTTGCCTGTGACAAATGGCACTTGGTCGTCAAATTCCATGAGTGGGTCCGAGATGTAGACCCGGTCATTTTAGGAGTTTATCTGTCCTGCTTCACTTCAAGTTGAACAGATTGGTGCTATTTGCTGATATTAACGATATTGTTTCAGTTTAAAATAAAGTGTGGCATCTCCTATCCTTTCTTGTAAGATTGATCCTTTTTTCATTCGATATGAAAATCATTTTAAACGTGTATATCAGTATTAATAATTTAAGTATAGCAAATTAGATATTCCTGATATTTAAAATTAAAAATTTATAGTTAATTTTTAAAATTCTACATTTTTCATAATCACAAGAAATCAGTATGTAATGTTTTTATTGTTGTAACCCGCGGAGATCTATAGAGGAGATGACGTGAACGGAATTTCAAATACGTATACATACATGGGTTGGGATGAGATTAGGTAAAGTTAGTGTGAGACGGGAGAGAATTCTTTAGGAGTGAGAATGTATTGGTGATGCGTGAGATATCAGTACTTAATAATAAGAGTTCATACTACGCTTCTGTTTTAACTTAGTAAATTTATATTGAAATTTCCAAATCCAGTCGTATTTTTTTATTAACCTTTATACAGAGTTATGACTGTACAATATAATACAATAATATTAGTTAAATTTTTTAACGATGAAATTTTTTTTCAGAACATTTTTTAACAAAACTGCAGAATAACCATGTTATGCCGAAAGGTATTTCCGATGAAAAGAACTTATCAAATATTTCGGCGGATTTAGCGGAATGGAATCGCCTTACCAATGATACCGAAAGCTGTGATGATAGCCTTATTGTTGATGTTACAAAGAACATTAAAAATTTAAATCTTTTAGAAGAGGTCACTAATGTGGATAGCTTTTTTTCAGGTTTAAAAGGCTATGCATACAATTTTGAATAATTCCAATGGAATAAAATTTGCTTTTAATAAATATTGTTATCACAAAAAAATAAAGTGCTTTATATTATATTGATATCAATTATTATAGTTATTCATATGATGTATACAAAATTTATTGTATACATGATAGATAACTGAAGGTTTGGACACATAAATAATGTAATCTAATAGTAATTGGCATTTTTCTGTATGGTATTAAGAAAATGTGGATAATGTTAACTGGCTAAAGCAAATTGTTGTTGCGAACCTAATGTTGGTCCACTTTAACCAAAGCTCTAAAATGTATAAGAGCGAACTGCGGCATCTTATAGAATTTATTATTTTTGGTAATATCTTTCCAAACGTCTTACCTATCAGCCTATTAAAAACAATTACTGTTTTTAATGTTAAAATATATTTTAGATATATAAATATAATCAATAAAATTTTATTTATAATATTTTATAAAATTTTATATTTTGTAATTAATTACAATAAATAAAATAAATAAATATGAAATATGAATAAATAAATAATACTTACACTGCTGGTCTTCGATTTATGCGAATTTCCGTAATGAAATTTTAAATAAAAAACATTATATTGTTGTCCGGATTTATCCGGAATGAAATTTTAAATAAAAAACATTATATTGTTGTGTAAATATTATGTTAATTACAATATTTAATATGTTTAAGTAAAAAATGTACATCACAATTTTCTATTAATTCTAACAATTTCTTCATATGAATATTATATATACAATAATTATTAAATCTTAACAATTATTTTTACATACAATTTTATAACGTTTATCCCTACTTAGATGACAATACAAATATATTTCACTCCCTTTTTTAGAGTGAATAGCCAATTCGTTTTACATACAATATAAAGAAAAAAAAAACCAAAAAATTGCAAGGAAGCAAATCTTGACTAATTTTTATATTTATAAATATCAAAAGTCTATTAATCATATTATATTTCTAGAATGTTGCGTCTTGGCGTCATATCAAATCATTACTTTATTGGGACAAACTCAAACTTTACAATGAACAATATGGAATTGCTTAATATATGTGACAATTTAAATAAGAAATATAAATTTATAATAAATCATTTTTATATATATTTATATATTTATTACAATATTTTAATTATTTTTATTTTATATCTAATATAAGTATAACTCTTCCTAACCTGCGGAAAATGCTTCTTTAGTTTCTTTAGTTAAGCAATGTGAAAATGTAAATATTAGCAGTGTGTGGTAATATTATTTTTAATAGATTTATATATATATATAAATTAATAGAAAATATAAAAAATAATTTACTTCTTTAACTCTTAAAGACTCAGTTTGTCAGTAATTAGATATTCTATAATTTTTTTTGCAATGTTAAATGTATGAATAGATAGATATTTTACAATAAAAACTCAGGCAATGTAATAGATAATTCGTATAATTTTGACGTTTTACCGTGTTAACAAACATGTCTGAATATTCCTAATATTAAACATATAAAAGACACTTGTTCAATCAATTAATCTGCAAAAGACATGATATCGAGTCAAGAGCCATGTAAACTCCTAATTGTTTTCAGAGTTGTTTAATTACTGTTTATCTTCCAAGTTAAGAACCACAATAATTTAGTGCATTACATATATAACAATTTTATTATAAATAAAAATCAAGCTATCGATTTTTATTATAAATAAAAATCACGCTGTCAATTTTTATTATAAAAAAAATCACGCTGTCGATTTTTATTATAAAAAAATCGCTATGTCGATCATGCAACAACTGCGAAGAGACGAACGAGAACACCAAAGGAGAGTAAATGATAGTTGAGAAATAAAACGTTAGTGCTCGCCCTGTCCTCGCGAAGTAATACCTAGTTGGCGGTCCCGCGGGACGTTTTCTAAAGGGCAGCGTTATTTATAGGTGTTAAGGTTTAGTCCATAGGCGTACTGTGTCGCAAGTTTTGCACATGCAAAAGCATCGTAACTGAGTAAACCCGAGAAAGAGTGGTAGCGAACAGTATGAATCAGGCATGGTTTTACAGCATCTTTAGAAGATTCCGCCTCTAATGGACAAAAAAAAAAAAGCGTTGCATCAGCAACTCATCAATTGCATCAACAACACATCAGTTGCACCAGGAACACATCAGTTGCACCAGCAACACATCAGTTGCACCAGCAATACATCAATTGCACCAGCAACACATCGGTTGCACCAGCAACACATCAATTGCACCAGCAACACATTAATTGCACCAGCAACACATCAGTTGCACCAGCAACACATCAGTTGCACCAGCAACACACCAGTTGCATCAGCAACACGTCAGTTGCATCAGCGCACATCAGCTGCATCAGTAACACATCAGTTGCACCAGCAACACATCAGTTGCATCAGCAACACATCAGTTGCATCAGCAACACATCAGTTGCATCAGCAACACATCAGTTGCATCAGCAACACATCAGTTGCACCAGCAATACATCAATTGCACCAGCAACACATCAGCTGCACCTGCAACATCATTCGTTTTTTCAAACACAAATATCCTAGAGGCACGAGTTTTCATCTTTAAAACGGATCACGAACCGCTGGTATATGGTTTCAAGCAGAAACCAGCAAAGGCAGTTGTGTCGCTGTCAATTTATCAACCGTTACAGAGGGACAACAAGACGATCAAGAATTAAAGACCCAGTTGCAAGGAGAAACACTTTAAACCTACAAGCAATTGCTTCCAACGACAATAATTCCTCATATTGTGATGTGTCTACAGGGTAAATTCACATTACGAATGCAAATCCAATTAAAAAAGTGGAAAAGTAAACTAATCAGTGCATTTACATATTGTGATTAAATACAAAAATTTGGCGCTTTTATATAAAAATTCGTCTTATTGTGGAACTTAATGATAATACTTGTGGAACTAAATAAATAAATACAAATCTGATAAAAGCTGTGTTTCAGCAAACATGATCCGCTCAATGATCTGAATCATCTTTGCTGAAACGATACGGATCACGTTTGAAAATAATTGGCAACGCATGAAATATGACAGTTGGGTTTGTGTACAAAATTTTTTGATTTGTGTGAATAATTTTGGCGCTAAAAAAATAAGTGAGAAAATTTTGAATACAAAAAATCTAAAAAATGGAAAATAAATAAAATCTGTTGAAATGTCTGAAGTATTTACTTAAAAACTTAAATTTAATTCTATAGTTAATAAATGAAAATTGCATATGTTATTAGAATCATCGAGCGAAACTGACTCTTCCATTCCCTTTTTACTAGTTCAAGTGTATGGTATTAAGCTCAAGGGATGAAGTGTATCAGCATAGATATAGTGGAAGTTTTGTGGAAACGATCAATAATTTTTTCGTTAAAGATTATTTGATTGATATTTGCGCATAAAAAATACAATTGCTATATATTAATTATGTTTCATATTTTAATAGATTTGTTAATAAATTCCAATCAGCAAATGCAAAATAACCGTGATGATCACATTTGGACGAGAGCAATGAAGGAATTTTATATATTTTTGTGGTATATGGCAAATATGAATGCTTTTTGCAAATTTGGTATTTGTTTTGGCATACCAAGAGCTTCTGTGTGGAGAATAATTAAAAAAACTAGTGTTCAGCTTATATCAATTGGACACTAATTTAAAATACGCACTTGCTAATAATGCAAAAATGGAAGCTTCGAAAAAATTCCCGTTCGTAATTGGTTACATAGACAGTACACATCTAAAAATAAATGCACCAAACCATAGGAAATAGGCTTATTTCAAAAGAAAGCATGACTATGGCTTAATCTTGCAGACAGTTTGCGATGAAAATGATTTTTTTATAAACGTATATGTTGGAGAGCCTGGTTTCTTATGTATTGTTCTGTTTTAATTAAATAAATGTATTCAACTTAATTTTTATATATTCATTTCAAATTAATTGATATTAATAAATTATCAAACAACACTTTTTCAATAATAATAAAACGTAAATTATTAAAGTAATAATTTTAATTACATTGATAATTAGAACGTTACTTTAAACAAAGAAATAAATAATAATGACATATTAATTAAATAAGTACATAAAATGAATAATAAATAAATAAAATCAATAGTAAATAAATATAAATGTAGATTTGTTTAAAATTTTACTGCACCGTGCATCGCATTGCCAACCTTATTTGCATTAAAATACGTTCCACTTTTATCTTTTACATACATTCCACATTGAACCAGAAAGTGAACCAGATCAATTGCTGGTTCACCCCATTGTTTTTGTTTTGCATGTAAAATTGAGCGGATCATGTTTGCTGAAACATAGCTAAAGACAGATAACTATACTAGTGATCGAATAAAAAATAGTGCTGAAAAAGCTGATTATAGTAACTAAACAAAATTAAAATATCCAGCTAACTGAGACAGCATATATAACCTATTCTTTGAGGCAATGAGCCAGCATAGTTATACTGGCCAATCACATCGGCCAGTAAAAAAAAAATGTTACCAACGCAATAAGCGAACTATTGTGAACCTTCATTGAAAATTCCAACGAATAGTGCAATCAAATGTCAAAAATTGAGGAAATAAAAATTCAAACAGAATTCAAAAATTTGAAAAATATTGAAAAGTAACAAAGAAATAATAAGAATGGAGAAATCGTAAGTATTAAGCACATTGAATTTTTTATTATGTCAGTTATTACCAAGTAACATTTATTTTATTTCATTTAATTTGTAGTTTACATACGTAAAATTAATAAAACAAACATAATTTTTGAAGTTTTTCTAAAAAATTTTTTTATAGAAATACACGTAAACTATGGACCACAAAGGAAACGAAGTGTTTTCTAGAGTGCTACTTGGCACGAAAGGAAGAGTTTATGGAAACCAGAAAAAAAAAAGACTTGGATATCAACATGTACTTGAGGACATGATAGCACATGGAATTGCAGTAAGTATCGCATAACTTCTGCAATCATTTGAATAAAAAAATAAATTAATTATATTAAAAAAAAATATTTATTTTAGGATGACTTTACTCCAGTCTGCTTAGAAAGAAAAATGCGCACACTTCTAAGTGCATTTAAAGCAGCCAAAGATAACAACAGACGGACTGGTGCATCGCCATGCTTACCACCCTACATGGAGTTGATGAACGAAATATTTGGTGATAAACCAATTATTTCAAATAATCACACTGCGACGTTAGGGTTTGATAGCTATGTTGAAGACATAGAGGTGCTGGAAGAGTTGGAAATAAACATTGTGCAAACGCACGCTGAGCTATCGCCAACGCAAGAATCACCAACGGAAGAATCGCCAACGCAGGAATCTCCAACGCAGGAATCGCCGACGCAAGAATCATCAACGCAGGAATTGCAAATGCAGGAATTGCCACAACCTTCAAAATTTAACCGCAAAAGAAAATCTGTGCGTCAAGAATATTATGATAACAAATTATTTGTTAAGAAAATAATAGAGGAAGAGAAATTAAAATTTTTTCAAGAAACTATGAATGAACTGAAGCAAAAAATAATTAAGAAATGAGATAATGAATTGAAATTAGAGGAAAGAAAATTGAAATTGAAAAAAAAAATAAATTCAAGTTACTTGAAAAACTTACACAAAATATGTAAATATATTTATATAAATTTTATAAAAAAAATATGTGTAAGTTAAAATACTTTATCAATGATGTGAAATAAGTTGATATAATATTTTTATTTTAATTAAATATATGTTATATTCATTTTATATAATATATATTTTTAAGTTAAGAATTTCTTTAATTCATATTTAAATTTGTACTATTTATTTTACTTTTATGTAAAATATTTTACGTTCAAATAAGTTTCTAGTTGTAATAGTATAGTATTTTTATTTTCGTTCAAAAACATTATAATATTTTAATCTTAAAACTAATCTTACACATTAATTTATGCTATTAATAAATAAATTACAAAATATTTACACATTAAAATATTATTACTTATTGAACTAAGTTAAGTTAGTTTCTATAAATGTAACAAAATTTTCTATTTAAAAAATTACAATAAATATATTAATTAATAAACTTATATAACACCTTTTCTTAACAAATAATTAAAAAGTCTTTCCCTTCTATTATTACCATGATCTAATTCATGCTCTTCATCAGCTTGCTGTTCGTCATTGTTTTGACTATTTGATTCAGCATTCTCAAACAAATCATCCTTTATAATACAAATATTATGTAAAATACAAACGCTTACAACTATATTTGTTATTGGAGCCAAATTTGTCTGCTCCGTAAAATTTAATAATCTTCGGAAACGAGTTTTTAGTAAACCAAAAGCGTTCTCAACTACAATACGAGCAGATGAGTGTTTTTCATTAAATTTTTTTTGACTATCGGTTAAATTCCCATAATTTTTGTAAGGTGACACAATCCAGTTTGTAGAAGGATAAGCAGAATCTCCAATAATAAATGTCGAGTTTGGAAATATTTCTTCGTATCTTGATTGTGCCATTCTATATAGCTTTGACCTTTTCAAAACTCTGTAATCATGCAAAGATCCAGGTTCTCCGCAAGTAACTTCAATAAATTTTATTGGCATCCACAACAGCTTGGAGAACGATACTATAACGTTGCTTGCGATTAAAGTAATCTTCTCCATGGTTTTGTGGTTTTTTAATGGGAATGTGTGTACAATCGATTGCTCCGATAATGCCTGGTATTTTGTGATTACATTCAAATGTATTTATTATATCTAATGCAGCGACTCCTCGTGGCCATGATACATAATCTCGGCCTATGGAAATCAAAATCGTAGCAACAGTTTTTACTGTTGACCATGCTGTAGAAACTGACACTCCAAAGAGATTTCCTAATTGTCTATAAGTTACTGTATTACCAACGTACCAAAGATATATATAGACAGACTTTCTGCAGCTTACATGTTTAATACCACCACAATCTGTATCCGACAAATTCTCCGATTCTGAGAAGCGCACTAGAAATAAATTAAATTTGTAATTTAATCACAAACAACTCAATGTATATTTACAGATAAGGTCTTCCGCTGTACTTCGTCGTAACCTGAAGTGATTTTTAAAATCCATTGGGTTCATTGATTCTATACTTTCTTCAAAATTTTTACACTTTTCCTGCTCTTCTTCACTCTGGCTTGAATCTTCAGAGGAGGCTGTTGCGGCATTCATAACATTTAAAAAATCCGTGAAACAACTTGCATCTCTCGGCCGCTGCAAAACGGTGCTTTCTTCTCCCAACATCGACAGTACCTACAAAAATTTACTTATCTTAGTGTTTATTTTTAAATTTCCAATATTCTTACCATTCCTTTTAATTCCGTGTTCATTTTAATTTTACAATATTTTTTTAAAAATATAACTGATTTATATGCACATATACAAGATTTGCCGTTTGTCAAAACAAAACATTTGACAGATTGCAACAGTGATGCCAATGACTCGCGTGGCCAACATAGGCCAACATGCATTTTTTGCCGTACTTGCGAGCCACCGAAAAGGCCTATTATTATTTTATTTTAAACAGTATTTTATAATTTCTTGCTAATTAATCGAACAATTTATGTAAACCAATGACATAAACCAATTTCTCTTCGTTCTATTCTATACACAAACCAAGTATAAACATTTTACCCTCGATGAGCGATAAGCATGTTGCTGTCTCAGATAAATTAATCTTTAGGGGTATTCATGATGTCTGTGCATCGCCGAATGTGCATCATTGCAAACTCAAATAATCGTGAATACACTTTGTGCATATTAGTCTTGAAAATAATTAGAACAGCTAATTTTTTTTTACGTATTTATTTACTTGTAAAATATAACTTATATTCGATATGCATAATTTTAACAATGCCAAGAAAAAATGAGAAACAGAATATATTGACATTATCCGACATTATTGTACGTAAAATAAAAATATAATCAAACAATTGCACAAATTCACAAAATTATAAAATCAAACAAAACTTGACAGTTTCGCTTAAGTATTGTCCAGCGAACAGTAAAAAAAGTAGTATCATTCACAATAGAGTCTTGAAAACCACATATGCAAGAGGTAATTGTTATGTTATATGCAACAGGTAATAATTGGTGTTGAAAATATGGTCTTGAATATTGTCTTGCAAATCAAGTGCAGAATCATAAGAAAGGGAATTGTTTTTGTAAAATCAAATAATTTTGCACATGCAATGATGCACAGAAATTCTGAATACCCCAATTATGTACACCCAATTAATTCAAAAATGTTGATGCCAGTACAATCTTAAATGCTTCAAAACAATTATTTAGTAACAGGTTTTAATGTAATATCAGGCCTTTTTTTTGTAAGCATATCACAAAAGAGCAACCGCTTATTTTAAAAATAACATGAAACAACAGTGCTGGCTTATTTAGTACAACCTTTTTAAAATCGCTTAAGTAATAAGCGAGGTTGCCAAGACTAAATATGCGTCTATTATGAACGATTTTTGAAAGTACATACAAATCAACGAATCCAGTTAACTGTCAATGAATGGTTTCGTTAATTCTTCGTATTTTGTGTCATTATTTTTCGTGATAAACACGAAAAATAATGACTATTTATTTATTATTTTACTATTAGAAGGCATGAAAATTCACATTTTATTCACAATCATGTAAAAAAAATATTCTTACCAAGAATTGCAAAGAATTTTCATTTTGTCCACAGTTGCCAGCGAAAGTAGTGGTTACTTTATTTGTTCTTTTGCGACATGCTTACAAAAGAAAAGGTCTATTAATGTTGGTAACACGTTTAGTACGTTTAGCTGTTGAAGTCAAGAATAATTTCAAATGACAGCTAAATTATAAATAAAACCCTCTTGTGAATCCAGTATAACTGTTTCAATAGATCACATCGTTGAGTTATACAAAAAAAGCATTAATGAGCATAAAATGCTATTTAAAGTCAGATTCTGTAACTGGTCTAGGTCCTCAAGGAAGGAGGCTCCTAGAGTACTAAGTTGTCGACGTGCATGAGCTGGGCAAAAACACAAAAGATGAGATGCGCTCTCATCGTACTCCCCACAGCTACGACAGATTTGATTGAAAGGAAGACCTAGTCTTTTAGCATGGTTCCCTAGTTTACAGTGTCCTGTAGTCAACCCTACCAGAAGACCAATGTCTTTGCGTAACATCTCAATTAGAGTTTTCGATTTCCTTTTATCGGAATTTCCTTTTATAGATTGCATACAGATGTCTACATATCGTTGAGTCTTCCCATCTTTTGTTAAAAGTATTAGTGCAGAAAGAACTCAATATTTTAGGTAGTAACACACAAGAATTCAAGATAGTATAGATTTCCACCAAGCAACCAAACATCAAAATGAATATTACACGTACCTGATTGACTCCGGGGCGTAGACCTGACTGTTCTTGAACCCCAACCCCCTCTCAATGCGTAATAATCCCCTCCGCTCTCACACAATCAATACTCAACCACATTTGCTTTACAAATCCTTGCTGGAAACTTGTACAAAGATTTACCACAATCTTATTGGTTCATTTCAGTTAAAGAGTTGAAAACAACAACACAGGTAACAAGATTTGAGAAGTTGCAACGAGCTTTTCCGTTTTACGTCTGAATATATATTCATTTAATAATTGCAAATAATTAAAGAAGTAAAAGAATATTATTCAATATTATTTTGTGGCCTTACACACATAGTAAGTGCTATTAAATATAAAAAAAATCCATATATATATTAAATCATAGATATATGGAATTAGAAGCATTTTCTTGAAGTTAAAAAAGAGTTATTTATATAATTACATAAAAAACATTTATAATTATTACATATTATCAAATTTTAAACTACTCTTAAATATCTTAATATTTATAATACTCGTGTATAACTACAAGGTGAGATGAAAAAACTGCAACCAACTTCAGACTGCTGTCATTTCTAAACCGCTCGTCCCACAGCTGTCAGATTTATTCTAGTGACAGCTCATTATATTGTTTACAAGCGCACAAAAGCATTTTGGTGGGAATTTTTCAAAAAAAAAGTTATTTGTGATGGAATTCAAGCGTGATAGTGTGATTGCTTTGCATTTGGCTGGAAAACCACAAGTGGCTATCGTTAGAGCCCTCCAGCATTTAGAAGTGAATAAATGTTTTGTGTCTCGTACCATCGCTCGTTACCATGATACTGGTAGCGTAGCCCGACGTCAAGGAAGTGGACGAAAAAAAACAGCAACATCGGCAGAAATGGTTCGAAAAGTGAAAAAGCGAATTGAACGAAATCCGCGTCGCAGTGGACGAAAAATGGCTCGTGAGCTGAACATATCGCAATATGCCATTCGGCAAATATTGAAAAATGAGCTTGGACTAAAGCCATTCAAGTTCCAAAAAGTGCAAGATCTTACTGATGCGCAAAAAAAAGTTAGACTCGAAAAAGCTAAAGAGTTGTTTCGCTTGGCCGAAAGTGGTGAACTGCCGAATTTGGTTTTCTCCGATGAGAAACCATTCGTTATCCAGCAGTTTGTAAACAAACAAAATGATCGTGTTTACTTGCCAGAGAGGTCAGCTGAAAATTTGCAACTTCGGTTGGCCATCACAACTCAAAAGCCGGCCATGGTGATGGTGTGGGCCGCCATAACAGCCGATGGTCGCTCGCCGCTCGTATTCATCGACCGTGGGGTCAAAATAAATGCGCAAATCTATCGCGAAAATCTTTTGGAGGGAGTTCTGAAGCCCTGGGCACGCAAACATTGCGGCCGCAGACCTTGGACATTCCAACAGGACTCAGCACCATCGCACTCAGCACGCGCCACCCAAGAATGGTTAAGAAATGAGGTTCCTCGCTTCATTTCCACCGCACAATGGCCACCAAAATCTCCGGATACCAATCCGTTGGACTATTGTGCCTGGAGTATTTTGGAGAGCAAGGTTGGCACTAAAAAATACCAAAGTGTCGATCATCTCAAGCAAGCGCTTCGCCGAGAATGGGACAAAATACCGCAGAGCCACTTTCGGGCAGCGTGTGATGGTTTCATTGGCCGTTTGAGGCCATAGTTCGTGCCAAAGGTGGCCAATTCGAACAAATCTAAACCGATTCTCAAATTTGATGTTATTTCCGACATTTTTTGCTTTCATTCAATAAAATTTAAAAAAAAATGAAAAAATTATGGCGTTTCACTTTGTTGCAGTTTTTTCATCTCACCCTGTATGCTTAAATTTTAATTTTTATATTGTAAATTATTTAAAATAATCAGAAACACTAATTATGAAGTCCAGGGTACAGTCATGTAAATAAAATAATATTAAATTACCTTTTTGAAATGCAATTCCATAATTGAATTTTATATAATAAAACACGGTTTACCATTTTAAAGGTGTGCTCTTATAAGCATTGGCTCTGAAATAAATAAAATATATAATATATGAATTATAAAATATTATTATTTTATATTATTAAGCTTATATATATATCGTTGAGAATACAATAAATACATGAACTTACTTTACTACTCCCATTGCTTGGGCAGGTGTTAAGGACATTAAAGGTGTTAAACGTTCCACAAACCGCTCATTAGTTCGTTCAAGTTCTCGTTGATAGTCTTTTTGATCAGATAATATAAGATTACGATTTTTCTTTAAGGCATCTATACAACGTTTCGAAAATTCCTTAAAGCAAAGACGTAGTTTATTTTGGTGTTTCGTGGGTATCGTAACACCATCTGAGAGATTCGATAAAAATACTGTAGCCATTTCCATAGGACCTTGGTTAACAGTAGTACCAATACAGCCTTGAAGTACCATTTGTAATATTTTTGGATCGGCCGGTTCTTGATTCGTTGCTGCAGCCAATTCTAAAGTTTTCTTTTGTATATCCTCAATTGCCACTTCGATTGGTTCAAGTATAATTTGCTGACGACTTATTACTTGGATACGTGTTTTTACATATGGAAAATGATTAGCTGTGGTAAGTATGGTTTTACGTTTACACTGCTCGTGTAATTCTCCATGCGCTTTACCAGACTTTGTAAAAGGTGTAGCAAATATAAATCGCTCTATAAAAATCAAAATAATCATATACAAATTATAAATTTTAAACACAATGATTATTATTTAGTAAATTTATACTTACTTATGTTAAAGTTTCTTTCGAAATGAGTTTCACGATGACGCATTTCGTAGGTTTCAAAATATGGTTCCACATAAGTTATTTGTATATAAGCTTTATCTGAATCTAACGTGCTTACATCAACTGAATTTGAATCTTTAATTATATGAACAGAATCTGGACCAAAGCGTTCAGCATAAAAGTTCTATAATAAACATATTTAAATTAGTTATTAAAATTCATCATAATATCGCATAATTTAATATTATACTAATAATATATGAAATTCAAAATATTAAATCAATAACTATTATAATACAAATATAATTATAAAAGAATTTGGAATTTTATTGACGTTAATGGTAAAATGATAATTTGCAATTTATGTTAAAAACAAAAAAAAAAAAATAGTAATAAAAAAAAAAACAAAATAATAAAGAAAAAACGAAACGAAATATAAATAACAGTTAATAAAATAAAAATCACATTTATTTAAATATTAAATAAACATAAATAGATTATACAAAAACCAGTAAAAATATAAGAAATTGTAATAAAATTAACTATAAGTTTTTATTTCTATCTAAAATTTAAGACTAATAGAGAAAAAAAAGAAAACAATTTCATAACAATGAATATTTTTAATTGCTTACTTGCAAACGACTAAAGATTTCCGGTAATTTTGTTAATGTGGGTTCCTTATAAATGAATTCTTGTTGATCTAAATCACCAAATTTGGCACCATAAAATCCAACGCGAAAATAAGTGCCAAATACACGTTTACCTTGTAATTGTGCTATACGATTAAAGGCTTCCTGAAGTTTGCCATGTATTTTTCCAAGTTTCTGAAAGTCGCGATTGGCTTCGCATATCGGAATAAGGATTTTGTAGACCTCATTCATTGCTTCGTACATTCCAGCAATTTGATATGAATTAGAAGCTTCCTCTAGCAAAGCTTTCAGACCGCTTTCAGTGAAATGATTGCCAAGACATATACCATCTTCACCTGGACTAAGTACATCATCTGACACAGCCGATTCCATAAGTGAGTTAGGCGTAACACGTTGAAAACTAACAGCACCTACAGGCAAATGTGGTTGTGATTCTAACATGCTTAAGTACTCGGCAACTAAAGCAGCTGAATGTACATAACACATTGCAGCTTCAGTGTGATTAGCGCGTTCGCGGTGTTTTTTAGCCATATTTTCCAACCAGGTTAAGCGTAAATCTGGATTATTTTGATAACCTTTCGCAATGCGATGCATAAGGTCGAGCAACATTTCCGGGTCCTCCTGATATTCTTTCATTTTAACTGTGTCGGATAATATCATATGCAAATTAAAGAGCAGATCCTGTACTTGTTCAGGAAATGTGGTTTCCTGTAGATCAACGTCAGATTCAGCGTACACAAGTACAGTTTTCAATGCGCGTCTCAATGACTGCTCACTAAAAGAGGAACTGGTGCCAACAAGTGAACTTAATGACATTGTAACTTGCATTTTGACACGTGCAAAATTCTATAAAACAAACATGTAAAATATAAATGAAATGAAAAAAAATTAACATTTTGTAATGCAGGATTACTTACGTTTCCAATTTCAAAATTTTGCCGCATCAAAAGATATAGTGAAGCAGCAGCTTGCGAACGTATACCAGGCAATTGCGAACCGCAATGTTTCAACAATAACAAACATAAATCTGCGCAAATATCGGTTTCTTCATCGAATAATAAATTCGGAAACTTAAAAATTAAAGCACGTTGAGAAGCGAACAAATTTTTCAACGTCAAAGTGCTTTGGTTGCGTGATAAAGCATGTAAGAGTACTTTTAGAACAGTACCCAAGAGATTATGATGTATTTCCGAATTGGTCGACACTTGCACTATTATTTCTAGAGTGTCAAGTATAATCAGTGAGATTTCGGTAGCCAAAGATCCTTCGATGAAATAATTTAATTCTAAATCCGGATCGGGTTTAGTTACTACGTCGTAAAATGTAGATCGATACGGCATTTGATCTTTTCGCCAACGAAATTTTTCAGTAGAATTACGATCTTTACGACGGTTGATTAAATCATAACGTGCAGAGTTTGTACCTCGTATACATTCCTCCAATTTCTCCTTCAAATCATTTGGTTTGCGAAAACTTTGAGTGTTTCGTTTCAGTACTGGTAATCGTTTCTGTCCTTTATATTCGAAACATGGTATGCACGTATTTAAAACTTGTAACATTTGGTGTACACGATGTGGACTTAAACCCAATAACCAACGATACAAAATAGTTCGCTCGAGATTTTTTAATATCCAAATAAAGCAAGCGAGTAAATGTCTTGTATTTTCTGTGCTAAGCGGTGACTTATTTTTTACTTGGTCGGGTGCGTAAGAATACGTACGACTACCTGAGATAGCGTAAGCAACTTCCGGACTTATTGTTGTAGTTGCTATGGTTTGATGCGGTCCTTGGTAGTCTTCCAAAAGACCAATGCTTTGCAAACGATCATGTGTATCTGTCAAATACTGATGAAACTGTGGTATAGTGTCCATAACAATACTTAATAATGGTAAGTAAAGCGATGCAACTCTGGCACGTGCCTCTTTTTCACTGTAACGTGCATCCAAATCATGTGACGTCATAAGGTTTCGTATGCAACGTATTGCTTTACCATGCAACTGCGGATTTGGTACCTCCAATACTGTCGCTAAATCGCTTAAAACCAAACCAACAAGAAAATGTTGCTGACGAAAATCGGAATTAAGATCGGCATGCAATGCACGCTCTGTGGAACTGTAAGAGGTTTGACTGTTACTTGATGTAGTGCTTGGTGTTGGACTGCAAGGAGCTGAAAATGTTGTGTACGGTGTACCAAATGGTAAATTAAGTGCAAAAAAATGTTCGTGACTGCAAACAATACGTAAAAAATCGATTTTGTAATTCATTAAATCTGGTATAGATGCATTTTTGGATATCAATACTTTATAGTAGGTTTTTATGAGACCAAATACAAAACCACGATCCATTATACTAAACAGATCGAATACAAAAAAGCTTAGGCTTGCATTTAATGATTGTGCTAGTTTTGGTTCGTTGCTATGAAATCCTACAACCTTTGTGGTAACCAAATGCACCAATGTTGAAATATCATCAGTAAATTTGAGTGGAAAACGTTGCTTCCGTGGTGCAGTTAATGTGCGTGTATAGTCCAAATGTTCAATCATTGATTTCACAATAACTTCAAATAAAAACCAAGAGTTGCTCATAGCCAATTCAGCTGCTTTGCCACTTGCAACAACCCAATGAAGTGCGAGTTCTTCGTGTAGTAAGCGTATTTGTCCATCGCGCCCTCCATATGTGGGTGACATTTCCAAAGCTAATTCTAAAAATTAATATTGTAGAGTTATTGCAAATTTTAAAATTAAATTTTAAGAGTAAAATACATTTTAACATATCATAGCAATAAACCATGAATGGTCTATAAACAAACGCTGTCAAGACGCAGTGCATACTAATTGGTAAAAAAAAATCAGTGGATGTCACGACTCTACCGTTAGCCTAGTAGTTCATGTTGAATAGTGCACATTTACTAGCGTACAGTTGGTGGTCTCTTTTAGGATTACCCTCATGATGTCTGACATCTGTTTTCATGCCCCAATGCATCCACTAACTGAAGTTCATTAGATCTTCAGATCCGCCTCGCCGCATTGAAATGAAAATGTTTCTCTGCCTTGATACACCTCAACTTCAATGTAAATCCCACTCATTTCTAATTTAGTCTTAATTCTAAACAGTCTTCTCCCCTCTCACACAACCATCAGCTACCTACATTCTAACCTACGTTTAGTTCTTTATAATTCCTTTCATGTTATATGCTTGATGGATCCGTGCGGGTTACGACAACAAGCATCGTGCAGCTGCACACACTTTTACTGCTGATGTGGTTAACCATATAATGTTCCCAACCGTACTTCGCATTTTTCATACAAAGTACAGATTAGCAGTCCCATCGATTTCCTTTTAAGGAACCTTTTACTACATATAGTTTATATATCTTGTTATAGATTATAGCATGTGTTGAATAATTTTAGCAAATTACAACTCATATAGTGAGAGACGCACAACTATTTACTTACCTTTCCTATCTAAGCTGCGACCTCCTGTGGTGACATTATCATAAATGCTGTATGTGTCAACATTGTTTGACATCATTTCCTCTGCATTACTTCTGCTATAAGTTATACGACGTTTACCACAAAATGGATGAGGTATTTTACTTTGAAATTGTACATAAGTCGAGAAGAGATTTTGACGTCCATACTGATCTGCCACCAAATCATCGGAAAGTATCTGTCATATTAAATAAAGTAATTTCAAATAATTGAAATAAACTTTCAAAGTACATTTATTTTACCAATAGATTTGATGACACCATACATAAAACTTCGAAAACCGTCAAACCCAACGATAAAGTCTGCCCACCAATTTTGTACGTAGTCACCAATAACTCAATTAATTTATCTAATACCAAATGTAAGTTTTTAACTAATGGTTCGCGCTCTGCATTTGCTATGTCTAGAAGACATTTCTTCATTTCATTTTCCATATTCCCTTCACCAATACGTGGTGGTATTTTGCGTGTGTCTAGATATTCGCATGTAAGGAAAAATCTATAAAGTTAACGATAGATTATAATGTTATATTATTATAATTTGTTTAAGGAATCATGAAAGTATTTTACCTGTCCAAGTTGACATCTAAAGTGTGTACAGATGTTACTGCATCCACTGAAATCGTAAAAACAGGTCTATGATTATCTAACCATTTGGTGCCTGGTAAGTGTACATTTGGTGGTATAAAAGAATAGTTTTCTGGTGGTGTTTCAACCATTACAGGTAAACTAAATTCGCCTACTTTTAATTTTCCATCTTCTAACAGTGGCAACCACGTGTAACCAACTGGACTTTCAACAGAGGCTTGCACTTCTTGTGGTTTCTTCTGACATGATACGTGATAAAGTGTAAAGAATAAATGATGATTTTGTTTGATGTTCGCTGGCAGTGAAATTTTAATTTCATCATAAAATGCAGGACATTTATTATGATAGTTTACAGCTGTATATACTTCGGTTGCATATTCGGAACACGATGATTTTCCAAATATTGCATTTAATGCATCAGTTTGTGTTTCGCCAGCCATTAACTGCACTCTCACGGCAATATTTCGTGCTGAACCAGCGCGTGAAGAAAAATTCAGTTCTTTTGGTGATACAAAAAGTAGATTTCGATATGTGTAGTGTGGATTGTAAATTGAAGTGGAAGGAAATTCTAAAATTTCTTTTATTGGCCGCGTTTTGTCCTCTATAAATTGTAAATAGAAAAACGTTTCAGTTTTAAATGTATAAATATAATTAATAACTAATTAAATAGAATTCAAAATTCTTTTTATTAAATTTATAATTTTACTTATTAAACAAACACAAAAGAAACAAGAAACAATTTTCAACGAAAATTTGGCGCTTACACTTAGTCAATAATTTAAAAAAAATAGCCTTGTAAAATATATTATGATTTCAATACTAACATATGAAATATAATATTATTGTAATACTAATATTATAGAATATATTATTTTCCCAATCCTAATATTATAAAATATATTATCCTAATATTATATAATATATTATCTTCATAATATTAATATTATAAAATATATTATCCTTCCAATAGTAATATTATAAAATATATTATCCTTCTAATACTAATTTCAAAAAATAAATTACACAATACCTGGATATGGTTCCACTTTTGCCAATTCGGGTGTTAACGCGTTCTTAACATCTTCTGGACATGGTGAGATTTCCAATTTTATTGAACCCGGTATACATTTATATTTTTTCATAACAGCACCAGGTCGTTTAAGTTCTGGCAAAAATTTATATAAGTCTTCATCTTTCATTTTGTCAGATTCCTACAAATATAATTTTTAGAGCATCTACATAGATTTAGTTTTACATAAAATTAATTAACTTACTTGTTTGAAAAAACTTGATACAGTTATTGTTATAGGTCTGAATGTTTCGATAACATTAGCAAAATCATCAGGAGACCAAGAACGACGCTTTTCTTTGCGTTCCAATGAACCACGTCTAGTTAGTGTACCACCCATATCATTGGCCTTACGGCGCAATTGATCGAAGCTACTCGTCGATGACTTACGATCTAAAATGAAACAATATTTTTATATATTTTTTATTATTGTAAATATTTTATGCTCACCTAAACTGTTCGAACTTGCAGCCGAACCCAATGAACCACTTTCTTTCTCGTTACAATTTTCTTTGCCATCAAAGTTATCGCCATTGAATATATTAGTCAAATAAATTCCTGTCCAAGCAAACGGCATACGATATTTACCAAGACGTTCACAAAAGTCAGAAGCATTAGATTTAGCTTTTTCTCTATATTTATCTTTATCATCTTTTAAATAAGGTTCTACCGAATCCTTAATATCACCTTGTAGAACTTTTTCTAGACGTATAACCAAAAACAAATCATTGCTTGGGTATGTAACTTCGAATACCGCGGCACGACTTTGTGTGCTTGCATCAGAGCAACGCACATGGGTACTTAACATTCGCTTAAGTGTATCTGAGTTCATGTCAAAATAAAAATTCTCCGAAATTTTTTTCTTTTCCTTAGCATCATAAATTGCCATTGAAGCAAATATAGGTTCAACTTCAAGCTCTAAACGCAGTTGTAAGCATTTCACAAACACACGATGACCAATATGTTCCATTGGTATCTCAGCTGGTAAACGACGCTCAATTAAATCTTCAGGATCGGCTTCTGGATATAAAGCAAACATTGCCTCCTGACGATCCTCTTGTCGGCGTGCATCGTTTGTTTGATCTATTTGCTCAGGTGGTACAGCATCAAGGAGATTCGGTATAAGTGGATCGTTTACAGAACGTCTTAAATCAAAGCTAGCCCAAGAACCTCGTGGTGTAAGGGTATCAGTACATGAACTAACGGATGATAAACTAGCAATAGATTGTCGTGAACTTGGAGTACAACTATCACTTTTGTCTGTTAGTGTTTCGTCAAATGAAGCGAAATCTCTATCCACTTCGAATTCTTGTTGGTATGCAGATGGACTTATTGTACCGCGATCAATGCGTTCACGCGCACAGCACGAACTTGAGTAGTGACGCTGTAAATATTCGACGACTTTCCATGGACGCGTATAGCAATTCACGCATTCTTGTACATGTTGTGGTAGTTCAGCACTAAACCAAAAATATATTTTTTGTACCAAAATAAACCCATATATATAAAAATATAAATGTATATATAAATACATAAATATAAACATATAAATATAAATATATAAATATACAAATATAAATATATATTTTTATTATTATTTATATAAAAATATATTTTTTTGTTTCTACAAATATATATTTTTATTTATATAAATATATATTTTTATTTATATAAATATTTATTTTTATTTATATAAATACACGTATATATATAAACATATGAATATAAACTTATAAATATAAATGTATTTAAAGAAGAATATATATATAAATTCATTTACATATTTTCTTTTGGCACAATATGTTCAGATGTCCGTATTTTACGCGGTATAGTTTTGACCAAAACGTCTCCGGGCGGAAAGTCCAATATATGTTTCAAGGGATCCCTATTGAGCACGTTGATTTGTTGCAGTAAGAAATCCTCGTAATCCAACGGCTCAACAGGTTCTGTAAGAGAAAGCTATATGCGTGATTAATGAATGCAAATCCAAGTAAATATATTTAGTCATACATAAAAATTTTATTATTAATATTTTTTAATATCCTAATAAAATTGTAAATTAAAATTTCTAAAACGGTTTTTTTTTTGTAGCAAACAATATTAATTAAATAAACACGTTAAAAAATAGTTGCGATTTGCGAAGCTACGCAAAGCAATAGTGAAGTCCCGATTTATTCGATATATGTGCCAGTTATATTTATTCTATTATATTCGTAAAATTCCGTTACATACAGATACCGGCATTAAGCTTATCCCTTTATGTTTCTGCAAGTGTATGTATGTAAAGTTGACGAAACCCTTGCTCGAGCAAAAAAAAAAATGTTGTTAAGTTCGAAATGGAATCTCAAAACAATTGTATAAAATTTTAATTCACCGAACTTAATTTAAATCCTGGTAAATTTTATTTCACCAATAAATTTTTTTAGCTAAAATATTTGAACTTACCGTTGAGGAATACATGGAACTAGAGTCTGTTGTCTTTGTTTGCATATGGCAGTTGACAACATTTTTCCGCACTTCAGAAGCATGTTGCCTTAAAAATTGAAAGGAGAAAAAGTTTCCATTATTTAAACATGATTAAAAATGGTTTTAAAATGTATATTAAAAAAAAGAAATAAGACCGGTATTATTGTAGTATGTATTTACTTTGACAATTTTTGGGCAAAGGAACGTTGGGCTGATGTCATTTTCTATTTTTTTTTTATTTAGGCGTTCCTAGTGCAACTTCCATAAAAGCCATTAAATATGGCGACCAACAACTGCTGAAAGGAGCCTCTGTGAAACGAAAAAAAAAATACTATTACTAGTAAATTCCAAATAATATTAAAACTTCTTTTTAAATTATTGTACTCACACTTATATTTCACGGAATAGTTTTCACAATAGTTTAACCAAAACCCACTTGCAAACTAAAAAACAAACCCCACTTCCAATTAGCCAAACAGTCACTTGCAAACTAATTTCAATAAGCAAGTGCTGTCAATATGTTAAGTGTTGCCTCATACTATTTCTTCTTACAAGAGTACTTTTTGCAAAAGGTATTAAAACTTGTCCAAACAGTTTGATTTGTTTGTGAATTTTTAATAACCTACTTTCCGTGGCGAACATAATTTATTGTTCTGAAAAACTTTAAAAAATTACTGAATTTAAAAAAAACTGCTTATAAATTTAATTTACATATATTAATAATTTTTTATAAGTAAAAAATATCTAAATAGAAACTATAATATGCAATGTGCTCAAAATTTTTATTATTATAATATTATATTATATTATATTTTTTATTCCTTTTTATATTATTTAATAAATTGTTATTACTGTTATTCAATACCTTTTTTTAAATTATTACTGGGCTTAGGTCGTAAATTTAACACATAAAAATTAAAAACATTCTTTTAAATAAAAATTATACTTATAAATTTCTGTTATATATATAATAGTATATTCATTCTTATAAATAATTATTTGTATTACAAATATTTAGGTCTACTTCGTAGACCATTTTCAGTGTACAATAATATGAAATGTACACAGGCCGCAAATGACTCATTTTAAATCAGCCATTTGAAAGTGTTTACATTTGTTGTCCTTCATTTGTTTTCATTTCAAACAGCTGATTTGTCAAAGTGCCTGTTGATTTGATTTTTTGGATGAAGGTAACATATGCTTTCAAACCTTACATATAAACTGAAAATTTATTTTTTAGCTTTGATTAAGTACTTTATGGGAAGTAGAAGTTCCAAAAAGAGGTACATCGTTTTCAAGTACTGTTACTGTTGCTCAAACAATTTATTATAATGTAAGATTTGCTTTAATTTTATTACCTTTTATTTTTATAATTGATTTTGTAAAATATTAATATTGTGTTTGATTTTTTTACATTTTTATATCCTGTCTGCGATATCATAAAATTATTAATACATATTTTATCCACATTGGCACAGCTTGCTTTATTTTGTCATAATGCAAAAAACAGCTGTTTGTAAAAATATTTATAAACTCCAAAATTTTTTTTTAAAATTGTAAATTTTAAAATAAATTTGTATTATTAATAAAATTCACATATACTGTGAAACAATTTTTCCTACGCTACAATAGGATCCAATTAATATCCATACAACTAAAATTAAAAAAAAAATTGATCATTATTTGATGTGTTATATGGATAATTCAAGTATGAACGTTTGTTAAATTATATATATAAATTAACATTTTATATTTACTTTTATGTGTGTTATTAAATTTCAGTTAAATCATCTACAATATCACGCAAGGATTTTCGCAAATCATTAAAGAAAATGCAAAGAAAAAAACGGCGGCAAAAAGCCGCAAAGGAATTGACTAATAAAGTTGAAATTGGTAAGAGTTATTGCAATTTCATTTATGGAAGAAATTATATAGTTTTTAATGTTAAATAGAAAAGAAGAAACGTTTAGAAGATCCACAACACCAGCAATGGTTGAAGGAACAAAACGATTTAGAACAAAAAGAAAAACTTCAGCAAGAGGCTGATGAACAAGCTTGGTTGCAACGAGAAAAACGTGCACAACAACAATTTCAACGTGATCAAGAGCGTTTAAAAGAGGTAGAAGCTGCACAAGAAAAACTCAAGTTAAAACAACAAGAATATATGGAGAAACTAAAACAGAAGCAAGATGAAGAAAAACGAGTGGAAACTAAAACAGCAAATGAATTTGAACATATTATGCAGCGCTTGGAAGAATATCTTTCAAATACAGCTGCACAAGCTCCATCCGTACTACGCACATTTGTAGAAACTAGACCATATCAACAATTATGTGCCTTTTATGAACGTACGAATTGTTGTCGGTATGGACTATCATGCCAATTTAATCACCGGCGTCCCATGCTCTCAACTATTCTATTGATACGCAATTTCTATACACATCCACTTCTTAAACAAAGCCATCATGCTGAATATGAATGTGGGGATCCAGCTTTAGAGTTGAATGAACGCGACTTGCGAGAGGATTATGACGCTTTCTTTGAAGATGTAACTACTGAAATGCTACATTTTGGCAAAATTGTGAATTTTCGGACAGTACGCAATTTGCAGACGCATTTATGTGGCAATGTTTATATTGAGTATATGCAAGAAAGGTAAACTATAATATTATTGTCATTGCGTTATTGCACAACTCATATTTGTTTGAATTCTACAGATCTGCATTAAATGCATTTATAAGCTTACAGGGAAGGTGGTATGCTGGGAAAAAAATCAGTGTAGAGTTTTCAAATTTAAATACTTGGCGAGGTGCAGTTTGTGGTATGTGCGAATAATCAATGATGTATCCTTTTTATAAAAAAAAAAAACTGTTTAAAATGTAACTTTTGTTTAAGTTTAGCGCAAGTATAACTTTAAATTGTATATATATTTTTTTCCTTAACATACATTTTTTAATACATTTTTGACTAATGAAGGTTTGTCAGTCAGACGTAAATGTCCAAAAGGTAATACTTGCAATTACTTGCATTTGCTACAAAATCCAGACAACAAGTACAATACTTTATTAGAATATACTAAACTAGGTTTAGCAAAAATAAAGTCAACAACTAGTAATGAACGTGTTGATGTAACCGGAACAACGTGAGTTTATTTTTTTCAAACTTTTACTTACTATAAGTAGCATGGTTATAACATCTAAGTATATACAGGTGGGATGACGATTACGTTAAAAGTCATAAGGGCAAATCACGTTACTGGCGTTGGTCAGAAAGTCCAGAACCACATGACATTAAAGAGAAAATTGCTGGTAATAAAAGTGTACATCTAACTACCGATTTACATGAACACAATTCCAAAATGAAAGATGCTGAATTAAAGTGCAATATCAAAGATATACACGAAACAAAAGAATCCAACTTACAACATTTGTCATCACATCGAAAAAGAAGTAGGAGCAGGGATATTAGAGCTAAAGAACATTCAAGAAATCATTCAATAGACAAATCACATAAAAATCCTAAAGTTAAACATCAAAAAAATAAAAAAGAAAAACTTCGACCGCACCGGAAAAGCATTGATTAATTCTAACAAAATAATTTTGATAAATAATCACCGATGATGGCTTTCTCATATATTATTAAAATATTTTATATATTTTTAAAAGCTTTAAAAATAATAATATTATTATAGTGGTGATTATATTGTCTGTTCAAATAAAAATTGTCTTTATATTTAAAAGAAAATAATATGTAATATGAACGTTTTATAATAGTTAAAACATTTATGGTATGATAGCATATGACGTATGCTAAATTATTTCTATATATTTTTATATATATTCTATATATTTTCTTGCAATATTTTTGCAAGATACTTTGAAAGCATACGCTATTTATAATTGACTTGGTTTACTGCAAGAGTAAGAAAGAAAGAATAAAATTGTAAAAATAAAATGAAGTAATTATAATAATAACAATAAATTTAGTCAAACGATATCATATGATGTACAGTGTCAGTTGAATATACCAAACGAAAACAAACTATATATAGCTTAATTCTATTATATATTTGAGATTAATTATGCTACTATTAATTTTTCTATTATATACTTCAGCAAAAAGTTATTGTTATGAGTTGAGTTGAATAAAACTAATTCGCCATCATAATACATAACGATTATTATTACCCTTAGAAGGGATAACGGTAGACTGTTCGATAAGATCTATATCCTTGGAAAAAATCTCCTACATTAAACAGCTTAAATTAGGGCTATGGGTAAATCTAATAATGTGTCTTGGTTCTATACCTCAGATCTTAGTCGGTTTAATGAAAGCTATATAACGGCGCTGGTGTCGCATTCAAAAAATCACTACGCACAAGCAGATAAAAGAAGCAAATATTTCACTAATCATTTTACTAAGTGTTTTGGTGTACGTGTCATTTTTTCTTTTCTTTTCCTTTGAGAGGTTATAGTTACCAGAATTCAAATAAGATGATTTGCTAATATTTGCTTGGTAAATAAATAACACAAAGTTAAGCCAGCAAGGTTATATAATCAATCAGTGTTATTTGCTTTAGCATAGCGATTTTGCGATAGCCAACGTAGATTAAAAGAGCTAAGCGTTTACACTTCCTGGCAAAGATCGTCTTAGAGTTCATTAAAGGATTTAAATTCATTAGATGCATTAAAGCTCTCTGAGTTTTATATGATAACACAATACTCTATTGTTGATATCTATGATTACCATTATAACTTAGCCTTACTTAAGCTTAAGAATTAGCAGTTGCAGATTAATAAAATAGAAAGAATTCATTCTCAGTAGACTAGCGGGTTAAGGGTTTGGTTACATATTTGCTATGTTAATTACTTAGCTTACTAATAATAGATTAAGGCGGGCTATCATCTGAGCTATTATGTGATGAAGCACATGGCTAATTTAAAATATAATCCAATCTCAATCCAAACCTTACTTCGGATCGAAAAAATGTTTAATAGGTCTTACAAGAACCGGTACTAACATCTTCCGAAGAAGTTAGCTAATTATAAGCAAATAAACAATATTTCACGAAACAATGGTGTTAATCATATAAAGCGGTATCATTTGGTGTATTGACAGTTAAGACACTCTGTTTGAGTAAACAAAATGTTGGGAAGAAAACGGTTTTAGAGTTCAAAAGCATTTAGAAGTATTTAGCATTTAGAAGCCACACATAAAACAATAAAAGCAAAAAACCTCCAGTTTTTTTTTTAATTTTTTTATTTATTTAATATTTTGTATCGCATTTTTATTTTGTTCGAAAGATTTGTATGAGTTGCAAAACAATATTAAAAATAATTAATTAAGGATTCTTTTTGGAAATATAACTGCAAACAATTAAAATACAATAAGTTTATGGAAACAATAAATATTTTACAAGAAATATAAAATAATATTTTGTTAAAAATAATGTTTAAAATGAGCTTGAACGAATTTGCAAACAAACAAAATTGGCAGTAAACAGATTAAGAATCGAAAAAATATATATGGTAAAGTACATAAACGTATATATAAAGAAAATACATTTCAGTATTATACAAAGCTTAATAGAAGCAAATTCATAAATTCTAAAGTCTATTTTTTTATTTTAATAATAAAAATAATAAAAAAAAATTATATAATACAACAAAAAATTTAAAAGTAATTTTAACCAAACAATTAAACAGACAATTTGCATGCTGCTTATAGACGGATGCCGGGATTTGTGGCGGCTACATAGCGTAGCAGTTCATCGTTATCTTCACAGATGACGGGCTTCTCATGATAGCAGGCAACATCGTGCCATGCAATGCCATCATTGTATACGTTGTTCAATACGGACAAACATTGTTCCTTGGTTTGATTGATGTCATATTCAGCGTTATCGGGTTGTGGGCGTTTCTTGTGACCAGTTTGAGACCATGGATTGTAACCCCAGCCTTGTGGAATGCGGTTAGTGGCTTGGATCTTCTCGCGAGTTGCAGACCAGAACCAGCCATATACGTTTTTGGGTTCCAAATCGGGACGGTTCTCGCAGCCAGCGAAGTCACAAATACGGCCGGCAGTCCAAATGTATGGTACATCATTTTGTTGAATAACACGGAAGATCAGATTATTTTTTTCTTGTGTTTCCAAAGCAACCAAGTCCATACAATATTCACGGCATAAGTTACGGCCATCGAGCCAATCAACTTTTCTATTTGCCAAAGCAGGTACATGAGTGCTCAAGAACATGTTCCTTCCACGGTATGAGAATTCTTTTGGACCTAGAATTGAAACAAAATTGAAATAATTTAATTTATACATATATATAAGAGAAGTGCTTAATTTTAATTATATTGTGTAAAAATAAATAATATTTAGTTTAATTAAAATTACATAAAATGAGACAAGTAGTTCTTGTATTATTTTTTTGTGTGTTGTGTTTTAATATAATATACATAGTTATTTTGATCTATTAAAAAGTTTTAGAGTTGAGATTTTGTTAGATATAAAATAGTTTAAGAATACTGATTCATCGCTTCTTTAAAATTATAATTCGTTACTAGGTGTTAAGGCACAAGATTTCTTCACATACATATTTCTAAAAATAGAAAATCTTTCTAAAAATAGAGATATATAATGATGTCATCTATTAACAATTATATTCATTGCTGAGGTTAACTATGATCTTAAGGTTTATAGAAAAATGGTTTTATCGATTAAATGAAAGTGATAGGTCATCACTTTGTGTTTACGTTCAAAAAGACTATTCAGTAACTCTTCTTCTATTAGCCCATGTGTCATAAAATTATGAAACTATATCAGTTAAGAATCTATTTTATCAATATATGTGATGGCTAATAGATGGTCTGACAATAACTAACTATTTTTAAATAGTTCTGTTTGTTTTGCAATATATTTTGTATAACATATATAGATACTATTTATTTAAGCCGTCACGTGTGCGATTTAAGTAGTACATATAATAAAAACAAATTCAACTTTCGACTATTTAAAAACTGTCCAAAGTAATTTTTCGTAGTACTTAATTGATGTAAAGACTTTGACGTTTAAAAAACATTGTAGAAACCGGAACAAATGATCATTGCAATGTGCCAAATATACAGAAAATTATAGTTATAATAATAGACTGGAAGGTGTCAGTTGTACAGAAAATAGTAAATATGCATTTACATTTCAATAAAATTGTGATAATTTCAACGAGCTATGAAACTTGAATATGATTTTGCTTTATTTTGATCGAACACTATATCTTCTTTTTAGTTCAATAATTCTGGCTATTTTTTGTTAAAGTGAATAATACAATTTGTTCAGTTGATAAGTTATATACTTCCCTATATAGCTCGATTTAAGTCCCGCCTAACAAAAAATAATATTTTTTGATGAGTATCGGCTTTTACAGTGCCGGATCATAATTTCTATGTCATTCATTCTTACATTTAACATTTTCATACATAACCCACTTCTAATCCTCAATAATAATCCGTTTTTATCAATTTTTTATATGTGAATATTTTTCAAAGAATAGTAGTAAGGTAGGTAGATCCATAAGTCCACTTGAACTCAAATGATAGCCCATTGTGGTACCACGGGAATAGCATTGGCACGTATGTATATAGATTTAAATCAGTATACAGCCAACGTCGAAAAAGGTGACGACTCCCCCAGTAGGTAAAGAAAAATCAACTTGATAGTTTTATAAACTTTGCCAGGTCCCTAACATCACAGCATGACAGCTTAGTCAGATCGGTGAGAAAAGGGGATCCGAAGATTTTTAATCTTCTTCTAACTAAAGAATGACACTGACTCATAAGATGACACATAACATAACTAATAATATATATAACCGGTATGTAATAAATAAACAAGCGTACTTATTAACACAAATTTAAATAAATATTATTTGGAAGGCACGACATCTCTTTAACAGCGTCATTGCATAATAAAATTAAGATGTTTTTTATGTGTACTTCTCAACTTAGCTCAAATCTAAAAATGAAAACGTGAAAATTAAAGTTTTTACTTAAATTTGTATGTATTTAGTATACAAATCAACCATAGCTCAGTGGGCACAACAGCATAAAAGTGTTAAACAACAACAACAAAACCTATGACTGAGCCATGAATGACAGCGGAAAATGAGCAATGCAATCAATTTGACATGCCTACAAAATGAAGTACGTGCCTTTGCGTGTGTTTGCACAATTCACTGCGATATGTACTCCACCAACACACATAAAGACCCCAATAAAATTCAGCACAGCTGAATTCCTTTAAATTATGACATTACGGTAGTGGTCAATATATGTATGAAATATTTAAAATATTTATATATAAAAAAAAGATGCTTTAAAGTTTGGAATGCAAATTGCAGTTAGTTGTCATAAAGAAAAATAATATAAACATAATTGTGATTGTTGTTGTTTTTTTATTAAAATGTAATGTTAAAAATGTTGGTAGACGGAATGTGAAAAAATTATTTAATAATGAGGTTTTTCGAACAGTAGTGAACTACAACAACAAAAATTCATTTTATATTATTTTAATTAATTGAATTTTTGGCTGACTATACAGTTGTTTCGCGTATTGCCAAATACTTAAATTATTTAATAAATTAATATAAATATATAAAAATAAATAAATTAAATATATTAAAATAATTTTTTTTAATCAAATAAATATTAATGTATATTAATTAATATGCATAATTTAATATACTATGTTCAGACACACCTTAATTTCACAAAAATCTTAATTTCATCTTCGTTTAAGCGAAATTAAGTTGTTTTTTTTTATACAAAATTCAGTTTTAAGGTTAGAATGAAATTAAGGAAAATTACCTTAATTTCATTGAAACGAAGGCTGAAATTAAGGAACATTTCAAATGCAACTATGCATAAGATAAATGTTTAGCAAAAGATAATGTTGAGATAAACGAAAAAGGGACATTTTTTTTACAAATTTTTTAAATTAGAATATAGAGAAAAAATTGTAACTGTTATTAGTTTAAAATACAGTGATAAATAATAATTTATATACCTGAAAATCACTAAAGCTAATAAAAATATTGAATGCAATCCTTTATAGTTATAATAATCAACTTTTAAAATTTCCCAGATACAAAGGGTATTTGGAGCATGCAATTTTTAATATTCGATTTGTGGAAAAAAACATAAAACATCATACTGCCCCATAATTAATCCCTAATTTGGGGCAGTATGAATATTTCCGAAATTAATTTAATTTCATTTTTACGTAATTAAGGAAATTTGATTGTTTGAATATAGTATTACTTAAATAATAATGTACACCTAGAAAATATTTTTTTTATCAAAATTTTTAATCAACAGAATTAAAAAGAACTTATTTAGAATTTAATTTTTTTGTATATATAATTTTATATATAATTTGTATTATATACTATATCTTATATCCATATACTGTAATACCCTTGACTAATGTAAAACCGTCACTGTGTGAATAACTTAAAACAAGTTCATTTAAATTTAATATGCAAACAGCCACACACTGTTGTTTTTGTATTTACTTATTAATTTAGCCCACGTTTGTTGGTCATCAGTCAGTGTTAAGTCACTAAATCATTTTTCCGTACATCCAAAGCCGCCGGCAAATATAAACTCAAGCATATACATACATGCATGCATACATACTAACAAACGCCTAGCACGCGTTTGTGCTGCCGCAATTGTGCTGGAATGTTTGTGTCATTTTAAATTGAAATTGGCAGCAGCACATTTTGGTATAAGTTTCTTTACACATTTTGTTTGTGCGTTTATACCACATGCACATTGTGTGTATGTATGTCTGTGTGTGTGTGTTAAAGCTCTTAAAGTGTAACCTGATGACCTTATTTTTCATTTTCTTATATTTTTCCTTCTTTATTATTTTTATTAAAAAAAAAAAATAATGACATTTTCTGTTTAAAGCTTTTATTCATTTTAAATTATTTCAGACAGATAATGCAATTGGTGAACTCATACGCATACATACATATATGGACTGTAACCCAGTGTAGAAATTTGTAAATTAAATTTAATATTGGCGCCAAGATTATAGAAAACCTGCGTTAGATATTACACAAGATTTAAGAGTTTTTGAGTTTGTTTGTGTAATGTTAAAATAAATAAATAAAAATTGTGTAAATGCTTTTAAAATAGATTTTAAGACTCGCGTAATTATAACTAATGTGACTCAATTGTCAACGATGATTATATTTATTTGATTATGATTACATGATGAGTACATATTTGAGAATGTAATTTTAATCGTTGTCGAGAAACAAAAAGAGATTAATCTTTTTATTAAAAACTAAAAGTTAGAAAATAAAATCAAAAAAATTAAGTATAAGTATAGAAGAATAGCCCTATTCCTATCCCTTGTTAAGATATACTGGAATAAGTTTTCAAATCACATACTTGACAATAGTTGTTTAAAAAACTATTACAATTTTTCTTAAGCTCAAAAACACAATAGAAATCTTATGATTTCATATGAAAACTAATGGTAGAGTGCCTCAAAAAGCTGAAGATACTTGGTTAAACAACCAATTATGCATTTTATGGGTTTCGGGACTTATTGTGATTGAAAAATAGACTAATTTCACAGATTTTGAATTAGTATCCTTGCTAGTTGATCTCGGGCTGTGTTGTGGAAAACGTGATATAAAAATAATTTTATAATTTATTAATATTTTGGAAAAAGTAATAATAACTTCACAGATTTTGAAGTAGTATCCTTGTCAGTAGATCCCGTACTATGTTGTGAAAAAAGTAATATCTCCGTGCTTACTAGAAAAAAAAGGGTGAACAAAGAAGACTTTACGAAGGCAATCTACTAAGTATATTATATCCCAAAGCACAAATAGAGAAGTTTATCTTAGATTTATACAAGAATTGTTTGAAATTAACGTAGTATGACATGAGAACTATAACAGTAACTATAACTGGATATTGACTGTTGTAGCTTAGATTAATATAAAAATTAATATTAATATGTAAATTAATATATTTTTTTTACTTATTTATTTCTAATCTATTATATGTAAATAATAATATACAAATTTCGATAATTCAGATTATCGAGCTCCATTGTGCACGATAAATATAATAATAACGTATAGATATTGTACTATTACTTAACAATAACATAATTTCTAAATTAGAGGTCTAATACATATAACTTTTTAAGCCTTCTATAAATTAATATAAAAATTATAACAGAAATTCGAACAGAATCTTTCACGTTAAACAATCAACTAAATAAACTGTGATATGTTTCTGGTGTGACCTGCAGGTTTTATAAAAAGGAAGAATCATATCCAGGGACTGTACTCTCAACTTGCATTAAGAAAAGATAAGGTTGGGTGAACCCATTACATTAAAACGAAATAAATCTCGGTGAAATAGTACATATATTAATTTTTATTAAGGAAGTAGGACTGAAAGAAGTAGTGTCAGTTTATCTCTAAAGCGGAAAAACATTGTATTTTAAGGGCGTAATGCTATATCCCCACATAATAATAATAATACTAAAGCATTCCATCAGAAACTAAAACTCAAATATATTTAATAATAATAATTATCGTTATAGGTTGTTATCTTCATCTTTGTGTAACTTTTTGGCAATAAAATTATATTAAAAAAATTTAATATTTATTATTTTAAAATCTATTAATAATTTTACTGCGTTGTAAAATTTTTTGTTGAACAAAAAATCTAAAACGAAAACAATGGGAAAACTTATGAATCGAGTGTTGCAATGAATTGGGTGTAGTAAAATCGTGAGCAGACTTTATACGTAGTGCATCTCTGTAGTTATTTTTTTATGCATCTATTTGAAAAATTAAAAACATTCTCAGTGTAAAAAAAAGTATACAAAAATTACACCGACAACAAAAAAACACGGAATTTGCAAAATTTACGGAAAGCAAACTTAAAAGCAAACTGAAGTTAAGAAAAAAGGGAAAACTTCAGTGTTGCATTGCTGCATCAATGAAAAAATCAGCAACATCATTAAAATTAACAGCAAATGGCAAACTGACGAACAACGTCCACCGCTGTAGCAACAAAGCCAACAACAATAACAACACAAACATTGTACATGACTTGGAGATTGCGCAAGTTGTTAACAATAAAGTTGCTTCCCTAACGTTGATTTGGAAATATCGACTCTTTGGCTTAACTCAAATGCAATGAAATATGCATACCGCGAGTGATCTATGAGAAGCTAATGAATCACAGTTTGGTGCAATGTGATGGCACGATATGATTACATGCTTATTTGGAGACTGTATTTCTCACTCTCTCTAACTCTGGAAGTTGCACTAGTTGAAGAGATGCCATTAATGCCATTGGAGAATGTAATTTAGAAATCATAATATTGAATTAAAACAGGAAATAGACTTATTATGCTTTAGCCGTCTTTGAACCAAGCTGATTGCTTAATAGTTTTGTTGGTTGGTTGTGGAGACAGGTCAGTAGATAACTTTTCGCTGGCCATAATTAGCAATTTTTTGGCGTTTTACTACCACATTTCCTGTGAGAAATCTAAATATATAGAAAAAAACAAAAAACTAAATTTATTCCATCGAATTTAGATAATTTAATAGATCTTCTATCATTACCGATGAATAGTCTAATCAATTCTTGTCTATAAACCTATTTCTTCTGGAGGAAAAAAGGGACAAATTAATCGATTTTATGTATTATAAAAACTGTCAAGATGTATTAATGCTATATGAAGAAGGATTTTTTCTGGAGGCCAGAACCGGGCATAGGCAGAAAAAATGTTTAATTGTTTCTTTTTCCTGTAAGTTTCCACAGCTCTTGCAATGAGTATTAAAGCAATATACAGTTTCTATGTGTGGGTTGCTAAACACCAGTGACCAAAGAGAACTGCAGTAAATCTTGCAGAATTAACATGGTCATTTTCAATGAGTTTACAAGATCTGTTATTGTTATATGAAAGCCATGGTAACGGTGATAATGCACATAACTTAAGAATCTTCTATTTATGATTGACAAGCTGAAGAAAGTAGGGTGAGTACTTGTCTTATTTAAATTTAAAATTAAAATTTATTATTAATTGTTATTACGACTAATTTTCAATAAGTTTTTTGATTTTTACTGGGCTTCGGTCGTGTTTTTAACACAGAAAATTAGAAAAAATGTGTTTTTTATAATAAATTACACATTATTATTATTTGTGTTAAATATTTTAACAATATTTTAATTATTATAAAAAATTATTAAATTAATATATAGTTAAAATATTTAACACAAATTAATAATGTGTAATTTTTTATTTAAAAAAAAATACATTTTTTATAATTTTATGTTTTAAATAAACGACCACAGTCCAGTAATAATCAAAAAACTTATTAAAATTAAAATAAAATTTTATTTTACATAAAAAAAATACAGGTTTCAGTATAATGTTGTACTTATATATAAAAAAAAAATACTTAATCTTTTGTTTAATTCATTTCTCATTGATTACAAAATGTTTGAAGTATTTTACATTAAATACAATATAACAAAAATAAACTTATAATATGCATTTAATGACTGACAACTTGTATAATACATAAAATTGCTAATTAATTCACCGCTTCCCCACCTGCCTTTCCCCACCTTATTGTGTAATTCATAAAGGGCTAATAGCTTAAATAGCACGTCGAAATGCAAGTGCACAACTGCGTTCACATCCGGCATTTTAATTATACGTTTTCATTTGAAAATAATTATTTAAGTAATGATGCTTTTTTTGGCATGAAATAATTAAGCAAATTAAATAAATGAATTTTTTGTTAATTTTATGAATTACTTATGTAATGCAGAATTGCATTTTATTGCATATTCGATACAAATATCATTCGCATTAGCTCAAATTGTCTCAAAAAAATTGTTTCAAAAGAAAAGTTTGTAGCTTAAGTCTTTTGTTTGTAGTTATAATATATAATTTTTTTTGTGTTATAATTTGATTTGCTTATTGTGTTTGGCGATAAATCAATAACAATAACAATAACAATAATGACTCTAAAATGCGTTGAAAATTTTTTGTTAAAATATAGTAATATTTTGTATTACTACCAATTTACATTATTCAAAATAAAGTTACGGATTTGCTATATTCAATGAACTGATAAAGTAATTCGACATATTTTCAATTTCAATGAAACGAAATTTAATAATAAAGACGTTATCGTTAGCATTCACCCACTGAATTATCGATGAAGTCCAGATCTATATAAGTAAATAAACATATTTTTGAGTGTTGACATTCTTTGACATCGATTTGAGGAACGATTTTTATTCTTTATAAGGAAAAATTGATTCAGAAGCAATTTATTGATTCTATCTAGTCATTATTATAAAATCTGTCAAGATGTTTCAATACTATTTGATTCACAAATGAATAAATTTTGCTTGAGTGTTACTCCAAAATTATCACAGATATGAAGATATTTGTTCTACATATGTGAATATAGTGTAACTAATTTAATTGTGATAAGTATCAACAGGTTACCCTAATGAAGCTATGTGATTATTTTTGCTAATGCATAATATTGTATTATTATTTTGAGTGTTATGAGCTCCTGCAGTTACTTGCAGACCGGACTAAGGTAAGCCTTTATTGGGCGCCGGGTCACAGGAGAATTGCGGGAAATGAACAAGCTGATGAGTTAGCAATAATTGCATCAAAAACAGCTATTGCAGGTCTTCAACCCTTTTGTGGATTACATAGGGTCAGGAGGGAGAATCATTAATTTAAGGTTCATAACAGGTTTCATTACGGGTTGTTATAGTCTGAAATATCATCTTCATAAACTGCGTCTACCTGCTAATTCAGATTATAGATTATGCGGCAACTACTATTCATATTCTTTGTAACTGTCCAGCTTTTATAACGTACAGAAGAAACTTATTTCATATGGATTTTCTGTCACCAGAACAAATTAAGAGCTCTTCTATAGATTTAGTTCTGGACTTTGTTCACGAAGCTATAAAGGGTTTTGTGTAATTAATAGTGAAATTAGTACAATAGGTCTTTTCTGGCAGTAGTATCAGCTGTTGCGCGATTACACGGCAAAAGTTTGATAATAATAAAATGTATTTTTACCCTGTGAAGAATAATTTTACTATATTTAAAAATAAATGTTTAAAAATAATCCAACAAATAATAAATCTTCATTATAACGAAGCCGTCATTCTTTTTGACTTTTTAAAATGCTATTTTTAAAGTCCAGACTCATTAGTAAAAATTAAAAAAAAAAATATTTTTAATAAAAATTTAAGCTTACATAAGATACAAATTTTTTTTATTAAAAATGATTAAATTTTTTTTGCCAAATTTTTGATCCGATTAAATAATTTTTTTTTTAATACACAATTAAAGCAACTAATATTGGCAAATTTTTTTAAATAAAAATTATTTTATTTTTATAAAAACTTTTGCTTTTTCTAATTTTGTACAAGTTTAACTCGTTCCTTTTGACAATCTCAATAAATTCCTAAATTAAAAAAATATGTATATATAAATTCATTTTATGTATGTGTATGTATGTCTTAATTCATTCTTGTGTAATAATTATTGAGACAAGTCGTTTTTAGTTAATTAATTATATGTGTTTTTTTTATATTCTCAAAAAACTAATAATTACAAAATCATGAATTAATAAATTTCTTCGAATTTAACAAAATTAAAAAAAATTTATTTTGTTTTTTATTACATATAGATAGATATACATGCATAAACATATACATGTGGTTTTGGTTACCAAGGCATAAGTTTTATAATACCAGTTATAAATGACACCATGAAGTTCAAAATTGTAAAAAAGGGAAAAAATTCTTAAGAAAGTTGTTTTTTTTTATTTAAATTTAAATTTCTTTTGAAAAAGTTTTTTTTTAAGTTTAAGTCATTTAATTTGCATATTAAAAGTTAAATAAAAAATTAAACATTTCCAAGGTTTGACTCTGACGAACTTGAAGAGTGAGAGCTGATGAAAAAAAATAATTATTTAATATTTTCAAATAATAGTTTACAAACTTTGAGAATAGGTTCTATTCTACGAAAACGGATTTTCATTTATATGTACATATAAAAATATCAATATATATAAAGCACAAACATGTATGCTTATATATCAATAAAAGTAAATATTTTTATGGAAGTCAGTATGTCTGAGTTCAGTTACCTTTTAACTAGCAAAAACCTTAATGGTTCTCTATATTATGGATACATAACTAATATAATACAAGCATTATGTATATATGTATGTCTGCTGAAGTATATTAAAAGCTAGTATGTTTATAGAAGTAAAAATATCTGAGTTCAGTTACATTTTAAAATGTAAAAATCTTAATGGTTTCTTATAGTACGGATAGATAAGTAATAAATTATATATATTATGTATATATGCAGCTCTTTATTCGAGAAAAAGGTTTTTAGTGAGATCTTGGATTACCTACGAATTATAGACGATTATCACATCTGAATATATCACAAGTTGTACGAGTTTTAGCATAACAGTATCGCTGGATAGTTCATGCCATAAGAAAGGATGACGATTTTTTACCGTAACAGGTGCTTGAAGTAATAATTGGAGGCAGCTGATAGATAGAAGTCATCAAGTTGAGAGAGAACTAACCGCATTTAGTGTTCAAGGGTATTGCTTTAGGCCGAGACTGGGCAACGGGTTGTTATGGCTAATCAAATTAATAAGTTATAAGTATTTATGAAAGAATTATTTTTGCTAACTGAATACTATTGCTTATATACCATTGAATTGCTTACTATATTTCATATATTATTACTTTTCACATATAACCTAATAGTTTTGTTCTTATTAGGTTATTTGTTTAACATATAATATGCAGATTTATATATTTATAATTTAATTGTATAAAAATAAATCATCTTTGTATACTTATAAATTTTGTACTACATAAACAGAGACATCTATATGAATCATATAGATGTCCAAGTCAGTTGGAAGCTTAAATTAAAAGCTGATAACTTATTTTTTTGATGTCAAAATAAGAAAGAGATTTATTTTAAATAAAAAAAATGCCACAACAACAGATCTGTCTCTGTAACAAAACTTTTACTGTAGCATTCTAAAGCTGTATAAAGATTTTAGCATAGCCAGTTTTTTCTTCAGTAGATCTAAATAATCTATATTAGAACTAGTTGGTTTGTTTATGGAGTATGAAATAAGAATACGAAAACAAAATTATGAATTTCGTTTATTGTAATTAATCAAAATAAACACTATAAACAATTATATCATAAAATTTTGATCTCTATAATATGTTCATGTAATAATATTTATTAAAAGCCATTGTTTGTCTCAAAATTACTATTAGTTCCCATTCTCTTCATTTTTTTATGCCTATAACAAGACTCATAATTTAAATATCTCTAGCGCCTAACATGTAACCTAATAAACTTAATAAGGCAGGGGAGAAATTTTTTAAATAAAACATAATAAATTACAGCACGTACAAAAGTTATGTATACCAAAGTGTATATAAAAGAATTTCTTTACATGGAGTTGTTGTTAAAGAAATTTTATTAAAAAAGAAAAAAGCGGAAATTTTTTAAAAATGAACTTTTGGCATTCGATCAAATGGAAAGTGGTTAACTATTAATAATTACATTGAATTGAATTATGCTGAGCATTGTATTAATATATATTATATATATATATATATATATATATATATAGTTCATTTGAATATAAACTTACGGTTTGCGCATTTTGCTGGTACTGGCAATGATAAGAATCTGCCGGGCTTAGTTGATGTGGTCGTGGTGGTTCTGGCTTGGCTGATTGCAGGCTCTGCATAAGCCGCTGCTATGCATAAAGCAGCTATCACTAATGTAGCTTTCATCTAAAAATAAAATTAAACAAATTTATTATTAAATATGTAGTGTTAAAATAATTATATTAATTATATTCAGAATTTAAGTTCCAAAAACAAAAGATAAAACAATATAAAATACTCATATATATTGAAAAAGGTGCAAAATAATTATTTATATACTTTGGAATTTCATTTTTAAATTATTTTATGTAATTTAAGTTCTCAAAATTTAAAACCATATATAAATAGAAAATATTAATTCTTTTTTAATTATTTGTTTATACAAATTATTTAATTAAATCTTTACAAGTTCTTTTTGAATTTAAAGCTGTAAAAACATTACGTATGCGAGTATATTTTAATATTATATTTTATTTTTATTTATTTTATATTTTTATATATAAGTGATCTCGACAAAACTTCAGAACAGAAGAATGAATTCATTGAAATTGAAAAATTAAAATATATTGAAAAGCATTCTACAACATATTGTTAAGTTAATTTTTTTTTAGGAAATTATATAATTCATTATATTTTATAAATTCTTATTTACGGAAAGAAATTTGTTTATAATAATTTAATTCGTTTAATTTAATTTATTAATTAAGAACAATTCATGTTTTAATTATTTTAATAATTTTTATAATTTTTTATTTTATGTAAATTATATATTGTTAAGTTGATATATAATTAAAAAAATATTTTTCGACGAATCAACCCACTGCCGACCGAAGTATGAATCAATTTTATGAATGCAAATGTCTAAAAATCTATTCTAATTGAAATAATTTTTTATTTGAATTAAACTATGTGAACAACTATATTCAGTACATATATATATTTTATGGAAAATATATATATTCTTGCACTGCTGTATTTGTATGCATATATAATGTATAATGTAAATGAAAAAGTACTTAAATTATACAATTTCAAAAAGGCGGTAAAAAACGCAACAACAATTACAGTTGATGTCATTAATAAAATTGTTTATTATTAGAATTTGTAGAAGATATAATTTACACAGTAAGAAAATATGATAAATTAAGTTTTATTAGAATTTGAATCAAGAAAACTTTAATTAATTTTGTTTTTAATAATATTTTCATGGGTTTTACCAATAATTTTATTTTACTGGAGTAGAAACATTACTTAGGTATTTTATTAAAACATATTTAAAATATAATTGAAAAAATAATATAAATATTTTACTTTACAATTAGTTAAATAATTTTTATAATTGAATTTAAAATTAAATTATTAGGTAAAATTATATACTAATTTTTTTTATTAAAACTTTATTAAAATTTTATAAAAAGTTTTATTAAAACTTAATTGGAAACAAAAAAATGTTTATAATAAACTAGATAATAGATAGATAATAATAGATGCCCTATTATTAAAATTAGAATATCTAAACCTTTAAATAAAAGCTAATAAATATGTTGGTCTAATAAACATATTTCAAAAAAATTTATTTGATTATTTCCACAATATGATCTATTTTCGGTCAATAATTTTAATACTTTAATGTCAGACAAGCAATAACCCTTAGAAGGACAGTTCAGCAGGGGATGGACTCCTTAAGCTTCTAATGGAGTATGGATATAATAATAATTTTAATGTTTATTTGTTTTTCTATGCATTTTATTTGCAGTTTGAGCATTAAGCAGTACTAAACTCTTTTGCCATATTTTATTTGCATCTCTACCTTTACTTTGCAACAAATGAAGTAATCAGTCAACAATCAACTGTGAACAAAATAACAAGATTTATAAACATAATAAAATAATTTGTTAGCTTACTGATTATGTTATTATAACCCCATAAGTAACCGAAATATTTTTTAAAAAAGTACAAAAAAGTACTTAATTATGCATCGAAATGATATGAAATATGTTTTTTTTTTCCCCAAAAATTGTATAAACAATTTTTTTTCAAACAAATCAAAAAATTTACACAAAACTTAATAACTTCATTTTTTACGTTTTCATATTTGTTGTGGTTTTTATGTAAAATATGCATTTTCAAACATTTTAGAGATATTTTATTAATTTTGTTTTTTTTATGATTCGATTTAAAATTAAAGTTAACACAAATTTGTATTAATTTCATAGGTGTCATTAAAAATAAATCATATTAACGCTGTCAATGGAACATCAATAATGCAAACAACTAATAACAATAACAATAACAATAACGATTTTACAGCTTATACGAACCAAGTGTATAAGAGAAAAAGTTACTGTAAAGTAATTTTGTTAATGTTGTTGTTTTCTTTATTATTAAAACCACATAATGTAAAAACCATCGTTGTTGATGTTGTTGTAGTTGTTGTTGGTAGCATACAAAAAGGAATTAATAATGATGACTCGTGGTGTTGTTGTTGTTTTATGAAACATAATGACAATGTTGTTTTGGACTGCATTGTTATTGCTATATGTTGATTGATGTTATTGCGTGGCTATGTAAATTCATATTTATCACTTGACATGCATTAAATGTAGCTTGAACTATGCGTTTACGCATACTTATATATGTATGTGTATATGTGCTACATCTTCTTCTTTATTTTTTAATTGCATCATATGCATACACGTATTTCTACAAAGTTAAAATGTTTGGTTTGTTTTTATGTCAAGGATTTTGGCACAACCAGTTACTGACAAAAAAAAATTAAATAAATAAAAAATATAATGTATGCCTTAATGCAAGTAAATTGCGATTATACCTATGTACAAACATAAACATATAAGATATTAAAGTTTTCAATAACGTCATTATTATCAACAACAACAACTATAATATACACAATGATGAGCTTTAATAAATAATTCAGTTAGCATCTGCGCTAAATTCAAAAACTACTTGAACGACTTAAGCGTAATGCATAAATAAACAGTCAAAGAAGCTCACACAATATTCGTATCGCGAAAATACATAAAAAAAACGGAAAAGACAATTAAAAAAAAAAAACAAAAAGATTGAAAAAATCAATAAATTTACAAAAAAAGAAAAAGATAATATAAAAACACAAATACGAAATTGACAAACAGCAATGGTGGGGCATCAGCAAAAGTTATTTAGCACCAACGAAGCTACTTTAAGTGATGCTATATTGCTACTGCGCGACCTTAACAAGTTTTATTGACTTTTGCAACAAACTCGATTTAAGTTGTATATTTTTCTAGAACTTAAACGTTAATTAATTTAATATTTTCTGTTTTAAATAAAAACTTTATATTCCAATGGCTGTATTTAAAGTATAAATTTTTAATTTATTTTAAAAAGTTTATCAAATAAATTATACATTATGCAAGAAAATAATTTTATATTCAAAATGCAAAATGCAAAATACAAAATACAAAACGTCCAACGTATTAGACTGGTCAGTATTAGCAATGGTCAGTAGAAATGATAGCAACAACGAAATTGAACGAATCCGCAACAGGAACATTAACGAAATGAAACAGCATATGATAATTAGATGCTTATTTAAAGTAATAAGAAGAAGCATCAATCAAAATGTAGGCATGTAATCACAACTTTTCATTATTCTTTTTATTTAGTTGAAAAACTTTTATATAGATGTGTATATATGTATTTATATAAATATTTTGTAATAATATACTATTAGTATATTGACATTTTAAACTTTTTTTAATTACTATTTTGAAATCGTTTATAGTCAATTAAAAGTTAAGCAAGCAAATGCTTAATAAATCAGTTTTATTTTTATTGTTGACTATAAAAATAAAATGAGAATTTAGGAATTTTTACATTTATTAATAGTATGTATGTATTTAAATTTGAAAAGTTGATAGAGCAAATCTATGTTGCAAATACTATATAATAGATATATTATAGTTTATTACCGAAAAATAACTGGCTAGGAAATAGTAGTAAGTATAAGATTTTATTACAATTGAGAATACATCACTAGAAAATTAAAAGCAAATCTATGTTGCAAATACTATATAATATATTATATATATATTATAGTTGTTTGTTACTCCAAAAAAATTGGCTTATATACAATAGTAAGTATATATACATGCACTAGATGTTTTATGTAGTGATGAAAAAAGATTTAATTACTATTAGAAACACATCTTTAATAAATTAAAAGCAAATTTAAATTGTAATGCAAATATTGCATAATAGATATATAGTTGCAGTATCTGTTACAGCAGTTGTAAATATATATATATTATAAACTCATACAAAAAAGACTTAATTACAAGTAATGTCTGTAGAAAATAAAAAATTATTTGATAATAATTAAACTTTGTACCATATACCATAGATATAGATTTTAAATCAAAAATCTTCTATCAAATCTTTATTAGATAATAATATAAAATTTTCATTTGCATTTATGTACGTAAACTGTTTATTTGAAAAACCTTTTCCCTCCCTTATGGTTAGCTTATAATTGCAGTGAAACTCTTGCTTTATTTACAGCTTATAATATAATACAAATTGTAATCAGAATTGTTTTAAAACAAGTATTTGTTTTTTTTTTTCGTATAATGTTCTGTATTAAAGGTTCTTTATATATTTTTGAACAGGCTAATTGGTAAACTAATATAAAACTTTTTGTATAGGGTTTAAAACAAGTTCTAATAAAAAATAATATATATATAAAATAATATATAATACAAATTAAAATATAAATTTTATAACTAATTTAAAAAGTTGTGCATAATTCAACATTAACCAATTTAAACCAATTAGTTCATTTTAAAATGCATAAATAAAGTTTGGTCATTGAAAATTATAAAAAGAAGTCATGAAATTTTATTACATTTGAAAAAAATTATATTTAGTTGAAAGTAATTAAAAAAAATTAATTTAAACATTTTTTTTTATAATTTCATTATGTATGATAAAGCATACATGTATGTAAATATATATGTATATATCTATATATATATGTATATATATGCCAAGGAAATTTTCCAGCAGGTGATTAAAGCCGTTATTAAGCCCTAATATGCCAATTAAAGTTAATAGAGGTAACACATTTGTTTATTGTGTCATAAAAAGACACAAAGATTATCAAAACCAGTAATTCTCAAATTGACTATAAAACTAAAAGAAATATTTATGATCACATTAAGAAATTTCAAAAATTTTTAAATAAAACGCAACAAAATGTTTAAAATAAAAGCTAAGGTTATGAAAAAAGTATAACAGTTAACAAATATGATTAAATGTTATATGAAATTCCAGTGCTGTTCACAATGACACAAAATATATTTTATAATTGTCAGCCCTATTGTGTTTGTAATAATAAGTTGTTAATAATTTGCATAAAGTTTTAATATGTTTTTTTACATTTTAATTGTATGCATTCGATTTCTTCATTTCTATGAATTGCTTTCAAGATTTGGTGTTTTAAAAGATATATTTAGACAAGCATTCACTGTGTCATGTCTCAAGTCATGTCTTAGGTAGGTTGTTTGGATGGGTGTTGTGGCGTGTCGAAACATTAATAACAATCAAAGTTTAACAAACAAATTTGACATAATTATTATGTATTTCATTAATAAATGAATGGAAATTATTTTTAGATATTAAAATTATGTTTCTTAGTTTAATTAAAAGATTTTAATATTCAGTTAAATGTCAGTCAGTTAAATGTTTAGAGAAATTTCTTTTTATATAAAATTTTTCTTATTGTTATTGTTTCTATTAAAATTTTTATAATAATTTTTGGATGCGAAAAAATCAAAAAAAAAAAAACCAGAAATGTGAACGAAATTTAATTTATTGTGTAACAGATAATCAAAGCAATCAATGAAAACACGTGTTAACACTATAACTTTAAACGCTGTAGCACAGATATTGCTTTTGGCCTACATAGATGAAGCAATTAAAGTTTTAGTTAATATTTTAAAAATATTTAGGCTGTTTTTGCAAAGCTGCATAGGCCGGTAAAGGTTGTTGTATAGACCAATTTTCTTGAACTTATTTAATGATTTTACTGACACTACATATAATAATGATTTAGCAATTACATTTTAAAATTTTGAATTTAAATCTATTAATTTTATTACAATTTTTAGTACCTAATATATATGTATAAACGGTAATTGCAGTTATGAAAAATGGGGAGTTACATATAATTATTTTTAAAATCTAAGACCAATAGTAAGTTGATCATAATGAAGTAATAATGTAAGATTTAAACTAAAAGCTTAAAGACAGTTGTACTAGCAATCAAATCTTGAAATTTAGCTAAACTTAAATAAGTTTTTTTTTGTAAATCCGACTTTTACGTTTCTGTACCATAAATAACTTCTTTTGGTATATTATGTGTTCATGATATATAGTTTTGGTTTAGTTTTATTTGTTGTTTATTATCATAATTAAATTTTTATCATTTTTATTTGCATTTTATCACTTCTATTTATTTATGATAATTGCTGTATTAATATAAATATTATTGACTAATTAGTCGTGCATAAATAAATAATTTTATTTATTTATAATTTGTAATTGGAATTTAATATCCAATGACAAAATCATTACTTCAAATAGAAAAGTGGTTCATAGTGAATAAAATTGATTACAATAATTTAATTTTAATTAAGGAAATTAAAAGAAAATATTCCTTTAAATATTCTTCATCAAAGACAAACATTTTCGTTCAATTAAAAAATATTGTTAAATCCCTTTAGTTATTTATATGCACAAAATAACAGCATTCAACTATTGTTTATATAAGATAAATATTTATTTTTTGTTATTAATTATCTTATCATTTATATTCATTATTATTTTATTAGTATTTATTATATTTTATTTTTAACTTAATTTTTTCAATTTTTTCATAAATAAATATATTACTATATTATTTTATTATTATATTAAATATAAATACATTTAAACATTTTTAATGATGGGTTTATATTAACAAATGGTTGATAATATTTTGTTTTGTTTTTATAATTTATCAATATTATTTATTTATTTTTGTCATATTACAAAATAGTTGTTTTATTTTTAATTCTTATATTTGGAAAATGTATTGCACTTAGCAAATTTTAAATTTAAAGTAATTTATATATTAGATATAGTTAAATACATTTGCTTAGTACTTTATATATTTTTGCATGAAATTATATATAAGAATAATGTTTTATTGTTGTATGTATTTGTATTCCATATGAATTTAATTTACAATATTATAAAAAATTTGTGATTTATATATTTTTATTTCATAATATAAATTAATTAAAATTATAATCATTTATTCATTAATAAATAAAATTATACGCAATTTATATATATTCATTAAAGTTTCAATTATATTAAAATAAAAATAATTATTTTATATTTGTAATATAATTTTTTTTTAATTATATATGTCTTTTGAAGAAGTTGTAGATTTATTATAAGAAATTTTATTTAATATTAATAAATACTCTTGTTTTATTGTAACAAAAAACTTTACTGTCATATAATTTAATACAGTTCCTTTTTTGTTTTAACTGAAATTTAATTTTTATTATAATATTTCATTTTTAATATTTAATATTTTTGTTCCTTTAAGTAATTTTTAACATTTTTGCAGATCATATATTGTTTTTAACATTACTATTCTTAACAAATAATTTTTTTAAACAATAAATTTAATTAAGTTTATGTTTTTTGCCTATGTTAAATTTAATATTTCTTTATGAAATTTTAAATTTTTTCCACTATTTTTTATAATCTATGAGTCCATATTAGGTTTACAGCTCAATGTGAACCTAAACTTTATATAACTTTTACAAATATATGTATTAAAATTATTAACAGACACTAAAGACTTAAGCAACAAACTTTTTTAATTTTTATAATTAATTACAGTTTTTTTCGTTTTAATTTAATTCATTAGTTTTTATTTTCTTTTCCTTGCACTTTGTCAATATCCTTAATATCCTTTTGCAGATGCAATAATGTCTCGCTTTTTAAATTTATAATATTTGCTCTTGTTTTGAGTGCACAAAATGTTTTTATTATTAAAAGTCAACACAGTTCTTTCTTTGAAAGTCCTTTTCACAGTTCACCATTTTTTAAAATGTTTTTGTAGATTTAATTATTCAAGTTTTTAACAATAAAATACTTTAAAGTTTATTTATAATTTTTATTTCATAATCAATAAAAAATATATCCATATATTTTTTGTATAATATTTCTATCATAACAGCAGCACTATGTATGTATAATATTTTTATTTTCTTTTAAAAAGAACACTTTTATTTATTTTATTTTAATTTTTTTTAATAAAAAATATTGATACATATGTTTTATAATATCCTTTTATCACAATAAACCACAAATATAACGCGAGCTTACCTTCACAGTAAAAAACGTTTAACGTTTTTAAATAAAAAAAATTGTTTTTATTTATTTAATTTTTAATTATTTTTAAATATATATATATAATACTATATATATTATATATATATAGTTTTGTTTAGTTGAGTTTTAATCACCGCGTTTGGCACAACCAAACTCTGTAACTCGCAAACGAAAACAAAAGTCAATTCCGAGGTGCAAAGTATTTTATAGCCACTTATAATAACACAAACACATCCACATGCAGCACCAAATTAATACAAATACACTCTTTAGCCTATGATAGACTCTGTATAAACAAGAAGATAAATATTACAGAAAAACAAAAACAAAAAAAAAACACAAATAACAGCAACTACAATAAACAACAATAACAACAACAACACCAATCAAAACCTTTTATACAAATACATTTGTCAAACAGATGAGCACATGCAGCTGAATATCAAATGAACTTCAAGACGAGTGCTTGAACGCTTCTTCTGCGTTTTCTACTTCTTTTTCGTGTTGTGCTTTTGCGGTGCTATTTTATGCGGCACATATATGCTTTTGCTTGCGTATGGTAAGTTATTTTAGTTGGTTGGTTGGTTGAACGATTGCTTTACTAAAAAAAAGAAACTAAAAACACAACAACACAGAAGTAAGTATTTGTTGTTACTGTTACTGTCGTTACTTGTTATAGCAAAGGTTTTTAAACCTTAACTTACGTGTGTTTAATCTCTGCATCTATCGTTGCCTTAAGTTAATTTTAATAATACTAATATATCAAATTTTAACAAAAATATATTTGTTAAACATAATATATTTGTTAACGTCTGAACATTTCAACTGTTCTTTACAATACAGTTTCTTTTAATCCTGAAAATAAATCTGTTACAAATTGAGAAAATAGTTAAGTAATAAATAATAATAATAATAGTATAAATAAAATAAGATTATGAAAATAATATTTTTGATGTTGAATAAAATGGATGCCTTAAGTTGAACAACATAACTACAGTAATCTTATAACAGTTTATGCATTTATTATACATGATGATAATACCTCTATATAGCGAATCTCCCTATAACGAATTCCTCTTTATAACGGTTTTCAAATATATGAACCTCTCTATAGCGAACCTTTCTACGGCAAACCTCTCTATAACGAAGTTTTTTGCCGGCACCAACGACTTCGTTATAGAGAGGTTTGACTCTATATAAATATTAGTTTCCGTAGATCCTATGAGGAGCAATGGTTCACACGTGATGATAATACAATATGTATAAAATAATACTTGGCAATTGTATTAAAGTATAACAATTACATAAAGTGTTAAGATTAATAGAAACAAATTATAACAATAAAATAAACAAAACAAAAATATTTATGCCTTAAATTGAACAATACAACTATAATTATCTTATAACAGTTTATGCATTCGCTACACATGACAATTATTCAATATGTATAACACAATGTTTAACAGTTATATTGAAATATAAAAGTTTTGGAAGTGTTCAAATTAATAAAAATAAATAATAATAATAAAATAAAAGTAAAACAAAAATTAAAAAAATATTATCTTTGATTTTCAATAATATTTATGCCTCATTTTGACATTTATGAATAATAACTACATGAAATTAATTTTTATATATTTTCTTGGAAATATCTAGTTAATTATGAAAATTTATGCGCAAATACAAGTGAACACAATTTTGTCAGAGAGAGAAGCGTGTTCTTCGAATTTATGTAACGTATACGTTATGTTGTACTTTTTTTATATTCTTGAGAAAAAAAAATTGAAAAAATAAATTAATATTAAAACTATATGAGCGAAATTAATAATATTAATAAACTGATGTGAAAAGAATTATCATTTCATGACAACTTTGAAGAACTAATATTGGTATGTTTTTGACATAAAAAAAAACCATTCAGTGTTCAGTTTATGTAGTAAAAAGGGAGTCCCTTTTTGTATCGTTATTTATATATGGATTTCTTTCTTCATTCTTACAACACAAATCAAAATATATACTATGAATGGGCGCGACAAGTGCCGTTGGTGTGGAGGAAAATGGAAAAATATTATATGTATATAGAATTATTGTCGAAAATGGATTGTCTATCGCAATGTGAAACACAAAATACTATGGAGTAAATAAAATGAATCTATTCAAAGCAATTCAAAAGCCGATAACCAGCAAAAATAAGTTATCTATTATTTATTTATTATCTATTTGATTCTCCTTTCAGCCTTTACTGGTCTACACCACGATTAATTCTGAAGTATACTGTCATTAGCTGGATAAATTGTTTGGATTCATTAAAACAAAAAAGTTTAAAATTAAGAAATGGAAAAGGTGTAGTTAGAGTTCTACCAAAACAATGCGACACCCCATACTGAAATGTGAAAGTAGACGTTCAAGAACAAAAATAATTAAACAACAATAAACCCATGTTTGAAAGTGGTGAATTCACAGACCTGAAATTAAACATCTGCGACATGTTCGACTAATATGCCAATTATGGTTGGAATTAAAGTAGTCTGTCATCAAAGATAGTAAAGATTATTATTTTAATATACGTCGAATATTCTAATTAGACAAATAATTAAAATATGTTTGCATTGTAATGCTTACAAGATTCGTATAAAGACTACAACTAGAGCTCGCTATTTCAATAAAAAATAAAATTTCATTTCACGGGTTGATTTATCTAAAAATCTTCGATTTTATTATTTCAATAACTTTTACAAAATACATGAAAATGTAACTCATCTAGATATTTGGTAAATGGAATCTAATGATTGACACAAGCTAGGTGATAAGCTTGAGGATAAAGTTGACCTTGATAAGGTCCAAAAATTTTATTAGATATTTTATTGTCGGACTGCATCAGTACAGAAAGACATCAAATATACTTTTCTTGTAATGATTTGTGTCAACTTTAAAGGTTTAATGCAATCGATTTGTAGTCAAAATTAGATTTTGTCTCGATCTATAATTTTTTTGCTCAAATTCTGGGACCCAATCGAACATGTTTGAAAAACCCAACAGGACAAATACAATTTAATTGTCAAATAATATAAACCATCTGGTAATTTCAGGGTTGCTTCATTAATGGGGCAAAATATCGAGAGTGTTATAAATTAATTTCGAGTATTATACATTTTGGCTAAGATTAACCAATCGAATATGAGAATTATACGAGAAGTAAGTCTTGAGTGAGTTTAAATAGATATGTATGCACTTCTGTTCATTTTTATCTTTCAAAAGTTAGATTAAAGTGTGTAAGTAGCTGAATAATCTAGGGAATGCGGACCAAAACGTCTGTTTATCAAATCTTCAAATCTTGTTATTGCCAGAAAATGGGTCTAGTATTTCAATGTGGTTTTCATTGAACCCAATAACTTTCGGTATTTAAAAGAAATAGATATTGTTATATTTATTTGCAGCCTTAATTAGTTTAGATTAGTTTAGAATAGCTAACGCCTAACTATTCAGGAATAGTATAATAGATCTCATAGTAATAATAATAATGCTATTAAACTGTCATGGTAAATATCATGTCTAATTTTAAAAGTTAAAAAAAGTTTTTCTTAATGTCTGTTCACTAACTTCTATACCAAAATATAAGTATAAAAAGTAACAAATAAACCTTAAGTAAAATGGGAACTCCCGAAACAGCTCGTGAATATCTTTCAGACTTACAAAATTAATTCACGACCACAATTATCCGTTGAATTAATCAAAGTACGGATTAAATAATTTTAGATTAGTTATTCTGATAAATACCGAAATACTATCAAGTGAACATAAAATAATAAATGCTTCATGGATCAATAATGTTGTAATTGTTATAGTCAGATTGGATTTGAAATGTAGGAAAAATTATATACAAAGTTCATTGTTTTATATATAAACAAAGAGTATATACACATAGAGTGTGCATGTCGAAAAAAATATCAGTCACAAAAATTTTGTTCTACTGGTTTTTTAAAAACCCAGGAATTACTCAATATTTGAGTCCTTTTACTATATGAGTGCAAAGAGACTGCATTTTCATTGATATGTGCACATTATCACACTCAACCGCTCTGTTGGTTATAAATATGCTCTTTTGGATATAAAAACATATGTATATATATATATGCATTTTATATTATGATCGTTTTCTTTAATTTGTATGTATATTTACATATGTTTATATTTCGTTTATTAAACTATTTGGTATGTTTTGTTCTTTGTTATTTTACTAATACTTGCAATATTACAATTTAATTTAATTCTAAGAAAATGTAAAATATGTACTTATATAATATTCGCTAATTTGACACTTGCTTAACTTAATTAATTCTAAGAATATAATCATCTATTTTACAATGTTTGGTTATTTAATAATACAAATTATTTTAATAATATTCTTATTCTTAACATTCAAAAAAAATATAAATTCACTATATATTTTTATGACTAAATTCTGGCTAAGTTCCTTTACGTTATTGTTAACAAGAGTTGTATTAATTGATCTTATATTAAGTGCTAACTTGAATTGTAGAGCTAACATATTTCTTAATCATTTTAGAATTGTTTGTTGATTTTAGACTTCTCTAAGGCCCACAAGCAATGCTTACGAAGTAAAAGCAGAATTAAAAAATCAAGAAGCTGGATTAAATGTTCATTACAGGGGTTTTTTTCTTGCACATTTCTATTATTAAACTTTTAATGCCAATTGCATCTGGTTTATTTTTGAATACTTGTTCAAAATCTCGATATGTTTACAAGAAACAGTGAAAAAACTTTCTGATGGCGCAAACAGGTTACCGAAATTTGAAAGAGAATTATAATTTTTATAGTAGATGAAAAGCTCACTTGGAGCAGTCAAAATTTCATCCCTTTTTTTTAAGTTTATATTGCAAGCTTCACTATTTAGTTTTAAAAGTATTTTTTTAGCTACGTACCCTATTGTGTATCTTAAAGACAATAAATCAATATTTATGTTCTTTGAATTGGAAAATGCATCTGATATAATGCAATTTTCGATGTCATTGCACTCTAGATCAGAGTAGGCTTCTACTGCACAGTTACTAGACACCCTAGAGTTATTTTAATCGAGTTCTATCAAAGAAGAAGAAAGCACATCATCAAGGCACTTGTTATCATTATCCTCACTTATTTCACAATTGGCTAAATTAAAACACTTTTAAAATTTAAATTGCTATTGCTGACGTGTTTTGACTTTCTTAGCGTATGTATATGATATTAATAACTGAATTTATAAATTATAAGTCACCATTTATATACATTGTGACCGAAAAGCTTTCGGAAATTCTCATTTAAAATTCGCGCGCTGTATATTTTTCGATATTTTAAGTTTATGTAGTTTGGCAGCACTGTCCTTAATTACTATGCCAAAAATGAGCGCGATCTGTCAGACAGTTCGTTTTCGGCAGCTGTTGAAACCAGTTCACCTCAGTAGTGCGTTGCGAAAAAAACAATGGAAAAAAATATTGAACAAAGAGTTTGCATCAAATTTTGTGTTTCGAACGAATTTCGTGTGCAGAATCGTTGCGAATGCTACAAAAGGCTTATGGGGAATCAGTTTTATCGAAAACTCAAGTTTATGAGTGGTACAAAGCCTTTCAGGACGGTCGTAAGACCGTCGAAGACATTTCGCAACGCACTACTGAGGTGAACTGGTTTCAAAAGCTGCCGTAAACGAACTGTCTGACAGATCGCGCTCATTTTTGGCATAGTAATTAAGGACAGTGCTGCCAAACTACATAAACTTAAAATATCGAAAAATATACAGCGCGCGAATTTTAAATGAGAATTTCCGAAAACTTTTCAGTCTTAATGTATGTTAATAAAAAAAAATTTATTTTCTTTCCATTAGGGTATATATCATGGTTTCAGGCGTATTTAGATAATGGACGAATACATATTGAGTTGAAAAGTTTCCCAACAAATTTAATGTCCATAATAAAGATTATTTTGTAAGTTGATGGGTATATTTGATGATATGGGGCCAGTATTTTATACTAGCATCGGTGATATTGGACGGTTCAATATAAATAGTAAGAAGTTTCACTTTATTAAAATGTATTATAAACGAGGATTTATCTTAAGTACTAAAGTATTTATCTGGAAAATAAACAGCTAAACGATAGTTGATGATTTTTACAAAAAAAAATATATGTAACGATTATTTCTAATGATTAAGAAATTCTTATTTTAACTATATTGAATTAGATTAGATTTTAAAATGGGTTGGGAACTAGTCACCACTTCACTGCATCCTTTGAGGTTTATTATGATATACCCACTTTAGTTCCATAGACGAGTAGCAGTTAAGAACGTCATTATGTCCTTTGGAGAGACGTTGCCTGATTCCGTTATAAATGGATAGGCAGTGGATAAGTACCGAAGTTCGATTCTGGCGAGACTATCACAGTGAAACAGAATGTGTTCTGCTGTTTCCTCTTCTTCGGTTTTAGCTATGTTAGTTTCATTATTAATAAAAAATAAGACTACAGCTTTCGATAATTTGACCATATTAATGGTTATATACAAATTGATTCCGACGAGAAATAAGTTTGGTGATATGTAGCTTGTCGCATTTAAATTTTTTTGAATTTATTATAACAATGCAGTGCCAAACATATCTTTTTTATTTTTTTTTAATGTCTATAAGAACCCTTTTTCATTTATCAGATGGGTTTCAGATTGAAAAACATTTCAAAATCAAAGGGAGAATTTAGGTTTTTCGTGTCTTAAAAGTGGTTAATTAATGGCTAATTTTGATATCAATAGTAATAACTTATTTCTATCTTATAATCATTTACATCTACGTTCACAACTAATTTCCACTTTACGTTCACTAAGTTAGCAATTACATTTTTCTTGTACAGTTACATACACGTTAATAAAGGATTAATTATGGCAGAATAGTTTTTTCAAAAAAGCTAAGTCCTGCTAAGTTATAGTACGTGTTCTTACCCTAATAGAATATTTAATTGAACTGGGTTGATTTCTAAGGTGTTCAGAAAATCTTTTAATATCATTTTGTTGCCTAAATAAGTTTTATTTGATAATACTTTTTATATTAATAGAGTGCACTTTTTGTTGATACAATAGCTTTCCTACAATTTATTATTTATTATTGAAAAGAAGGGATAGTGCACTGCGACTTAACAGATCTATTGTGCCCCTTAATCGGGTTAGAGTGTTCTCCAAGTTCGATTTCTTTAATGAAAGGCAGTATAGAGACTATATTTCCAAGTCTTGGATCCTTATGATCCATAAAACACCCTTCAAGGTGTTTCTTCCGCTTGTGCATCAGTGCCGGACACTCCCCAAGCACATGGTATGCAGTTTCTCTTTCTTCTCCACAGTATTTGCAGTCTCAATTGGATTGAATTTCTAACTTCAATAGGTTATTATTTCATTTGCAGTCGCCGGTTAATAATCCCGCAATAATTCTTAGATTATTTTTTGAGTGTGGTATGCAATCTTTGAAAGCGTTGCTATCATTCTACTTGGCAGATGCGACAATTTTGTTTGTGGACATCTACTACCATCAACGGAAGATAATTTGTTAAATATAATTGTCATAGTTTGAGTAGAAAGCCTACATAATTTTTAGATGTTCAACGATTGCTAAACGATCCATATTTTGAAATGACGAATATTAAATTAAATATATGGCGTTAGATATGCATTGAAACTGTTGAACTCTTGATTATTTAATATATCTAAAATATTTGTAGTTATATAATAAGTAAACTATATCATTCTGTAGGTTTTCCAGTAACATGATATATTTATTTGATTCTAAATAGTAGAAGCATTAATTAAATCAGCTAAGATACAAACTTAAATTTAGTGGTAAGGAAGAAAAAGAAATATTAAATTACCTATGAGGTCTGTTCCTGCTCGTTGAACTTTTTTTCTTATTCATTATAATTTAAAAAAATTTAAATTGTGTGAATTAATTGTTAAATGTGATAAATAAAAGAAATATAGTATTATGAGTGGAGAAATTTTTTTTTTACGGATAAGAAGAAGCTTAAGATACTGACGAAATAACTGTCTAGAACTAATATGCAAAGCATATTAAAAAGAATGTCCACATGTCAAAGTACTCAGTAGTGAGTATTTTGACATAAAGTATGTCTTCCTTTTACATAATTTTCTCAAAATGAATGAAGATCTTCAAAATTTTATATCTAGGGAAAAACACTTAATCTGTGACGGAAATTTCCTATAAAATATGTTTCTTCTGTGCGTTGTTAAAGCTGGACAGTCACAAAGAATATAGATAGTTGTTTCCTCATCCTCGAGGCAAAATCTACAATGAATTTGCAGATTATCGAAGTTTATGAAGATGATATTTAAGACCATACTGACCTATAATGAAACCCGTTATCAACCTTAAATTACATTTTAAGACTACCGTTTGATCAGTGCTTTGCTTTGTCTAAGTTCTGGGAAATCATCTCAGTATACCACCCTCAATGATTCTTTCTTTACTTGATTATTTGTTTTGTACTGGCCCAATATAACTCTTAAAAGGGTTGAGGACCTGTATAAACAGTTTTTGATACAGTTCTGGCTAGTTCATTTCCCAAAACTCCTCTATGACCCCGAGCCCAGTTAAAACTTATCTTTGTTTACATTTTGAAGAATTGCTTATAACATATAAAAAATATTTTTATCAATGACATTAAGTAATAACAAAAATTGTTATTAGTATTATTATTGGAGCTCAAGATGTACTTTTATTAAAATAGATGTAGGTCTTGAACAGGATCTTGCATTTTTAATGTCTTATTTTAAGATCCTTGATAAGTGTAATCGAAGTATGAGGTATACCACTCTAATATAGCTCAACCATGCGATTTACTTGGTTATGCCAAGAGCATGGTATACGCAGAGAATGTACTCGGACCTTTCAATATACATTTTATGAGAAATATTAAAATTAAGAAAATGACCCACATCTTTTTGATATGTTTATTATTATTCTTATTAATATTTTATAAATATTATTGCCAGTAGTTATTAGAGTTTCAGCTTTGCTAAACAAACGCTTACAGTAACGCATATCTCTCATAATCGTACAAGGTCACTAGTTCCCAGTTTCTATTTTACATTTAAAATACATTCTTTTAAGTGACCCGTTCTTTAAACTGGAGCAAATTGTTGCTTTCGGTATCCGCTTAAGAGAGCTTTCACTAAAATATGTGGTTAAAAATGCCTAAGGCTTCATTTGAAGGTCATTGTGGTCCTTTAATAAAATAAACTCAACCAAAAAGTTCTGATAAAAATGCTTTGAAGCGCAATTTAATCGGTATACGTTTTATTAATATGAACCGATTTAGTAATGTTTCTCTAACGCCTAAAATAATACTTTATGTATGGCAAGGGTATGTATGTATAAGAGTATAAAGAAAGTATTTCAGCGAACTCTATTCCGTCTGTCTGTCCTGTTGTACGTTCCATTGTTATAGTATTCATATATAAATAATATATATATTATTTATTATAATAATAAACTAACAATTTTTATAAATAAAATTAATAAATGGGAAATGGGAAACGCTTTTTAATAAATGGGAAATGGGTTTAAATTAAAATTATATATAAGCTTTTTATAATACAAATCCATTATACATAATAAAATATTTCACAGTTTTTATTATTAAATATTTAAAACCTTTTTGCTACTCACGCCTATCGCATAAAACTTTGGATGTTAGTTATTTTTTAGGAAAAACTGAAGCAAAATATTTTAATGGTTTATTTACAAAAAATCTTAAATGGACATATTTTAGACCTTTCACTTTAACTTCACAAAGGTTATTGGTTTACTATTGAATGGAAGAAGATCGAAGTATTATTTTAATTTTACTTAGATACGTAGGTAATCAAAGAAATTATTTGTGTCAAAGTATGACTTTCACTTGAACAGAGTCGAAATCACCAAAAACTTATTAAACGATTTTATCCTCATAACTATCGATACACATAAATATCGATGATTAATGTCATAAAAATGTAATAAATATATCCAAGGCATCCCAACAATGATTTCCTTCTCCACTAAGACCAGGGTGGACGGCTTTACTTTTTATACCAATTGTTGATTGCAGAGAACAAGGTTTTTTTGCTAATAAGTATTAAGGAAATTATAGTGTTTAGTAATACTAAGAAATAGGTTTCATGAAGTTGAGTCGAATGAAGCATGCGTTTTTGCGTTCATAGCCGTGGACCACTGCCTTCTGGTCCAGTGGTCCAGTGCTTGTTTTATTAATTTCTTATCAACTGTATTTATTTCGAGATAGTCTTGGATTTTAGCGTTCTTCGTTTTTCAAAGACTTGTGGCAGCTGTTTCGTCTTTTAAGATTGTATTTTCATCTACAAGGATGCCAATTGTCAAAAAAACTCTTAGAAATAGATCTCGCTTATATAAAGATACTGCTCCCACTCACACAGTTTAAAAGTTATCGCGAAAATCTATAAATTTAGCAGAATAAATAAGCGGAAAGCGTCTAACTTTTTTACATCCGCAGAATTTCTAAACTCTCCCATAGAAAACGAGTTTCATCAAATGAAAAAATAGAAGCTGTGATTAAGAGATATATTTTAGAACGTCTGCAAAATCACCACTCTGGACTTTTTTATTTATTTTTTAATTACTCTTATATACTTTTATTGGTTCTTCTCTTATAATAGAGACTACTTCACAGGGTTCGTATTTGCTCACTTATGCTCAACTCAATTTGCTGATACTGAAGAGCTGCTCCATATAGTTGTAGCCTGTAGGTCAAAATTGGTTTATTTATAGTATGATATAGCAGAACCTTATATTTTGTATGTAAGGGGAACGTAGAGCTTATAATACAATGCAGCTAAGAAGTTTGAATTCTTATTTTATTTAAATTTTTTTTAACGTCATTATATTTGCGACAGGTTAAGCGATTAGATTGCAAGTTGATATTGTTAATTTATATAGAGAGATTGTAATACTTCTGTTAAGGGAAAAAATAACGTATCGACTTTTTAGTTCGCAAATTTTAATATATGGTACTTTTTTGATAACTATTTTTCAACTACAACTTTGTAGAGACTATGGGATTGTAGTTACTTAAAGGTCAAGTCATTATGTTGGCTTAATATATTAGTGCCATCAGCGAAAGTGGTGATGACAAATTGACTATTTATAGGAATATCAGATGTGTAGAGCAAATATAGAATATGCTTGAGAACACTATTTTGTGAAACTAAAGCATTAATGGCAAAATCAATGAAATTACTCATTTAACTTTAAAGTACCTTTTTTTTCACACAAGATTCCAAAACTAAATAAATATATTGTATATTTTGTACTTAAGACCTTCGTGCTATACTTTATTCAAAAGTGTGCTCCACAGCCTGAATTCAAATACGTGTCTTATCATATACCATGACAGTCTCATGATTTTCTTTAAAACCAAATAAATGATATATGTTAGGACGGGCTTACGATCATCGTGGAAGAGTTTCAATATTAATATAGGGCTTTTTAATTAAAATCTTTTTTAATTTTAACAGATTTTTTTCGAAATATTTTAAGAGACATAGCAACAAACTTATTGGTCTATAAGTACAATTTGAGGTAAGATTTTTTTTCCAACTTGTGGATCATTATAATCGAGGAAATCTTCTATTCTATTGAATAAAATATATTAAAGAAATATTAAAGAAATATAGATATTTCTTTATCAGTATATATGAGATATTTTAATGACTTAGAAGATTTCAATAACGACGTATTTTTATATCTATAAGTGCAGAGCTTTTGAATGATACCTCTTCATTTTCTAATACCTCTCTCAATTTATTTTGCGCAATATTGAACAATTTTTTTGAAAAAGGAGATCAATGTTTTTCCACTGTAGTTTAAGCCTACGTTGAGACTCTGTGAAATTATAGTTTAAAATTTGTAAGAACTTTGAAAGAATGTTTTGCAGTTGAGTAGAATTAAAGTCATTTTTTATAAACATAGATTAATTTTTTCATACTCGTTCTGGAAAGTTGTTAATCGTTCTAGTGAAATGAGTATCAATTCTCTAGCATTAGAGATTAATACAATCTCAATACTCGTCTCAATACTGTTTTCAACTACACTCTCGTCTCCAGTCCGGCTTTAAAAATAGTCACAGTTGCAACGACGGCAATGCTGAAAGTCCTCGAAGAAATTCGATGTAGCTATGTTCAAAAGTTGGTAACACACTTATGTCTCCTTGAAATTTTCAAAGCTTTTGACAGTGTTGACCATTCTCTACTATGTAAGATATGAAATTTTTTATTTCTCTAGGCCTCAGGATTTATTTTTAGCAATTTACCTAGAAAGGAATAGGCTGTACACGTAGTTAGTGCTTTTTTTACGTTCTAACCTCTACATAATGGCGTACCTCAAGGTTCTGTACTGGAACCACTTTTATTTTCAATTTATATTGATGATGTGTTCTAGGTATGTAAGCATGCAAAATTGCATGCGTATATAAATAATATGGTAAGGGTTTATGGGTTAGGCTAAGGCCTTTATGTATTACGAACAACTTGATCTATTGTGCACATGGAGATGATAAACTAATGTATATCATAATTAATGTACTCATTAATTATTTGAATCATTTTTTCATATATTATTAATTTTTTATCTTTTTTTCTTATCTTTTCCTATCTTATCTTTCCCTATCTTATCTTTTTTTTTTAAGTTTGCTTTAAGACACTGCAATAAAAAGGATTGTCCTTTAATACAATCAAGTAAATAATAATAATGAATTTTCATTTTACTATAGAAATTATTTATACTGCTTAAAAAGCTAGTTTACTTTTTGAACAAAATAACAAACTGATAAGGTAACATATACATGGGGCTCAATGGCCTTATCTGTGGGTGCTTTGCATAAGGGTTTTTTGGTACCCACTTCTGTAATCAATCAATCAATCAAACTATAACATGCGCAGCAGTCGAAAATGTGATCAATAATATTATTTTTTGCAATTATAAATAATATATGAGAAATTTGAACAGAATTTTAAATAAAAAGTGTTGTTTGCAAATGCTGTGTATTATTGTAGTTATTATGATTATGCAGAAAATGCATATATTTGAGATTCTTTCTATTTAGTATTTTGAACTATACACTAATCATATACCATATGTAAGTACTAATAATTTCAATAATCAATTATCACTTCTGCTCAAATGGAAAGAATCCGCCTGTTTCAGCGGAAACTTCTTCGTGATTGCACCAACTAAAAGCGCAAGCCTAATGGCAAGCACTTCTCCATCTCTACCCTTTACGACAATGCCAAAATCACTCGTATTGACGAGTTACTTTTGTCGCTTGCCCTGGAGACCTTATTCAAGCCTTTCGCTAAAAATCCCCTCAATATTTTTCGCATTACTTTAAGGAGTGTGACCAAAATCCTCTCATAATTCCCCTTTATAACCGCGGCTTTCGTGATCCAAGTCACAAAGTTTATCGTTGACTTCACCCCTGCTAACTAGCCGTAACCGCACCTCCTTCAATATCACCAATTTTCCTTAACTCATGCCCTTGCTTTTTAGCTTAGATGAACCTAATTCATTAGGTATTAAGTCAATCTACTCTCATCTCTCCCTTGATTACTGGAATGAAGTTTTCACATTGATGTGCAAATCTCCTCCATATTAGGAATACCTAGTAGGTGGTTTTAATGGGTTCAAGTCTCACACTGTGGCTTTCGATGCTTTTCACCTACCGTAAAAAAAAAAATAAAAATAATCAATTATGTAAACTCAACTGCTATTTGGTATGAACATGGAGACACCTCTAAAGCTCAGGTTTTCATTAATTGAGTGAGTTATGTTTGAAAGAAAACTAACTTCACATTATGTTAAAAGTCTAAATGGTTCAACTAACATATCAACTACATTTGTGTATATGTAAAGCATAAGAAAAAATTATTTCACATGACGGCAAGTATTTTAATTTATTTGAGATAATTTACTCGTACATAAGAGCAATTTACATGTATGATAATTCCAGTGACATTTGCGGACATTATCTGTGCGTTTGAATATGTAAGAATTAGAACTTCATGCATTATGTATAAGTAAAGCATATATCTATATAAACTATAAATTAACTAATTTATGCAACTAAATGCCTGCTGAAGGTCCATTGACTTTGTGTTGAATAAGCGCAAAGCATCTCATCTTAATATAATTACAAAAAATATATACTGATCTTTGCGTACTCGCAACAACCAGTTAATATTTTGGTATCACCCATGATCTTTAGAAATGTTTATTTATTATGTTTTCTGTTGAAGTTTACAGACACATTAATGCGCACAGCCGCGATTATAAAAACCCTACTTAGAGATTATTTTCATTGGGGAAACCAGTAAGAAAATTATTGCAACGCTTTTAAATGTTAATTAATTTTAAAGAGCATGTCTTGAATTGATATGATGATAGTAATGAAGTCTATATTTAATTCCTACATATTGTATTAGCATAAAAATCTGATCAAACAATTATACGAAATTATTAATATCTTTTTAAATGTTTAGTTTATTTTTTTGAATATATTTCATCGCCTTTAAAGTACTGCCTTTTAGCTGAAATTTACAAATACATACTTATGTTTTTCTCAATTCTGGAAATAATCGTTAAAGCCGATTTTCGGATGACACGAAAAAACATTCAACTCTTTTCAGGCACTAAACATTTTTTTAAAATGGTCAGTACTGATCCAAATGAATTATATCCGCGAGATATTTAGTTGTCAATCGATGATATTTGAGCGCTAGGTATTTGAATTTCTGACGTGTAGTCTATCAGTTGCTGTTTCTTTATACCATCCCGGATGACTTTTGTTATTAACGTCTTTTTTGCTCACATTTTGTGACATCGCCTGGTTACTAGAGGTCTTTCACAAGCTTCTCAATATTTTTCCAGTAGAAATTTGGTTACTTAAATTTAAATAAATGCAATTGCTTGTTTTAATAAAATCTAATTGGATTAACTTTTGTTTTGTTTCATAATGCACATACGTAACTACAGGACAAATAAAGATATTCACTTGAAATTTGGCACAGTATCAGTGACAGCACTATCAAACTAAAAAAAATTAAATCTAAAAGCTCGCATATTTTAAAACCAAAATTTTAAATAATGCTTTGATTAGAGTAGTAGCTTTTGTAAATTAAATTCTTACCATAAACCCGACCTCAAATAATTTTATTTAAGGTTAGCTTTAAATTAGCATGGAAAAATTATCCGACTACTTATTCAAATTATAATTATTATACAGTTACTCGTATTTATTCATATATGTTATAAATCTATATCTATATTACAATATTTCTTTACGTTATTGTGGTACAGGAAATAAATAATATATTAGTTTTAAGATCCGATACAAAATCGACCAATCTGATATAAAAATCTACATCAATCTAAAAACCTATTAACCCAATGCGCATTATCTTTTAATTTGGCTTCTAAGATATATAGTTTTAAAAGCTGATAAATCGATTAATTTGTAGACACACTATTAAGTCATTGTTCAGCTCTTTGGTAGAGAGTTTCTTATTTAGAAAAATCCGTTTGCAGTTCATATATTTTCAACACTTGACGCATGATGATTAAATACTTTGATAGTCATTCATTTAATTTCTAAATATTGAAGCAGTATCTCTGCCATTTTCGACATGGAACATATAACATTTCCATTATCAAATATAGAGACTATATTATTTATTTGTAGTTTCGCTCTAATATTCTTCGTTAATACCCACAATATTTGCAGAATCTCTTCATATGGATTTTATAGTGAATTTTAAAGAAATTGTTGCATTTTATCTCATGAAGCAGATTTTTGGAGATGTTTCCACAACATGAGTTTTAAATTTTTTGTTGATGTTATTATTTTCCCTACCTCTTATGTGGAGAAGTTATATTAAGTTTGTCATATAGTTGAATGTATGCTACAGAATGGCATGACGTACGAGCACATAGTTATTATTTAATAATAAGTTTTCTATCAGTTTTACATTAAATTTACAGTATGAAAGTTTAATTTGTTGGATTGAAATTTTGAATCGAGTTTTTTATATATTTCTTAAAACGTATTTGAGTTTACTGCTATGCATATAAAAATAATATTGTTATAAATAATTACAGAATTATAATTATTTTATCTAATATCTTCCTACTTTATTTTAATAAATCTTCCTACTTTAGGCTCCCGAATTATTCTAGTGTTACAAGTCCTGATACTAAACAACATTTTGAGCTTTAGATGGTTCTAGGTGGTTATCCCCCATATATGGCAACACATTGGGCCAATAGGTCTAAGTGGATTCCCTGGGGATCGCCGGTAAGAATGAGTGTCAGCAGCACATTGAAAATTTATGTATAATGTGTTTTGATGATAAGTATCATATTGCCGAAAAAGAAACTCATTGGTTGATATCTGAGAAAGTGTTACTTACTTCAACATAAATAATAGTTATAAGTAAATTGTTATAAACGTCAAATTGTTGTCAAATCTTTTTTTTAATCTAGATAAAATTATTTAAAATGCAATATGAAGCAATTGTAAATATGAAAGATGCTCTTCAATCTAACCCATTAGACCGAAGAAAGTTAAAAAATCAATGCAATCATTTTATCAAAATGGTTTAAATAATTTGCTGAAATCTAGCCAGAGAAAGAACTTGAGGTTTTTATATTTTGTTGAAATAAAAAATTATATTTTATAATTATTTTAAATAATTTTAAACGTATTAGAGTACAAAATTTTTACAGGAGTTGTTATATTCCCTGTGAAATATCGATTCAATATTTAGCAAATTTGTTGTTAAAAACGCTGAGATACATACAGACGTTACTGGTTCTCTTTTCAGTCTTATAAATATATTTGGGGATGAAACTAAACTTAATACAAAATCATTGATATTAGACAGTATGATAACTTTTTAATTTAGCATTCATAGTCAGAAATTGAAGTTCGATTTAATCATTCGTTTTATGTGGTATAATACATAATGAATGATATCCTTAAATGGATGATATATTTACAGTCTCATCATAATACATAGTATAACCTTTAATGTTGTCATCTTATTCATACAGAGGTCATTATTAAACAATATTGCTAAATATAAGTCACATTTCATTACCTTTTATAAAGATAGATAATGATTCCACAGCGATTTACAGTTACAGAAAATTATGTCACAAATACAACTTATTCAATTCAACCAAATCATCGCGCTTTTTTTTATAACCTATCAACAGTATACCTTCTGCTCAAAAAGTACTCGGATTTTGTAAATAAAACACATAAATTTAAATTTTATTCCAAATTTATTTTATCTGCTTCAAAATATGCTCCTTCTGAAGCGATACACATATATCAACGCTTAACACGCCTTTTAGTTCCTTCAGCGAATTCTCTTTTACCGATTCAATGGACTTAAAATGCTTACCACGAAGGGGTTATTCGAGTTTCAGGAACAGGAAAATGTCGCATGGATCCAGATCTAGCGAATATGGTGCCTGAGCGATGAGAGTGGTACCGTGTTTGGTCAAAAAATCGCGTACAATAAGAATTTTCCATTGTAAAAATCGCTAAATGCACTTGATGTGGTCTCACATTAACAGCTGCTGTAAACAAACTAATTAACAGATGGCGCTCAAATTTGTACCATATGTCAAGAAAGGGTATACCAAGATAGCAAAAAAAAAATGTTTGAAAAAGGTCTATTACTTAAGGAGTAGTTAACAAACAACAAACTTTTTGATACTTTTTGAGCAAAAGTTTCGTTAGTGATATTGTGGTTCTTAAATCTTATCCATAATTTCATTGAATTTTAGAATGATAGGCTGACCAGTGAACAATTCCTTTCATTTGATTTTCCTTTTCTCACATCAAAGTTTTAAAGTGATATGAATTTTTTTTTAATTTGTCCGAATTGTTTTAAACGGCTATTTGAACTTTTATAAAATACTAATATATAATTTTTTTTTATTTACATAGTTTATTTATTTTACATAGTTTAATGCTGTATAAAAATGTTCATGACAAAAGTGGTTATCTTTACCAGACACCAAACCAAAGTTCCAAAGTTAGGACACCTTAAGTTTGCCGAATACTCTTTCTTCATTTCAATATATTCCACGTGTGAAGGGTATTTAAACTTCAGCAAACACAAGACGTATTGTTTTTTGTGCACACTTTTTGTTGTTTTTTATATTGTTTTGTTTTTGTTTTATTTTGTTTTTATTTTGTTTTTATTTTATTTTATTTTTTTTATAGTGTTTTTTTTTAAATATGTTTTTTATGTTATTTTTTTTTTATACAATTTTAAAAAGCTTGGGTTCTGATTGTAGGGAGAAACAGCAAACAACTTCAAGTTTGTTTCTTAAGTCTTTTGTATTGTGACTTTTGTATGCAGTCAGTCATTCAGTTTTACAAGTACTTGCGCAATGAACACATTGTTTGGTTGTTTGTTTTCGATTTTTTTAGGTTTATTTTTTTGCTTTCTGAGAAGATCCAAAAGTATGCATAAATTCAAAAATATATTCGTTAAATACATTGCAAAATCAAGGGTTTACATTGGCAATTGAATGTGTTAAAGATACTCGTATACTAAGACAACAACTACAAGGCAGTAAAATAAATAACGAAAAAAAAAATTTGTAAAATTATGCTAAGTTTCATCACAAATGTAAAAAAATTTAACAAAATTTTTCTTACCGAATTTTGGATACATAGTTAATAGTTCATAAAATTAATAACATAAATAAATGGAAATGATAGGAAAGATAATAAAAAAATATTTAAAATTAACATTAAGTAATTGATTATTTGTTATGAGATTTTTATGTTTAAAAAAACGTTTAAAAGTTTAAATTAAGGATTAGTTTTAATTTTTACACGAAAAGATTTAGCACAGTGCCCTATCGTATAAGAATTTTAATGATGCAAATAATGTTAAAAATATATTAACTGATTGAGTGATTGATTGTGGAATTGTTAAAATCAAATATGCTATTTGCCATCATAACATTAATCAAATCACAAAGGTTACTATGGTAAGAATATTTACTGAAGAAGGGCGATGACAGTTGTAACAAGAAAGATTCTGGATGTAAAATCTCAAATATCCAAAAAGGTAGTACACAAAAATATGCAAAAAAGTGAAATTTCAAAAAATCAAACAATTGCAATGGAAACGATAATGAATCATCTACTATGAGTTGCTCCCCACGCCAAAACTCTTAACTCGGAACTGTACTGTCAACAATAGCCCAGAAACGAACAGCTTTAGGCAATAGAAGAGGAATTGTGTTACATCAGGACAACCCCAGGACACACACATCGATAAAGTTATAAAGTTGTGTGCAATCATAATATTAATCACATTACAAAGGTTAGGATGGTAAGAATCAAGAAATACTTTAAATTGTATTACCATGAAAGCGTTTTACATGATCTATTACCCAGTATTTTGCAGCAATTATACTTTTAAGTGTTCTGCGATGGCAAAAAGCAGTGTCTCGTGTAATTTTTTTTTTTTTGTTCCTAAATCTAAAATTATAACTTTGGTGAGGGTTTTTCCAGACGATTTTGTCATAGAAGCTAATCCGCTTAAGGAGTTGCACGTCATACCTTTATAAGCTTATGAAAAATATTAGAAGGATTAGGTAAAGCACTAGTTAAGCACATAGTTATATTGCATTTCATAAGACCCAAAAAAAATATATATATATATTTATTAATGTATAATATTTTGTTTATTTAATTTATTAACTTCAGACAGTTTTTATATATCACGATTTTAATGGTTTTTTAAATTTGTATGTGCATAATAAATCTTAATAATACTTCTTTATTTAATTTGGATTGAATATAAATAACTGTAAATCTGTTTATTTTTATAAATTATAATAAATTGTATTTATATTTGGCTTCTGTCATGTGTAATGTTGAGAAGGTAAAAATAAATCACTAAATCAATTCTGTTGGCGCCAGTAGATTTGCTATTAAAAAGTGGTCATATTATGAATAAGTATTTTGTAAACTATATTTGAAAACTTTTAATCTAAACTAAATAAATTAACAAATTGACACTTTTGGTATTAGATATATAATCGCGAAATAATGTTATTTATAAACAAACCAAAAAAAAAAAAATTAAATTAATTGTGCGTACAAAAATGCTAAGTTCAATGCACTGTAAAATCAACAAATCCAAAAATATTTATACGCAATTTTCCTGAAATGTTGGTCCATTTTTATAGCTTAAAATAAATTTAATTGCAAAATATTAGACACACCTCAAGAAAGTATTTTTTTTTGTATATATATGTGATTTATTTTAAATATTTTAAAAACATTAATTAGCCATGCACTTAGCATGGCTAAGTGACGTCAGATATAAATATTCTAATTTAGTCGACATTTTAGATACATTTTCCAAGCTGCAAAATTGTTTAAATTGTTTTGAACTAACTTCAGTCAATCTCTGCTTAATATATACTATATATGTGTATATGTGTATTTTAGTAATGTTATTTTCAATTAAATTTCCAGTCACGTGAATAACTTCCTCGGTAAAATAGCTGATAGGTGATATCACACAAAATTTGTTGAAATTAAAAATATTAATTCACATCAATTAGCAGTTATATATAAATATATGTATGAATTAAAATCAACTGTACATATGGTATATATATATTAATAAGATTCAATCAGAAGTGTTTTTTAAAACAAAACTTCTAATCAATACTTTCGATTTTTATTTCATTTATTTTATTTTAATTATAAAGAATTGTTAATAGTTAAAAATAAACACTGAAATCTCCTATATAGGAATTGTGCTAGAGAAATTAACTGAGTAGTAATATAGGTAAATCGATCTATGGATATAATAAATACATTAATAATTTTATATACCGAAATATAAATTAATTCTATTAAAAATCAATTACTTTCATTATTATTGATTATTTTCATAGAAAAATTCAAAACAATTAAATTTCTAAATATAAAATTCACTTTTCGGATAAGAATATGTGTGCTTTATTACCGAATTGGTTTGCAATGGCGTAGGTTAGCCACAAGCGAGAAGCCATTACGGTTGGCCTAACCCATGCAATTCCTACTCTCATATCCCCGTCTTGCAACCTGGATATCGTGAGCAACCTATAAGTGAGACAAGGTAATCAATCAATGTGTAGCTCTAGGTCACAGCAAACGAGAGACGGAGCCTTGGTGGGACCACTTCGACATATACGATTTAAGGGTCCGCAGAGGTTTGAATACCTTTTAAATAATATGATTTATCAATTCCTTCGAAAATATACCTCAGTTTTCCTTTCCACTTCATCATTTGATGCAAATCTCTTTCCCTGGATCCATTTTTTCAAGTTTGAAAATAGGTAAACAGTCACTGGAAGCCAAATCTAGAGAATATGCTGGGTCAGGAAGAATTCGTATCATAATTATTTAATTTTGCCATGGTTTTCGTTGACAGAGACGTTATCTTGCAAAAACAAAATCATTTTCTTTGATAAATGTATGCGTTCCAATAATCCATCCAATAATATAGAATAGTAGTCTGATGTTATTGTTTTTCCTTTTTCCAAATAGTCTATAAAAATTATTCCACTTGAACCCAAACTACGAAAGCCAAAATTTTTTCAGCCGATTGTTGAGTTCTTGGTCTTTTAGGAGTACTACTCCCTCGGTCTACCTATTCTGTAGTTTGTTGTTTTTTTCCTAAGATGTAAAGTGATGGATACATGTTTCGTCAATTGTCACTACTCGACGGTCACAGTCAGCTAAATTGTACATAAAAATTTCCAAACAATGTTTTGAATGACGACATCGTCTCGTTTTTGGTCTTTTCGTAACTGACACTTGACCAAAATCTTTTTGACCAATAGTGTCATAATAATACTAATCAAATAAAAAACAATTTCACTTACTTGCTCGACATCAATTTAATTATTTTTTAATAAGCAATCTTAAAAAATCTATATAACAATTTTGGTGATGGTACTATGTAACTCTTGAAATCGAAACAATGGCTTTTTCAAATTAGATAATGCACCGTTACAAAAGTTGGTGATAATGGCGACCAACTTATATGCAAAACTATATTATTATACTATATCAATAAAAACCTCCTAGCACTTGCTACTTGTCATAAACATGAAAAACGTGCTCTAAAGAAAGACATTAGGTCCATATATAAAAGTGATCGGTGAAAAAGAGGTCTGTTCTGTAAGTCCTGATGTACAGTTTTATAAAAAAATTGCTGTTAAAATATACAAATTTTGACAAATAAGGACAAATTATATATAAACTAATGTGTTTGTATGTCAAATTATAAATTGTTCCGTTTTTTACATATCATAAATATATAATTCCTAAGAGTAACAAATTATATTTAGAAGTAATATTTCTTTATGTTATAATATAATATAAATGTACATATGCAGAATCACTTATGTATTTATTTATTATTATATGCATATTTTAAACAAACTATTTATATTTCTTTATAAATAAATAAGAGTCGATAAAATGAAATTATTTATAAAGCTTGCGGAATTGAACATTCAGAGAGACAGGGCTATATTTTATATCCTGTTTGTCAATATTTTTTTATTGCTTTTGTCACGTTGGTTTCTGGCGCCATAAAGCAGGTTCAAATCAAGTTCATATAAGTCATAGACGACAGCAAAATAGTAGATTTTCTACTTTCAATAATTCTTCAAAAATTAGTCAAACTGTTTTAAATATTTTTGCGGCTATCTGCTGAATTTTTATGGGTTTGTGATTTACGAAATTTGAAAGACTAACGCACATTTAGAAAAAATTTTGAAGATATACAAAATTATAGGATTATACTCTCTTCAACAAAATGGAAATCAAACAAAGTATTAGATTTAAGTTCAGTTGTATATATTTATTATAACACTCATTCTCATTAAAGAAAATTTTGTTATATGAATATTATCTACGACAATTTAAAAAAATCACAACGTAAGCGATATTCTAAAAAAAATTTTAATAGACGACAATTGACGTTAAAACCTCACTAAACGTTCAAATTTATTTTTTGTGCTAAGAAACTAAAACCTTGAGGAAGCCGGTCTACAAAACAATCACTTCATTTTTCTAAGATGCAATTTGGATAGAAAGTATAACAAGTATTAACAAATGTTTTAGATGAATGCTTTAAGAACATTGTCTGAGTTTAAAATATATGCTTCACAGTAGACTAGTGGATGGCACCCGATAAATAAATTCAAAAATTATAAGTCACGAACATACAATCATCAAAATTATTGGACCAAAATATATGCAAGTCTACTGAAGTCGCAAATACTAGTGAAACACTCTTAGCCTTTAATTAAAGAAGAAAAACATTGCGATTTAAACCAAACCACATGATAATTGATTTATTTTGATTTATTAGCAAAATCTGTTTATCAATAATATACAGTAGTGTATTCAGGGAGGGATAAGTGGATAGATCCGACTCTTGACAATATAATCTTGATACTTAATTCATTTTGATTTATTAGCAACACCTGTTTATTAATTATATACAGTAGTGTATTCAGGGAATGATTAGTGAATAGATCCCACTGCTGACAATTAATCTGAAGATAATAAAAGCAACACAATTCTGCTATATTTTTGTGTTTATATTTTAGTTCTAATATTGTTTTATGAAGTTTTGCTAATAAGTCTTTTAAAATATGTCACCTTTTAAATATAACTGTTGAAAAAAATAATAGAAGCATTTTACAATGATACACCCATTAAGAGGCTGGCCTTTATTGTTCAGGATAGTCAAAGCTGTGGACCTGGTTATATCTTCGGCCTGGTGCCACAAGTGAAATTCACTTACTACCATTTTTATTCCAAACAGTATCGGTTACTGCCTACTGAAGTTTAGTTGTCTCTTACGACAGGCATGTCCTACCTCGGGAATATTCTAACTTCTATTCCGAAAGGATCATTTAAACCGACGTAGGAGGCTGCTGCAACTAGATATATCAAAAACACTAGTTAAGCTAATGAATTTTCGTAGTATTTTGTACGATTCAAATACTCTCACTGGCTACTATATTCCATATTATTGGACTACAATGAAAGCCAACAGCTACTGTAGCAAACGACCGTAACTTATTAATACTTTGGGTGTAAGTTTTAGTTTTAGAGCAAATAGTGTTTAAATATATTTTTTTATATAACTATGAATGTATGCAGAAATAAAACTGTTTGCCACAATTCTTTAACTCTAACTATAATTAAATTATTAAACTGTAGAACAACGTCCACAAAAATATAGGCTGGTATATCCCTCGCTGATATAACTAAGCGACGAAACTGATTTAATAAAAGTCACTTGAATTTATATACATATAAATTAAATTTAATATAAAACTGTTAAGTCTGTATTTCAATATAATATTCCACTTAGAATATTTCAATTTCAATTTCAAGAAATTATTATCTAAAATTGACAAACATAAATGACTGAAAAGCATTTATTTCCTTAATTCTAACATTATTTTATTGATGTGATATAAGTAGAATATGTGCTTTTAAATGGTTAGCCATATCGTAGACCTGATTTAAAAGCGGTCTCCCTCACATTTGCCACATACATATAACTCTTATGTGTGGCAACTCCAAGGCATTATATATTAAATTTAGAGTTTGCTTTTCAAATATATAATCCTACAATGCTTACGTACTCAATAAACGTGAGTCTTATTGAGTACTCGAACAACTGTTTTTGAATGCAGATTTCTTGAAGCTTCAGGTCATCTATAGAGGTAATTATTAGTTTGGTGGAGTTATTACTTGGGGAATTTCTAAACATTGTGTTCTCTGATGAGAAAAGTCTCCCCATTCAGTGGTTCATAAACTCTCATTATGATCTCCAATTGTTTTCATCGAGACTGGTGTCAAAGTGACACTTAAGAGTAATGAGCACGCAAATGGATGTTCCAACAAGACTCGGTCTCGGTCTTATAAAACTTGTGAGAACCAAGAATGCTTAAAAAATCATGTTCTACACTTCATTTTTTTCACACGATGGCTTTCGAATTCGCCAGATGCAATTCCGATGGACTATTCTATTTGGGCCATTTTGGTGAGCAAGATGAGGACTATAATATATGACAGTATGGATGCGCTGAAGAAAGTCATTGTTCAAGTATGAGCCGAAATACGGGAATATTGCATTCGAGCAGCATGTAACTCATTCTTTTACCTGTTTGAATGCCATAGTCAAAGCGAAAGGTGGTCACATCGAGCTAGAGGGAATGAATTCTAAAATTTTGCTTATTTCCACAAGTTTTTGTAATTTGAATTAATAAAAAATAATTTCACACAAAAAAAATATGGTGGTTTGAATAGGTAACACTTTAATCGTCTAACCCTGTACTAAAAAACGTATTGGCAGACGATGATGGATACTTGAAAATAAATTTTAAAGATATTTCCAAGTCACACTTTAATGATGATTTTAAATGATTGGAAAAGCTTTGTGTTAAAACTTTAGAAAAATGTATTGACAATAAAATTTTTTCTTAATTAGGCCAAGAACTTTGCAGACCGTCCTTGTAATAAGCAAAAATTTCAAACAAAAGTTTATTTGGTTTCGGCACTACTTAAAGGTGTCCATGTATGGTTAAATTCATCGTCTTGAGGCTTCGCAATCATGAATAAATACTCTTCACAATGGTGCCTACATCGCTGATGGCAAGCGCACTTTTGTCAAATATTTAATAAACTGCTTCGCACAAAGTTTTGACTACAGAAAAGTTTTCTCAAATATTTAACTAACATATAAATAATAATAGTCACTAGCGAGGTTTATACAAAAAGTGGTAACAATGATATCACATGAAATCACATGACTTTTACTAAGGTCAGTGTTGCTAAACTTTTGAGAAATAAACTTAGCTGCTTCCATATGAACAAACAAAATTATCTTAATCTATGATAAATAAAATTAAATAAATTTTAATAAATATTAAATAAAACATAGTTTAAATGCTAAATATTAAAACATAAACAATAGTAACAGTAGTAATTTTATAATTAAATTAATATTTAAAGCGTTAAATTATAGTAATAATCATGTGACTATTAGAGAAATACTTAATTAATCGAAGACAGTAATAAAATTTGCTATAAATTATTAATGAACAAAGTAAAATATTACAATAAACATAATATATTGGGTTTAGAAGAAACTAATTAGCTCTTTCAAGTCAGTTTAGAGAATACATTTTTTAGACTTTATAAAGAAACAGCCGAATGGTCAACTAACAAACTAACATGATTAAAGATTAAACAATTTTTTGCACTTAACAATTTCCTGATTACTACCCCATTTACTATTCGTTATGGATTTCTTATCATACCACATAAAAGTATTGTAATTATAAACAGTTTTATTAAACCCATTTCTTCGACCAATTTCTGCATTTTAAACCAAAAATTCAAAAATCTCATTGAGACACCTCGTAGAGATATCAGTCGTTTGGTAGGTTTACTTACAGGTCGCTGAAAACTAGGGACCCATGCTAGAAGAAAGGTCTCCCTTTCATTCACATCTGTCGCAGCTGTGGGGAAGACGATGAAAGTGCCTCTTATCTACCATGTTTTTGCTCAGCTCATGCACGGCGGCGACTCAATACTTTAGGAGCCTCTTTCTTGACGATCTTGACCAATGAGAGGACCTGACACTAAATAGCATTTTAGGCTTCGCTAAAGGTTCCAGGTGGTTTGAAACCCTGAGTTTTTCCTATATATACGGTAACACAATGGCCCAATAGGCCTAAGTGGATCCAATAGGGATCGCCGGTATAACCTAACCTAACCTAATTAGAATCATTATGTCATCATTGCATAACTTCGAGAGACTAATAGGCAATTTAATAGCTTTTTATTTAAAAATTTGTTTGTTAGATAGTAATATATTAATTTTGAAATATATTAAAATAATCTTACAAAAATATTGATGTATATGTCATTTTACGGAAAAATGATAAAAAATTAAAAAAATATTTTAATTATTTTGTGATTCAATTGTATTAATTAATATTTAAAAAAAATGTACCTTTCAACTAATTTTAAATACTAAAAATTATACTAAGAGATATATTTAAAAAAACATCTAAAATATAATAGAAGAATAGACAATGCTCATAATAAAGAATCTAAGACTTAGTATATGGTTATTAATTTATCCAATATATTGTTATATTAGATATATTACAATATTAGATATATTAGAATATTAGACAGATTAGATTAGATTAGATTAGAATATGATCTTCTCAAACGAATTTAATGAAATTTTGGACAACAGAAAAAGTCATAAAAAATAGATGTTTTGTGGTGCTATACAGTATAAAAGTGCTATATAGTAGTATATAGAACTATTTAGAACTAGGTAAACTATGTATAAGCAACACGAAATTTTAAATGAAATTGTGGAATTTAATATATTAGCTTTCTTATTAGTAACAGTAACTTGTTCGGGAGTAGCGTCACTTTAAATGAAATTATAGAATTTAATGTATACAATTTTTTGTTAGTAAAAGTAACTTGTTTGGGAATAACGTCATTAGAACTGCTTTCAAATATTCTTGTTCGGAAAATATATGTTAAAATGAATATTTATGTAGTCATCATATATATAGACGCAAAGACGTAAAGTTATATGTGATGCATGTTATTTACATTTCATCTACGAAAGTGGCAATAAATGGGTGTCTTCTTTTTTTTGATCATCTACGTCGATAATCATAATACTGGTAAGTCATTGCACAAAAAATTTTACAAATTAATTATTAATTTTCTTATTTGTCAAATTAAATAATTCAAGCTTCAATAATCAAGTGTTTGAATAAATTAATGTCTTATACAATATGTTAAACTTTCTATTGGGAAACCTTAATAATTCATAAGGTGATCTATGGTTAAACTTTAAATTGTGACCTATGTATAAATTTTTTATAAAACTACTAATCAAACAGATCTTAAAATTTATTGTTTTTTTTTTTTGGTAGTTCTACGACATATTAGCTCCATTACTATATGCTAATTAATATAATTATTATTATTTTAGCTGTTTGGTACAAAATCAGTTTTTTTGGATCAATAAACCGGTAGCAGAGAATATGATTTTTTAATTTATAATCTTCCTATATTAATGATATATATCATGATTGATGATGAGACATAGTTGTACAAATACAACATCTAAGCACGTCTATACTCATCAGAATGGAAAACAAGATATAAATCGAAAAGCTAAAAAATCACCACCAAATCGTTCTAGTGTGACCTATTCTAAATTTTTACTGTAAGGTTAATTAGTCACTAAACAATATTATTTATAATTATAATAGTGTTATCGTAAGAGACTAGATTTTTGGAAAGGCAAGATTTAGATTTCATAATACATGAATGCACAATCTCACAAAGCTATCATTGTCAATAAATTTTTGTCCAAAAATTGAACAAATATCATCGAAGAAACACTGTATTCACTAGATATTGCTCTACGTGACTTTTTCCTGTTCATCCAAGCTAATATCGCCACTCCGTGGAACATGTTTTAATGTGTTGAAGCGATTAAAGTAAATTCGCGGAAGGAATTAGGTCAATTCGAAATCTGACTGTATGGAAAAACAACTGTATGACGTTATTAATTATTGTTATTTGTGTGCTGTTTCAGAAGGGAACTATTATTAATATTAAAATTAATTATTATATTAAAATAAAAATTTTATATATTATAAAAAAATTTCGTATTAATTATAAGTGTAGGTGACAACTATGGCAACCATGAGCTCCGCAACCTATATCTTCACATTGATTTAGTTTAGTCAATTAATACCCAACAGCAGTGTTGGTTAGATCGTGGTGAAAGCGACAATAGGACTAGAAAGACGCAAGAGCGGTCTCCAATGAAATGATCAAAATAAGAGAGCATTACAAAAACGTTCGAAGAACAATATACTGAGGGCATGGCTTTGTAATCGTAATATGGGTATGAGGTCGTGACAGTGATAAAACCCCGTGACAGTGGAGTTTTGAGCACAAAGAAAAAATATATACAAATTATATTAGTTAAAAATAAGATTATAACTTGAATAAGTTTGCCATATACAATTTAATTAATACAATCTTATTGGCATTTTAACATCATATTAACTTTCTGACTATAATTGATAACTTTTTAATAAAAAATTTTTTTAATAAATTTTTTCAATGATATGCATTTAAAATGATAAGAATAAACTAAAATATTTATATAGAATTTTAAATTTTGCATATATTAAAGTAAGTTCACTAAAGCAAAAGTGTTTTCGATATTGGTACAAAGCATTCACATTAACAAAAAAAAAAAAAAGAAGCTTAAGATATTAATTGATTAGAAGAAACTAAAACAAGATACTTTGACTGACTACTTTCCAGAACTATTTCAAAATCCATAAGCCATACTCTAGTACTATGGCAACAAACTCAACAGTTATTGTACATATATATATTTGTATTTATATACATTTGTACACATATATGCATATATATATATATATTAAGATTGTATTTATTTGTATTTGATTGGTATCTTCTGAAGTGCTTAGCGATGTCAGAGCATATGAATCCGGCTGGCACTGCCAAGCACCGCATTTAGCATTCAGCAGTCAGCGTTCATCGCATATTGTTTTAAGTTAAGTTTAATTTTTTTTATTATACTTTGAAAATTATCTCAACTGAAGTCGAGAGACAAGCGGTAACAGCAACAGTAGTTAACACGACACTACAAAAATCTCAACGAACCACTACGATGGTTTGGTTCATCGAAAAAGACGATGATACTTCTCGACTAGTTTCTTCAATGTCGCTTGAGGTAAACGCTTCTTGACGGATGCTATTAACAACTACAGAGACTCTTAGTACATAAGCATATGCAGATACCCCTCAAAAATATACAGAGATTTTATTAAAATTAAATAAAATAAATAAATAAACTAAGAAATCGTGCATATATAAAAAATAGATTTACGTACTTATTCACATTATAGTTAAGCAAAGGCAATAATATATATATATATATATATTTTTTTTTTTTTCTCTTTTGATTATATTTTTATTTTAAGAAGAAGAGGCAAAACAAGATTTATTTAAATTATTTTGAAATGTAGATCCTTTTGAAGTTCATTCACACGCGTATTCCATGAATTTCGAACAATCAATTTTAACTGTTATAAAATTTAAATACATAATTCAAATTATAAACAATAATAAAGCAAATATTAATAAATTTTAAAACAAAGCTAATTTATTTTTTTTAATCGTATTAAATTTTTTTCTTTTATTTTTATTGGCATTTTTTAACTTAAAAATGTTGAGCACGGAAGTTTTTAGTTTTTAGTTTTCATATATATTATATATTTATAAATTTATTTATGCACAACAGATGCAAAAATGGAAAATATATAAAATAAATTAATTAATTTTTATTGTTTTTTTAATGTTTCTTTTTTAAATGCATTTCAAATTTTTTTTATAAAGCTGACGTGTGATTTTCACAATAAGAATTCAGATAAGAATCGTACATTTATGTCGATCGAGGCTTGCATATTAACTACAAAAACATAAAACTATAACAATTTCCTCACAAAATTCATAAATTTTAAATACAGGGTAGGCGCTTAAAGTGTTACTTATTCAAGCGACCATATCTTTTTTGTGTGAAGTTATTTAATTATTTCAGAATATATGGTATTCACTCTAGCTTGATGTGGCCATCTTTTGCCTTTACTATGGCATTCAAACATGGATGCCTATGGATACTATGGATGTTCCGGTATTTGAGCCCATTCTTGAACAATGACTTTCTTTAGCGCATTGATGATGGTATTTTTTATAGTCCATCTTGCTCTCCAAAATAGTTCAGATGGAATAGTTCATCGGATTTGCATCTGACGAATACGAAAGCCAACGTGTAGACGAAATGAAGTGTAAAGTATGATTTTTTAACCATTCTTGGTTCACACAAGCTTTATGAGACCGAGGCCGGTGCCGAGATGGTATCTTGTTGGAACATCCGTGGTCTACGGCCGAAATGTTTGCGTGCTCTTGGCTCTAAAGTGACTCGCACAATGTATTCGTTATAATAAATCGCATTGACTTTGACAACAGTCTTGATGCAAACGATTGAAGAGCGTCCATTCGATGGATAATTACTTCGGATTACCATTCGCAGTCTCAAATTTTCAGCAGTTCGTTCAGTAAAGTAAACACGATCATTTTGAGAGTTCATAAACTGCTGAATGGAAAGATTTTTTTATTGGAAATTCTCCACATTCATGAAAACGTAACAACTCCTTTGCTCTTTTGCTCTTTCGAGTCTAACATTTTGTTGCTTTGACGTAAGATCTTGTGCTTTTTGGAACTTATAAAGTTCACCTTGAACTCATTTTGGAATATACGTCGTATGCTTCGCTGGGATATTTTCAGATCTTTGGTCATTTGATTACCATTATAACGTGCATTTCATTCAAGTCAACCCTTCACTTTCCGAAACATTTCAGGTGATATTGCTGTTTTTTTCCGTCCACCATAATAGCGTTTGGTGACACTACCTGTACTATTATAACAATTTATGATACAATACACAAACATTTTATTCACTCACGAACAATAGTTGGTTGTGATTTTCCAGCTAAATATAATGCAAAAATTTCGAATAACTTTTGTTCTACAAAACTTAGAATCAAATGCTTGTGGTAAATTGTAAACGATATCATGTCATTCGTATGACTTTCACTTAGTTGGCCAATATCACTTTGACAGATATATCTGTGTGTAGTTGATAACACTTCAATCGATTAACCCTGTATTTATATACAATATAATATCATTAATAATAGTAATCTTTTTTTCATTTAGATTATTAATCATATTTCAAGCACTCTAAATGGAGGAATTACAGTATCGAACATTCGTATTACACAACTAGCATAACCTTATTTATTTTCCACGAAGACTATTCATATTTAGTTCTACCAGGTCACATAGGGCTTTAAAAATTCAAACCTTTTCCATCGAGTTCTATGTGTTTGTAATAAATATTCATTTCTCCAAGAAAGTTAAGGTTGCTGTACTACATATTTACCCAATTTCCATTGGGTAAGAAGCTCGTTTTGTTTAGCTCACATCTCTCTGTTATCTATATGCTTATACAGCTTTATATATCATATACAATTTGATATTATGGACACTGTGTCCATAATAGTGGTTTCAATAACAAATATTAGAATTTAGTGAAGTATCTGAAACAAACTATAAGGAAAAGATAGATGTTGATTAGTGAATATAATTTTCAATTTAAATTAAAATTAATAATAAAATTTTATTACTTTGTGTATCTAAACACCAATCGACGACAGCGCGAGTGTCAAGATCGTGTTATTCTTTTATTTTACATAAAATAAGAATATAAAATAGTGATATAATAAAAGTAAAATTCCAGAAGCTACAACTAAAAAAAAATACTATACTTAATATTAGCACAAAATGAATTAAAATGCCATGGAAAAAAACAAAAATTATCTGAGAGACCATTTTCGTTACTGAGTTGGCCATAAAAAACTTTCGGCGTTTTGTTGATCTCTAAAATATGGCATTATTACTTTTAAATGATTAGTTGCATCTGAGAATTCCTTTTGTGTTTGACAGATGACAGATTAGTTGAATATTGGAATTGATGCTTCAAGTTAAAAATTAATGTAAATCATAGATGAGTCAAAACTGAGAAAAAATTCACTATTATATAGCGTACATACAGATTATATACAGAAAATAAAAACCAATCATGATGGATATTTGGTAATATCAATAGATGCGCTTAATTAAAAATGAATTTATGTAGTTGAATCTACTGACTGTGATTCTTTTTTTATTCGTAATAGATTTTATATTATGGACACTTAAATTACATGGTACGTGAATGAAGTACAGACTGCGAGACTGACATGTGAAAAGATTTGTGATGTTTATACTAAAAACGCTTTACAATAAACATATCTAAGGAACAATATGGAAATAATCCCCATGCAAATGTATGCAAAATAATATTTCTAATTGTTAGAGGGTCAGTAAAAAATAACTTCGTCTTCGTAAATGTAATAAATAAATGGCAATCATATTCCCACTAAAGTCTGCAGTCAGATTCTTGATTTGACAACAAATTTTGTTCAGTTGATGATAAATAATAAATACTTTAGGACAGTTTATTGATTTTTTCACTTTTCACTTTCGGAAAGTGAATGCATTTTACCATTATGTATTTACATATAAACAAATTAAATATGTTATATACCTCTGTATATTGATGACCAACAAATTTCAAACACTAATACAGCTTAATATTTAGGCATGACACTTGCTGCGAGACTTCGGTGGTGTGAACATGTCAAAAAAAAAACATCAGGAACTAAATCTTATGTTCAACTCAATTAAGTGGCTACTTGGAGGACATTCTGTTATGTCAATCGAAAAAAAGCTAATAGTATACAAGCAGGTTTCAACCTAGATTTCAACTCTGGGGTTGCATATCTAAGTCAAATAGGCCTTCATCGTGACTTGAATGTTCCGAGAGTTGCTGAAATAGTCACGTTTCAGACTGAAGCACATAAAAAACATTTGAAGTTTACTGCAACACAGAAGCTTCATCACTCCTTCAAATAGAAAACAATCTGATGTAACTAATTAAATCACATATTAATCATTATACAGTAATATTACAGATAAGTATTTATATTGACTATTTTAAGTCCCCAATGTGAAAATATTGTTAATTTGTTTTTGTTCCTAACTAGACGCAATTGAATAAAATAATAAAAAAAAGAAACTGTTGAGATATCTCATATCACGATAATAAATAACTCATATAAATACCTTTTAAACACCTTGAATTTCGCTAAATATTGAGAATGGTCATCTTACCTCTAAATTATTTTTGTTTTTGTATCAATGAATTATCTCTGGAATTTATGGAAAATAAACAGGCCACAAATAAATAAAATCACAAGAAACTTATATAAAAAAATGTATATCACATAATTACCCGTTGGACCAAGGCGTCGTCGTAATGCTGGTATCTCTTTCGTCTCTTTTTTAAATCTTCAATTTTCGGCACTACATCCTACATCCTAGTGTCAAAGCAAAAAGTGTTCTGTAATTTTAAACATTTTTTCCAGTAGATTAAATTCGGTGTAGAAAATATTATCTAAATTTCTATATTCCTTATATCAATATTAACTGATTAAGCTAATAGGTCCATAGAAAAAATATTGTACCGATTTAGTTTTTTCAATTTATTTTGTTTAAAATAACGACATATAGCAAAATGCAACAAAATAATTAAAAATATATTATTGATGTTGATATTTAATCATTATTAATTTATAAATTATTTAATAACTTATTCTCCAATTCAGTTAAATCATATATTATATATTATATTATACATATTATATTTTTTTTTTTTGGTTAAATAAGAAATAAATAATGTACTCACGATCATATATGTATGCGTATGTATTTATTAAATTTAAAATATGACTTATTATAATTATTTAAGAAAAAAATATATAACAAAAAATTATAAATTTTAATTAATTAAGATTCGAACTTGATTTATATGAATTTGTTTAAAGAATAATCTTGAAAAAAACATAAAAAATTGGCATGCTCATGGCCTTCACGTTTTTTATTTCGTTTTAATTTCGAACTAATAAAAATTTGTCAGTCATTCTTGAAAGTAGCATTTTTTCTTAATAAATAAATAAAAAAATATTTAAGAAGTACTCATCTGCCTTTAAATCTTTTTTTTAGAATAAAATTATTTGTATAATACTTAAACTATAATAAATTGATTGGTACTGCCTAGCACCTTTCGATACTTTTACTAACATAGCAAAAATGTTTTCTCATGAATATTTATTTATATCGAGAATTAATTTGTTTGATTTGTACCAATAAATTTTTTTTTGTATTATATGCATAACCACATAGATATATATATATATATAAATACAGTATATACTTTTTATGCGACCATTGAGGATAAAATAGAAGCATGGAATGCAAGTTTTTATGATCTAAAAAATTTATAAAAGCATGCAGATACATATATACTGTTAACTTTTTAATTCCTCTACTTTTTTGGTGAATCCAACAGCTCGAATAGCAGTTTGCATATTACATATGAAGATTGTAAACCCAAGTCACAACGTTTCTATCATGAATATCATAGTAATTTGGAATGACCATATATGAATTTAACAGATAAAATTTAGACTTCTCTAGTGTTAAGGTAAGCATAGGAATGATAGCAAAGAAAATCGAGACATAGATACTGCATTCATATACTCTAATAGATAAAAGAGTGAATAACATAGCACACACACGAGTATCTGATCCCTGATTTCGATATACATATATGTCTGTCGGAATTATTTAATGGTATTCAAATACTGAATGATTAATGGCTGTCAATATAAAAAGTAGAGCTAAAAATATTGTTTTTATTAACAGTTATCCTCCAACTAATATAAAAACAGAACAAATAAAGAGTTCTATAACCATTTCAATAGCTACATAAATAAGTAAAGCCGAAAAACGATATCTTAACCATATTAGGGCACTTTAATGTTAAAATTAGATTTTATAATAACGTGGTAGAAAAATATAACTGGTCATCCATTAGATACACGTAACAATAATAGAAATAGAACATTTCAGATATGCTATGAATGTAATTAGTGATGGACGGAACGCATTTTTCCCACAAAAAATGCTTATAGAGAAGGATGGGTTGCCCTAAGTTGCAACACCATGAACCATTAAGATCATATTATGATAAATAACATATAATGATCGTCACTACTTTAAACACGAATTAAAAGAGATAAAGGCATAGTTAGTGATGACGATTTCATGCAATCTAATATTCGCTTTTAAGAAGAATACTACCTCAAAGGCAAATAAATAAAATGCAATCAAATAGAAACAAGTAAATTCAGATTTTGACTCCTTTGCCTAGTAACGTTAGAATATCATCTTTATAATATTATAATATTTTCTTGTATATGTTAAATATTTCACTATACTACTACTATTGCCCACTTCCCCCAGTGGGGCATAAGACCTCAATAACTTTTCTAAATCGGGCACTATTCGATGATTCTCTATAAATGTCGTTCAATGCATATCGTGCTTCAGTTGGCTCACTTTCGACCGTTCTTCTCCACGTTTTTACTGGGGTACTAGGTCTTTTGCTACCTTGTGGACTTCATGCGAAAGCTTGCCTTGCTATACAATTTTTCGGTTGTCTAAGTGTATGGCCTATTAACTTCCACTTTCTCGTTTTTATCTCAACTTGTGCTAGTTTTTAATTCGCTTGATTCAGCAGGCGTTCACTTGATATTCGATCTGGCCAGCATATTTTGAGAATTATACTTAGACACTTGTTGATGTATCTTTCTCTCTATAAGTCTGGAGTGCACCCATGATTTGTAACCTTTAGTATAAGATAGATTTCACATTTATGTTAAAGAATCGCAGTTTTGTCTGCCTACTGAGTTCACTTGATCGTGATATGTTGTTCTATTCCATATGCTGTATTCCACTATACAACTGCATAAAATATCTTGTATTCCAGATAACTACGACCGATTAATTTATCATTTTTATATATAGTTTCTTTCTATGTTTATTATTATTTTCTGAAAATGCCAAATGAGTTAATGTTGATAATAAAGATTTTAATTTAGATTCCAATTTTAAAAGTATTATTTGACCATATACTCAAGACAAAAATATATGTCACTATATTTACAACAAAAGAAACCCAGTATACTGTCATGATATTTGTATTGTGAAACATAATTTACATATTCTACAAATATATATATTATTATAAATATTACTATTTGGATAATCCCTCATAGATTTAGTTTAAACTACTGTCATCAGTCTTTTTTGAATCTCATGTAAATTGCTATATAGACACTAGCAACTTATAGTAGATTGCCCGAATTTGAGGACATTCACAAATTGATACCATATTCGTGGTGGTTGCGTTATAATCCTATCCCCAAAAGAAGTAAGATAGAGCACATAAAATAATTTATTCATTTACAATCTCTTATTCACTTCGTATTTTATCATTAATTGCCTATTCACTAATGTTTGCAGATATTTTTGAAAGTAAGACACTGTTTTTCTGACTGATTCCTGAAGTGAGCGTTCTATAGGCTTAGTGTAAAGATGTTTTCTTACTTTTCTTTTTGCACTAATAATTTTAATCACTTCACTTATTTAATTCGTTTAATCTATTGAAGATAATTATTATTAATCGTGCTAAATTTTAAATTTAAAATACAACTTTTATCGCACAATTTTTCCAATTCGATTATTTTTTCTATCTAAAATATTTAAAGTCGTGTTGAAACAATTTTAAAACGTGATTTGAGTATTTAATGTAATTTAATGTTCGAGTATTTATTGTATTTGATGATTAACAACTAATGTAATTCCATTCACCTAATTTTATTAAGTGAGACAATTTATGTGAGTAATGCAATTTGTTTCAAGTGATTTATTTTAACCAAAAGCACTTTCTCGTAATAAGTATTTTAACACAATTTCAATTATTTTAAACAAAACGAAACTATATTCATCATATATGTAAATCTAAGCTTAGTCAGAAATTTATTAACATTCTCAAAATGACAATCTCAAAATAATTATTACTTAGATTATGTTATCTGATCCCAAACCACTGGGATTCGTCATCAGCTATCCCAGTCCACCGAATAAACCTAATGGCATAATAGGGACTATTGTGTTACCAATAAGAACTCAGGCATTTAAAAACAATCTTTAATCTTTTTAATTTATTAACATTCTCAATTCTTTACTATAAATATTAAAATGACAATCTTTAAATTATTACGACTTAGATTAGGTTATACCAGCGATCCAAATGATCCACTTATCAATTGTAATGGGTCAATAGGCAACATTGTATTAGCAATAAGAACTCAGACATTTAAAAACTTTTTTGAACACTTAGCAAAGCCTAAAAGAGGGAGGCTTTTAAAGAGAGGTCTCGGAGCTACCCAAGACAGTAAGTTCCTTCATTAGATAAACGACGCCACACATGCGCTGGAAACTAACAAAGCATTTGTAAGACACTTTCATAGTATTTCCCTTTATAATAGCGATAGGAATAATTACACGGTAGATTTAATCTTTTAACACGATTCCCTAAATGGCTGTAATCCACCTATAAACCTTATTGCGACTTACATAAGATGAAGTTAGGCAGCAGTATTAAACCGATATCTTAAACCGATATGTAGGTTTTTATTACGACGTGTAGAATATTCTAACAAATTATCCATCTTAGCTCGCTGGTAAAAGTCTCTTCAAAGTCAGAAAAAAGTCAGCTGTTTCGCTAAGCCAGTTACAAGGGATATACCCGATGTGAGTATTACAAGTAGGAAAATTGAAGTGATATATTTACTATTAGAATTGCTAACCACATTTTAGGTATAACATATATTATACGATTCTACTATTTTAAGAAATAATAGAAGATAGTATTTTATCTGATTTTAAAATACTAAAGACCTTTTTAGTTGTGAAGTCCGAAATTTCATTTTAGCATTTATTTAATTAATCTAATTACCATATATTACTGCAATGGAAGAGTATTTATTATAATCATTTTTCAATTTTTTTATTTTGATTAAATTTTTTACTAAAACTAAATTTACACCTTTATTCAGAAAAATCAATTTTTATTCTCATAATCAAAAAATTATTTTAAATCCAGAAATAAATGCCAAAGCATATTGTATAAAATATTCAACATAACTATATAGTTAAATAACTAGGTCATTATTAGGACTAAATAGTAATAGAGTTTGTAGAATCGAAGCTAAAGGACTTGTAGCTTCAGTTGAGCAATTTCCTTTTAATAGTATATATATTTTATTTTATTATTATAATCATAAACAAAAGTTTCAATATTATAAAATACTACATATTCGTAATAACAAGGCATAAGCCGGTCCTCTGTATAACTTTCGATTAAAAAAAGTCCCTTTTATTGATTTGTTAATGGTTTTAAGTTAATTTAGATCTGCTGAGTTTAAATCTTGCAACCCGTTTTTATTTAAAGATATTTGTGTCTATGACAATAACTGGTTTAAGTTCAACATTTTTTAATTTGAATAATTATATAAAAGTTCATATTGTAAGAGATACGAATTTCACTACAAATAAATAGATAAATAATTTTGCATTTTGCACATCCTTACCCAAATTCTTCTTCTTCCAACTCAGAAAGCGGGTTTTCAATCTATTGATAAAAATAATTTTAAGAAATAGCCCCGTGAAAAATTTTTTTTTAACCAGAAAGAAAAGGAATTTAGAAAAGAAAGATTTTTTTACATATTTATAGCATGTTTACTAAAGACATGAATTTCATATCTCTTAAAGTCAAAACATTAACCCATTATTACCAGGGACCCAGATATTTACAAGAGAAACGAAGTAACACTTATTAATAATTAAAAAGAGATTTTTCACAGTTTCGCATAGTGTAGCCGTTATTTACACAAAGACAAATAGCTTTCTTAAAATTAATATTGTTTATGAACCAAAGATTTTTTAAGTAGATATATTACCAATTTAATGTGAAGAAATAGTTTCTAGAGAGAACATGGTTGTTGTTTATCATTGCAATTAGAAAAATAAAATGGTTAGAGTATCTCAGTTTTATTTTCCCGAAAATATTTAAAATTTTTTTGAACAAAACTATATTTAAATAAGATTTTCCAATAAATTGATATTTTGTATTAAGAAAATATGATTTGTAAAAAAAAATACATCAGTTTCCGATGAATTCTTGTTTTCCATGATCAAAAGTATAAAAACTATTTACGTTACTAGATAAATGAAAAACGTTAATCTATTTATTTTATACAGAAAAGCCCATTCTTACCCAATACAACGATTTGTACTCTGTAAAAGCAAATCGAAAGAGTGCTTAATATCGTCAATCGAAATGTCCTTCAAAATGTCAGTGCAAGCCTATCATAGATGACTGTCTGAATTATTTTTCAAAAAAAAAAAAATTATAAAAGTCACAAAATTACTTTGACAAAATACATATTAAAATTAAAATAAAAAAAAATTACAGGCAAAAAATAAAAGCGGAACAGTGTCAAATCAGTTAAATACGAGAAGTAGTTGGCCTTACCAATGCATGTAATTGTCAATAGCTGGTCTCTCTAGAAATACCTATTCTTAACCTGTCCTGTTTATTTTCGAATGTACTTTATAGAAGCTTACTTAACAAAATCCGGTAAATACGACAGATAGTACTTTTCACGAATTTGTTAACCAATTTATGCATAAAGAAAAAAAAATAATTTTTTAATAAATGATGTTTATTACTTAATATGGACTTTTTCATTATTAAAATATTTTTTTTTATGAGACGATAAATCCTTTGAGCCTGGGGCATCAAATCTTGAAATACTCTAATATACATATATATATAAATTTTTTTTTTTGTATATTACTACAAATAATAAAAATACTTAATGAGGATTTTCGTTAAGAAACAATTAAATTGATTTCTTTTTTAAAGTGAACAAGTGATTTAAATGACTTAAGAAAAAAAATAATAAAAAGCTTAATATTAAAAATTAACTCTGAAAATATTAAAATAAAAGGGTGACACCAACACCAACACCAACACTAACAGCAACAACAACAACAAAAAATATGTCCCTGATTACTGCTACTGCTACTGCTTTTTCTGCTGCATTAATCGTCCGTCAGTCATTCTCTTTTATTTACTTTGCTTGCCATTAACAATTTGCATTGTTTTTCTTTTGTTCGCTTTCAAAATTGTTTTTGTTATGTGTGCAAACGCCTACACCGTACGAGGTCGGTGTGCGCATCTTTGCTGAAAATCAAAATCTTTAAACACAGTTAAGATGAAAAAAAAAAAACGTCATGCAATTGGTTTTCTTTTTTCTTAAATACTAATTGTTATTTTTTTTTTTATTTTGTCTTGCTTTGGGTTTGTTTTTTTTCTGTATAAATGCTGAATAATGATAACACAAGAAACAAAAAAAAAATTACTTCCATATTTACATAAATTATCAATGTTACCAAAAAACACTTACCAAAAGCACAAAAAATACTATAGAAATTTGCCAACAATACAACAAAAAGCAATAAGGGCAACAACAATGTGAACAAAAGCAATATTATAAAAGCAAAAGCAAACAGTAAGCAACACTTTCAAGATCAAGGTCGTTGAGACTTATTTATGTATGCAAACATAAAAAAAAATAAAAACACTCACATACCAACATACTTTTCACGTAGCAAGAAGATACGCATATTTTAAGTGGATGTTGTTTTTGCTCCACGTATAATGCTTATATAATAAAACTTAAGCAAATAAAAAATATTTTGACGTATATGGTATTTTATATATGAATTTAATACGATTTTTATGTTTTCATTTATTTATTTATTTAAATATTCTACAATGTGTACATAAATTGTTAGCTTTATCATTAAGTTGATTAAATTTAATTGTTTTGTAAATTTAATGCTAGAATTGATGTATGATTAACCAATTATTAAGCTAAGAGCCAAGAATTAATATAACTCTAAGGTTTCCAGTCAAATATAGAATGACAAAAACAACTGCTTAAAATATACAGGGCGATCAAATTAAATTGCAACAAATTTCAAGTTACAGTCACTTTCAAACTAGTGGCAACACTGCATCCATATTTTGGCTAATGACAGTGTAATGTTTTTGTTGCTGAAAAGATTCTGAGATTGAAAAAAGTAGACCTTGACAGAAGATAGCTGGAGTAAGCTGATGTATCACGCCAAGACAAAGGGCAAGGTTAATCCCCTGCAGCAGTATCGGCGCTTGGACACAGGTCACTCCGATGGAAGTCTTAATGACACATAAGGACCCTACCTCAAAGTAATACTAACCTAGTCCTGGGGTAGGACAAGATCTCTAGGAATAAGGGGGAGTGGTTTAATTCGTGCGAGTCAGACACTCACTTTCCTGGGCGCCGGTTGTGGTCCTTGCCGCAATGAAATTTTTTTTGAATGATTACTGAATGAAAAAAATATCAGTGCCTATTGTAAATTGTCTATCGCAGATAGACAATAGGAAAGTTTGTATCGTTGATAGACAAAACCGAATTTTAGTATTTGGTATGCAAAACGATTAATATTTTTATAGCACCAATAGATAAATTTGTGTATTGCATTTGACCAGTAGAAGTTTGACGATCTGATACAATACATATTTTGTATAAAGTTAAATACTTTGTACAGTTAAATTTAACATTTAATTTTAGTATAATTTTTGTCTATTTAACTGTTAGTGTATTTCCCTTAATTTATTTTTATTTATTTTTTAATTAATATAATATAATTAATTAAGAATTAATATAAGTACATACATATTTGTAAAAAATCACAAAATGTTGAAATTAATAAAGTTTTTTTTTTATTAGTAATTAAAAACAATTTGCAAAATTAGTTGCAAATATGAAAATATATCCTAATATTGTTAGGGGTATATGCAACAAGTCAAGTGCCAGATCTATGTAGGAAAAAATAGCAATATTACTAAACAGTTTACGTGAAACAGGTGGGAAGAGATAAAAATAGGAAGATTTATATTTTCAGAAGAAGAAAATCAGATATCAACTGGTGACATTCTTTATATTAATTTTTTATAAACAAACATTTTAATTCAATTTTAAATAATTTCCGGAAAACACATCATATCTAATTCATCTAACAAAACAAACTAAATTAAATTTGCGGTCTTTAAAGCCCTTAAACTATTCATAATAGAGCATATTTTCTTCTATCAAGCTTCATAAAAGGCAACTTGCTTATGAATCGACTGTCTATTAATAGATATTTTATCATAGCCACTACTGTTCATGTAGTAAACATAAATCTAAAACCATAAGGGGGTATTGTTTAAGACCTCGAGGTACACAATATATATAAATTATTTGGACAATAACACGTTATAACAAAAGTAATAGTCTCCTAACACATTGTACTTTACTGAAAAAAAAACGGTTAGGAAACTTAATGCTTAAATAAGCTGTTGCGCTTGCATTAACGCTACCCAATTGACCGAATATTAGACTAAAAACCCTGCCGTATTAAGTAATTTAAAAAGAAAGAATACGTTCGAGCTTATATGACACAGAGTTCATATGAAAACAGTGACTTTCGAATGGTCAAAACCACCACTGTTTATTACGAAAAATGGTTGCTCTTCGTTGGTGAAAATCAACTTCAAAAAAGTTTTCATAGTGTGATAAGATCGTGGGCAGCCAAACATTTTGATGAAAGACAGTCTACATTTCAACAACATTCTACACTGTCAAACAAAGCACGCGTTAACCAGTAATAATTGAAATATAACTTTCCGTACAACAGACTGAACAGTGGCTTTCACGGTCATCAGAAACAAATTCGTTCGAGACTTAAGCACATGACATGTTACAGGCCAAGGTTAATACTAATAAATATCAAAGAGCTGATCTGCTTAAGAAAGCTATTCTTTCTGAATAAATTCAGTATATTAACATTCTTACAGCGTATGATTTGTTTATCAACCGAGATCTGAAAAGAGACAGATAAATTCTAACCAATTAGCATGCAAGACCGCGCTACAGAAGTAATTGGAAACCCTTTGTTACATTATTTAGCGTTTAGGAAGTGTTAACAATTTCTTTAAAATTTAAATACGTTAATGAATAACAAATAGGAATAGAAATTTCAATAAACCAGAAGCATAATGTTATAATTTAATTCAATTTAGAAATATATATTAAGTTATACACGTAACAATAGCAGCAAAAAAATCCAATACGTGTACTTCGATTAAATAATATTGTTGATATTTATTGTCTGTAATTAACGTATATATATATTTTAATTTAATTATTTTACAGTTATAAAATCATACCAAATTTGAATTTAGTAGATGTAATCATGGGTGCAACGGCATCGTTCAAAATATTCGTACATATGTTCTAACACCATCTCAGCAACGCAATCTTTTCAATCTTTTCAATCTCCAGACAACAACAAACCCAGAGCAACGAAGGTCTGAAAAGTTGATAAAACATCTTCCATGATGTAAACACTATTTTAAGCATAAAAAATTACAACTCTGTAATTAATTACAACAAATACAACAATTGCAGAAGTGAAGTGAATGCAAAATTTATCATACAATCAATTCAGCAATACAGTACGAGTACAAATCTAAGATTACAACATCCGCATCAGCTGAACACTTCTTGAAAGGCAATGACTGCATCACTGGAACACACCCAATTTTTTATATTAGAAACAGTACGAACAAAAAAGATAAAGAAACGTGATAGTAAAATGTAATGTAGATTTGTTGCAAGCAAAAAAAAAAAAGCGAAAAAAACAAGAATGTAGGAATAAAATAACGAAGAACAATAAATTAAATTCATGTAAGCTTACAAAATAGGAATAAAAACTCAAAAAAGCTGCAAAAGCAAAGAAGAGTCGGTGGAAAGGTTGTGTAACATATGTTATAACACCGCAACAGCTCACCGTATCAAAATAGATTGATAGAAACAAAGTTGTTCAAGCATATGTGCACATCACTAGAGAATTATTTCAAAGATATATGTCTAAATTTTAAAACTATGGAATTTTGACCAAAAATTAGTGAGAAAAGATCAGGGGAACTAAGCAACCTATCCCGAGTAAATTTATCTGAGATAGTGGGAATTATTATGGGACACTGCTCATTGGGAGGACTTGCCATGAGACTCAATATCAGGACCTCCTTACACTATAGACATTGTATAGAGGATGATGAAGCGGAATCACCAATACACCTTCTGTTACAGTGTCCTGCTTTCTCAAGACATAGACTCTCCTACTTAGGGTCGCACTTTTTCAATTCATTAACCTAACCTAAACTACCTAACCTAATATGTGTCTAAATTTAATAACTTTTAAAAACATTTTCTAGAAAAATCTTCTCAATATCCCAAAGTTTTAACTATCATAGGTTATATGTCGAAATATGATGTCTCTTCAATCGTTTCTAAAAAACGAAAAAGACCTTTTAATTATTCCAAAATCTTAACACTTAAATCGTGTTTGTCAAATAAAAAAAAAAAGAAGAAAAAAAGTTGCATGTGTAAATAGTGAATGATAAAATTTATTAGTTATGGAAGGATAAAGTTATTGTAACAGATATTAGAATCACCTGATTTAAATAGACAGAACATAGATAACACACTAAGGATAACACACTTAACAAAATATTAAAAGTGTAAAACCTTGCAAAACAACAAGAAATCAATGTAACATATATTAGCCAGAAAGTTGTCAAAAACTGGGGAACAACAGCAAAAGACAGAAGTAGAAGGCGAAGACTCCAGAATTCAGAAATTAAATTCTCTTGGAGTCTTTTTTAAAGATTGATAAGTAGGTAGCAGTCCCTCGGAATATGAAGAGAAGTTTGAAATGCAATTAATAAAGTTTGATAACCGTTATTACCGACTTGTGATATGGTGTATTATTTTGATGGAAGAATATTTTCTTTTCTTTTAGTCACTAAGTTCATTAAGTTTCTTTAGTTACTTATTCAATTTATCAATGGGTTGTCTTTAGAGTGAAGTTATGTAACTTGCTTGAATTTTGATATATATGGTACATAATAAATGAAAGAAACTTATGCGTGCAGTTAATCTTGTACTACTCATATAAAGTGCTTGCTGACTGGTTGTAGAACTTTGGGATATTGAAGAGATTTTTTTTTTCAAGAATGATTGAAAACTGATCATAAATTTCATCATGTCCTTATGTTCTTATGCTCCATTCTGCACGATAAATATATTTATAACTTATGGATATTGTGCAATTACTCTTAATAATAACGTGATTTCTAAATGGGAGGTCTAATACATGTAACTTTTTAAGTCTTCTGACCTCATCAGTCTAATAAAGCTATAGGTAATGAGTTCACGTGTTCTCTTAGTCTTTCAAGGTATTTTGATTTATAATTTCTTATTGCTTCTATTATATAGGGGATTTTGAGATCTCTATGAATGCAGTGGTTTGTTACAAACTATGGAACATTTACAATTAATCTAAGTGTTTTAGATTGGAATTGTTGTAGTATTTCAAGATTCGAGTTACTTGCAGTACCCCTCAGCTGTATCCCATATGTCCAGGCTGGTGAAATAATTGTTTTATATAAAAGTAACTTATTTAATTCGGATTTTGGACCAAGCAGCTAGTACATCTTTTTTATTTTCATATTAAGTTGTTTTCTTTTAGTTTGAATGTGTTCCTTAAACGTTAAGCGTCTGTGGAGACGAATAACTAAATACTTAACGGTGCCAGTTGATGGTATAACGGTTCCACCAATACTAACAGGCGGACAGTTACCCCTGTTCAAAGCGAATGTGGTGTGGGCAGATTACATACAACTATAGATCAAATATTTTTCTAAGTATCAGACTTGCAAATTCAGGCAGATATAAACTTTTAGGAAGCATCCACATTGTAACTGTATGAAAAAAAAAGAAGTTTATGAAAGTTTTGTGCAGTGTCATCATTTTCGGGATAGTGGCTTGATTTAAAACTATTAGTTAAGATGTTGTAAGATAGATGAAAAAAAACGTAATTTTTTGGATCAAACTTCTTAAAACTATATGATATTGTAAACTTGTATATGATTTATAGTCACCAGTAGACAGTATAATAATTTATAATTAAATCTTAATGCATCGCAGATACCTCAGTGTTGAGTGCAGTAATTGAAAAAAACAATTGCAAATTATTACACCAAAACATGACAAATTAACAACGCGCATTTGTTTCGGTTTGTTTGTTAATAATACTAAATAATAGTAATATTAAAAAAAAATCTAATGACGTGATTAGCTATGCATCAACGTTGTACATGTATCTTTGGCATAAATAGGAAACATAAATTGTTATTGGTTAATTACACGTTGCAATACGTGCATTTAAAGATAATAACTTTTTTTGAATGACTGAATGACGCAAGTGATATCTAAATACCATGTCTTCATCCGTCTTAGTTTGATCTAAGAACACAAAAGCAAATAAAAATTCACATCGCAGAAGAAGACATAAAGATGTAATAACTCATAGATACATAGGTTGCATATTTGCGACTGCCCTAAAGTACTTCATACCATTCAGTTACGGATGTCGGTTAATAACTCATTTTTCGACATTAAAATAGCACAAGGTTGGACTAAAAACAAACCGAGTAATAAAGTATATGCAAATAATAAAATTCAAATAGTTGCGTATTAAAAACGCATTAAAAAAATAATTTTTTCACATATTTTTTTTATTATTATTTTTACGAAAATTAACATTAAACGTGACTCCAAACTTTGACAGTCATTAAAAGATTTATATGAAAAGTTAATAGAAATAATTAAAGAAGTTGTAGCACCCAGTGACTGGGTGCCAGCGCGAGCGCGAGCGTCTTGCAGTAATCATAATCCCAGATATGAAGTACGTCCGCACAAACTCGTGCACTGAATGAACGCCAAGCGAATCGTTAAAATATTTTTACTACTTTGACTTATCTTGAAAAATGTTGTACATGCACAGATCTTTAGTTGCTCGTGTTCACTGAATTTCTGAATTTGGTTAAAGTTTATCACCAAATAAGTACGGAGGCTGTAAGTATGAACAAGTAATTTTCAATTAAGCCAGATTATCGCAAAGCATGGATTGCATAAAAGTATTTCGAATGCAGATACTCGTTCTTTTAAGAAAAATATTACAAAATTTTCATTTTATTTATCATTTTATTTTTCATTTTTCATTAAAAGAAGATATAACGTCAATAAATTATCTAAAATTAGTATAATATAGAAATGTATTATTTTCAAAAAGCAACATCTTTAACTTTCTATTCACTTTTTACACAAATTACTTATTATGTTAATAGGAGGAACAAAATTCACTTGAACACTAAAGAGCCTAAACAGGCATGCGACAGTCAAGACTGATCCTGAACACATTAAAGTTAACGCTATCCTTATAGGACACTGTAGACGTCATTACTACATGAAGATTATAGACAGTGATTCCTGTCGACTCTGTCATGAGGAGAAGCAAACATCAGAACATATCCTATGCAATGGTCCAACGGTGACAAGACCTTGGAAGCGGGATCTTACACCCAAATCAAATAGGTAAACTTAAGCCCACAGCAATTACGAGATTTATAAATAGTCTAGATTTGTTTTAGTTGAGCCTTGAGTTGAGCCAAGTGCACAAGGTTGGGGTGCATTCATAGCCTACTATTTAATAATAATAATAATTTACTTTCTATGTAGATGTACAGACTAAACCCATTACTGGGTCCATATAAATGAACCATATAAATTTTTCCACATATTTTCGCAACAGTTCTACTTTTTTATAGTAACAATAAAAAATTGCTCTTCTATGCTCTTCTATATAATACACCAGAAAGATATTTTTACATTGAGATGCTTAAAGTCTCCAGAAATACTAGTTATAGTTTTAGTTTTACTTGTTAGCTCATGTGTAGTGCAAGAATATTATTGCGTGTGAATCATATTTCTAACATTTAAGATGCAAATGCTTCTGAATATTTATGAACAAACAATAAAATCAGGCCTCTTTAATGGAAAATCTTCAAATCCATATTCGAAAGTTATTGTAGCCTAAAGTTGATAATAGTTAAATTAAATCATCCTATAGTGTTATTGTTACTTTCGATGTATGAAATTACAAATAAAAAAAAAACGATCACAAAAAGAAAAGAAAGTATGCTTCCACATAATTTGACAACATGGATAATTAAGCTTTGTGGATTTCACTCCAAGTTTTTCTCTCAATTAGCTGCGCTCCAAGTTTAGGGCATCGGAGAAAAAAGAAATAGGAAAGAAAAAACGTACCCAAAAAACAAAGAAAGTACTCTGCTATTTAAATAATAAACAGTGTTAAAACATGGTAACATAGATGATCAATATTTATGAATATCACTGTAACTTACTCATTTAGCTGTATTACAGATCTAGACCCCTGGAGAAAGAAGTTTGAAGAAACGGTCTTCAAATCAAGTTCTTCACATAGTAATTGGTTTTAAAGGGTAGTGTTGAAAAGTTAAAGAATCGAATAAAAAGATTCTATCAAACCGATCAAATATTAAATTTTTTTTAAAAGTATGTCGTAATTGATTAATCAATTATTTATAATGGAAATCCAATAATAGTTAAACAGATTTCTCATTGTGTGCTTATACATGATTACATTTCTGAAATTTTACTATATTTAAGTTAAAAATATTATAATTGTCATTTTTAATATATATAAAAAAATATTTCTGAATTCAAAGGTCGTTAGTTTAGTATCCATTCAGTTGTAAGAACTAATTTGAGTCTATACAATTCATAATACTAGATTTTTATTAATAAGACTCATTCAGATGCTCATGGCTGATAATAATTACACTTCAATGAATTAAATCACAATACATTTCTCTCAAATGAACACAATATTTAATACAAAATTTATAACTACACAGTAAAATAATATACATACCATATATATATTTTATAAAGTTACTTAAAAATAAATTTGTTTATATTGTATAATTAATACACAATTTATTATGATTACAGTCATGAATTAATAAATCTTCACTTTATATTAATGTAATGTAACCGATTTGTAACGAGTATAGCTGAGATATAATATTAAGATTTATATATTAAATGATAGTAAATAAATTGCTATTCTGAGCATTTAATGAATTATGCGAAATAGAGCTTTCCACCTTTATCGGAATATGACTCAAGTCACATAAGAAAACTGAATGTGTACGAGTAATTGCTTTATAAATGTCAAGGGCGTAATTAAAAGCATTATTAATTATTAATTGTTATATTTAACAAATTTGACATTTTATAAAACGTTTCGATGATGAAGCATTTTCCGTAAATTCATAAATTATGGATTCATCATATTGAATATTAATCAGTCGCTTAATGAGTATTAGTCATTTATGGATTCCAACTTGCAGATTATCGATAATTTTTTTTTTTTGCACTATAAGCACATGCTCGATGATAATAAGAAAATCGTGACAAAGTTGTAGGCCTAAAATTTGAAAAAACAAAATTGTAAATAATATTTAAGGTCGCCAAGATATTCACCGAAACATAATAAGTTATCTAGTTAACATTCGGAAATTATTTAAAAAATGTTGAAATATATTCTTTGAAAGAAAACTCTAAAACAATCGTTTTCATATTTATTCCTCAAGATTCCACTGTCAATTCATTTTATTTAATTATCTCCGATAGCATTTACTATATGAATCGCCAGTACATAGGCGATTCTTTTAAGCTTATGTATATTATTGCTCAGACTAGTGAGACTACATCCTTTCTTCTGCCCATAATTGATTGATTTTAATAAACAATTGTATCCACGAACTTTTGATTGATGACCCTAATAAATTTTGACCAAATACAATTCCAAATGAACGTTTATGGTCTTTAACTCAACCGAAATCAAAAAATGCAAATGGAACTGGGTCGGTCACACTTTGCGTAGACCGACTGGTTGCATCACAAGAATAGCGATTGAGTGGAACCCGATGGGTAGCAGAAAATGCGGCAGACCTACACACACTTAGAGAAGGCAAATTGATATGGAAATGTCACACATGCGAAAAAGCTGGGGAGAGTTGAAGCTACTAGCCAGCAATCGTACCGAGTGGAAGATCTTTGTTGCGAGCCTATGCTCCTAGGAGTTATCGGATTCAAAATATATATATAGTCAATATATATATGTAATATAATTTATAATATAAAATTATATGGATCAGTTAATTTTATGTAAAAGAATCAGTATAGATCGCGTACAGGGGGTATTAAGGGCTCGTTTTAGACTAGTCCTAGACAAATCTGTGTTTTATATACTATCGTTTGTCTTCTCAGAATCTTACAAATATTTAAATAAACTTAATTTTTCTATCTTAATATAATGAAAATGTAGATAAAAAAAAATTTATTGTTCAAAGTGTTGATTAGTAAAATATTGTTAATGATATGTGAACTCAGCTGTGCATAAACAATTTTATTAAAAATATTTTTAAACAGTTTGATTCATTATAAATCAGCACCAACTTTGCTGCTATGTTTCATAAGTCTAAACAATTAAAAAAAAAAATATTTTATATATATGATTTATTTAAAAAAAAACACTTAAACGAACGTGTATAGAAAATGAATGCAGCGGAACTACAAAAGTCGATACCAATGAAATCAAAGTTGCTTACTAATTGATTTAACACCTTGTCAATGTATGATTGAAGAAAAAAGTTATTAAAGCAAAATCTTATTCAAAAATAAAATAAAAATTTGAAAATAAAATAAAATTTAAAAATAAAAATAAAAATAGTCATCTTCTGGTGAAATTTGTCACGTAAATCGTGATAATTTTGCTACTAAGTTGTGTAATAATTTTTTATATTGCAAGAATTTTAATAAATGCACGTTTTAATCGCAATGATCAAGATGAGATGCAACAATGATTTGCATTCTTGTATTCTCAAACCAGTTCAGTTTAGACAAGTCTTTAACGTAACTAAGTGCAGATCGTAAACTAACAATAATTTAAGTAACTAGAGTTGCTGAGCTTTCAATTGGAGGAGTAGTCAAGTCTATTTCCGTTCCTCCAAACAAGAATATGCAAGGCCGCAACAATTATCGATTTAAGTACAAAACATTTATTTCTAATATATTAATTAATTATACGTGTGATAAAACTAATATGGAATAATGGTGAAGATAAGATTTATCTCAATAATATATTGAAAGGATTTTAACTTATATTATGCATAAATACTAAGTAAATTCTTTAGTATTAAGACATTGTATTCCTGAAGGAAAGTTGCAGTGGCAGGGCATCAGATAACTTCCATGTACCTCAATTACCGACTTTTCACCGTTTTGCTACCACATTCCTCGCAAGAACCCTAATATATTGTTACTTTAGTAACAATTTTACTCACAGTGTGATTTTTTTCTCATATGGTACATAATAAGTCTTACTTGTCAGAAATTCATTAATAAAAAAGTGGTGTTTTGAAGCATGAAAGTGCTTGTTGAGCATTAAAATAATACGAGGTACTATATAAGGAACAAGTTACATAGTTGTATATTAAAAACTTTTATTACTTTAATATAAACTATTAATATTCGTACACTTAAAACGTACGTACTCTTGTCTCAAATTCTGCAGTGAAGAAAGTTTCTGCCTACTTATATTATTTGCGTATACAAAGATCTTAGTTGAGCACTAATACTAGAATTTCTATAAGGTTTTATATATTTAAAAAGTGAATGCAAATGTAATATGTTGTTATGTGTATTTTTGTAATTTTTATTTCTTTGTGTGCACAATAAATATTAAAAAAATATTCAAAAGTAATTTTATTATTTTTGAATTTAAAAACAAGTATTTTTTTTTACCCATGATGGGATTCATACCAGGAACTTTGACCGCTAAATAGGTTAACCTCAAACTGAGGTTTATAAGCATTGTCATCCTAAGAATTTAGCTGCAGAATGTTTTTATAATATTTCAATATAATGCAATAAATTAATATTATAAGAAGTTTTCTAATATAATATTGCATGGAGTTGTTTGGATTGTAGAAACAGAATTCCCTTATGCCGAATAGAATAGCGTAGAATAGAGTTAGAATAGCAGTGAAGTCATGGCATAATGATTAGTATATTATAATAAGAAACAAATATACATTTAATATTAAAGTAATATAGCTATTTTTTAATTTCATTTATATTCTTTTTAATTTTTATTTGTTTGATTTTATTAATTTATAATATAAACAAGATTACTTTATTTGAGAACACTTAACCTAGTTCATACAAATACGGAATAGTTTGGGTAGAAAATTTATTAAATAACTAATAAACGATATATGAATTCATTTTTCCATTTTGATTCTTTACCAAAAATATGAACATGAAATCTCTATAAGTCGAACCTTTCCTATGCAAAGTTGTACTTCGAGTTATAGACGTTTGATTGTACTTGTTAGACCACAAATTTTCTTTCTTTTCTCTCAAAAAGAATTTTTTCTTAAAGTCAATCTCTTTAAAAAATATTGATTTAATATTTGAAAAATCGTTCTTTTTCACATGGAAAGAAGAGGAATTCAAAAAAGTATGTCTGAGACAAAATGTTAATCTATTTATTCGCAGTAAATTAACTGAAGACTCGTAATTCATATCTCTTCAATAATCAATTTTTTATTCACCCTTTGAAGTCTCAATTTTTGAATTTTGACTTGTTAGTATCAGAAATTCAGATGTCAAGGAGAAAACCGGGTAAACCGCAAAATTAACCTAACTCCAATAAACAAAAAAAAATTGTTAAAAAATCTATATATTAAAATCGCAAAAGTAAGGGGAAGAAAAAAATAAAGAATGATTAAGGCATTTTTGTTAAAGATTTCTATATCTTGTTATTATTTTTTTATGCTCTTGCAAATAAATAACTCCCTTCCACAACGTCTTGTGTACAATTATTGTTAAATATTTCAATTATTGTTATCAACGTTTTATTAATATTTCTAAATTCGTATATTTCGAATAAAAAATAATCTAGATATATATAATTATTTGGGTTCTTCCTGCCTACATTGTTGCCTACGCCCATGGTTTCAGATAGTTTGTACTGAATGATTCACTCAAAGTGACTTTATTGGCAGTCAAATTTATTTTATATTAGTTGATTTGTATAATTAATAACACCTCATTGAAATTACTAATAAAATCAGTTATCTTATTTTTAAATTATATCAATATATTGTACTATGATCAAGTAATGTTGCATCAGAACTGTTAAGGATAATAAATGATGCGGTGACTAACAATTTATGGGCTAAACGTAAAGACTATGAGGTCGCTATAACCTTATGGGCTAGTTTAGATAGAAATAAAACGAATAGTCTTTTAGGCTGCAGCAAACCTACAGTTCGTGTACTTACTGGAGTAACTAAAGGAGCACTGTGCCATTGCGCCAATGCTCCAACGGTGCCGAATTCCAACAAGTGGATTATGCAGAAGTTGCCAAGATGAAGAGGAGGTAGAATCTATCAACCACATTGTCTTTGTCTCAGGCTGCAGACAAGGCGAGTTTAATGTTCTGCAGATCACTTTTTCACTGACTAGGAAGAGATAACAAAACCAAATTTATCGGAGCTCCTCAACTTCATCTGGAAAACCAAATGGTTTAACAAGTATAGCAAAGGTTAATAATTCGTCTCTCCCAGCAAAATTTTTGAGGGTATCACAATGGGTAATATATGTCTCTATGTGGAACTGCTGACAACTGTTAGCACGCACCTACTGAACCTAACCTAACCTAACCTAATGTTGCATCAAAAATAAAAATTGAAGTCATTCTTTCTGAGTTGTTCTATAAAATGCTTAATCATCCGTTTCGTGTATTGTGGTACTATTATACATTATTATAAATTTTATTTTTTAAATATTTAGAAAAAAAATATATATAAAATAATTGAAATAAGTTTTACCCAATCTTTTTTTAAAAAAAATTCAATTCAAACATTTTTTTATCGCAATTTTTTATCGCATAAGCTGCTTAGTGCAAAAATCTGGCTTGAATTGAAATACTAGTAAAATTTGCCAAAATAAATTAAAACTATTTCTAGATTTGAAATCTGTTTCATATCAAGGGCAAAGGTTCATAGCCCTTGTTTATCTTTTATATATATTAATACATTCACTCGTACTTTATAGTTAGTTTTATTTTTATTAATTTTTGTTTGTTTTTCTAAGTAACTAAAAATGTCTCGCCCTTTTCTATACAATTTTTAAAAATTTATTTGCTATTAAATTTTGTATTAAAATTATTTAGAAAATTAAAAAAAAAATATAATAACTTAAATGTAAATTATTTAAAATTTTACACCTTTATCTGCTCACTCACGATCATTATGAGATGAAAAATAGATGACAAGGTCTTGACTTGTCTTGCCCAAATCTTTTGTTGCCAATCACTTTCATTTTCTAAATTTTTTATTGTTTTTTTTATTTATTTAAAATCTTAAGTGTAAAGTAATATGTAAATAATGAAATGTATATATCGTATAAAAATATATGTACATATATAGAAGATGATGAAAATTAACAGAAATATACACATGACATGTATATACTTATAATCGCAATTATAGATACAAATGCTTTAAAATATTAAATAACAATTATACTATAAATATAAAAATTATTTACTCCGCCAACAACACGATTTTGCATATTAATTTACATATACATATATGTTTATATAAATATATGTACATTTATTATATATATGTATATATATATGTATGTCATATATATATATATATAATTGACAATTCTTGTGCTTTTAGATATGCAAATGCAAATGCATTCATTGACGTAATAATTTTATACAACTGTCTTAAATGACAAAATTTAAAGATACCATTTTAAGTAACAACAAATTACTTTTGTGTTTAAAACTGAAAAACTGCAAAAACATGTACGTATTAATGTATATTGTATATGCATCTATCATATATCTAGATACATATGTATATATATACATTATATATAATCTTAGTTTTCGGTTTGCAATGTAGACAGCGTTGTAATAATCGATAATGATCACAAAACGCTTGAAGTTGATGATGATGTTGGGAAATGCTGGTCCATTATTGTGCAAGCAAAAAATCTGAACAAGAATAAAAAAGATACTCTTGAAATACCGCAATTACGCACGTCCTTCACGCATTCTTAGATGTTATATTATCGAGTCAATGCCATTTTTAATGCAAAATACACAAAACCACAAAAAAATTAATAAAATTGCTGTTTCTTAGAATTATTGTTATCTATAAAATATTCAGTTTTATTTTTTGTCGTAAGAAGTTTAAAAAATATTGATTTTAGCGAAATAAATTGTCTTAGAAGTACTTTAGATACTTTAAAGTATATGAAGGTTTACATGTATAGTTTATTATAGTATATTGTGTATTAATTATAAAATGAAGAGAAACTTTTTCTTATTATTTTTGTTTTTTTTTATATGTAAATAATTTAACAAGAACATAAAAAGTTTAAGCAATACATTATTATTTTTATTAGCGAAAAATGATTTCTGTTCTATGACAAGAAATCGATATTCTCCTGAAAAGGCAGAAAAAATATTTCAAAACGTCGGGTAAATAAAATTTAAAATTATTGGTTTTTATTTTGTTTATTTTATGTTATAAAACCTAAAAGAAAAAAAAATACATAACTTTTTGAATAAATAACTTTTGACAAAATAACTATTCCAAATAGAAAAGGTGGTATTTACTTATGTGGCCATAACAACTCATTGCCGGGTTTCGGCCCGATGCAGCATGTCTCTCCAAGCCTTTCTGCTGCGTGTGCGAGTTCTCCAGTCTCGTACATCAAGAAAAGGTGGTAATAGTTAGGAAATGTTCAAGTCCAAAAAATTTGTAAATTTATATTTGAGTAAAATCTTGGACTAACCATACTGCAGTTTCGCATAAGGCAAAATATCCATTATCAGCGACCTATAAAAAAATTTTTTGATTTAATTATCCTTATATAATTGTTTGACTGCAAGTGTAAGAAATTAACTTCTGAAAAATTTGAACCATGGAGTCTTGTGAAAGCACACAAAACCAATGTACATTGAATTTGCATTATTCAAACTTAGAGATTTGAGAATATTGGCAAGATTCATAAACACATCTATACTCATTGTGATATTAATTAGAACTAATACAGTTAGTGCAATATTAAAAATATTGCTGGCAAAGCTTCAGCTGTCTTTCTCTCTAAATGAATCCCTTCTGAGAAGTGGGTTTTAAGGAAAATCACAATACACACGACTAAGTGAAATTTTTAACAAAAAAAATGAAACTTTTCTTTTACTATATAGAGGGTACCACACTGCAGTGTTAAGCAGTAGCCTGATAAAATACAACAGAACAACTTCTACTTAAAGTTAGACACCTAAAACCCTTTTAGGTATGTACATTCAGTATTGGTATGATATTTGTTTTTAAGTTATTTAAGTGTGAAGTACAAAATATTGTATATACCTCTATTTAGCATTTTAATTTTATTACTTTTCTTTATAAAGAATTAAAAAGGGGCATTTAGACGTTTGTCTTCTTATAACTTTACTGACTACTGTGTTGCCGAACAATATCTGAATACCCTTATTATATTATGTTATATTGTAATTATTAGAAAAAAGAAATATATTTTTTTATAACATTTTATTAATCTTTACGTTGTCATTTAATTTGCATGTATTTTCTAAGCCTATTCCCAAATCTATCTTAGAGCAGGCCTCATGGAGCCCGCGACATCTTTCTAATCTACCACAATTCGGCAAATTTTTCTTTTTATATTTTGGTAACATTACATTATGTTTGTTTTATGGTTTTCCAAATAAATAAATTAAAACGTTTTAAATAATTTATTACACTTCACGTTTATTTACTTATTTTACAATAGGCTTAAGTATATGTTTCTTTCTACAACTTTGTAAAACTCGTATCAAGTGCCGTAAGTTATTATATTAATAATAAAATATTTTTTATATGACAACTATTGATATTAATAATCTTGATAATGATAGAATTATAAAAGATAAATCAATTTCTCCGGAAAAATTATGAACGTATGTATTTATTTCTGTGGCCCGCGATCTTATCTGATCTGGACAGCCCTGTTCTAGAGCTTTAAAGTGATTCTTACTTTTTCTAGTACAGTTCCTCTGCTCACATAAAAAAGCAGAACACTTAAATTTTCCCAGAAATATTAAAACTTTTCGGGCTACAATTACAACAAAACCCAATAGGTTAATAAAGATATGGTTTAATAAATGATGAGCAGAGTTTCTTTGCAATTCATATTTTTGTTAAATATTATTGTTATATCAACTAATAAAAAAATTTAATTTCATAAATAAATAAACATTAATAGATCTCTTTAGATTTTACACATTTATTTATATCATCTAAACTATTCACAGCATTTTTCAAAATGTTGCCTTCCTTAGAACTGTGCCTAAGTCAATACGTTATATTAAACGCTATATAAATAATATTAATGAGATAACATATTTTTTAAATTAAGCTGGTAATTGATAATCTGAGCATATGTACAATAAAAATTTGTTTTTATTAAAAACAAACAAAACGATTCATTAAACTTCTTTAGCCTCCAAATATTTAAATATTTGGATAAGCGCAGAGATATTAGCCTAAGTCCACGATAACAAAAACAACAATAATTTTAAAAAAATCTAAAAAAAAATCTTGAAAAAAATTAAAAAACAGCACAAAGATTCGATGAACGATTTTAGGAAGAAGCTATTAATTTGTTTAGTCAGTCTTGGTGATATACAAGTATAAATCTTAACCTGGTAAAAATTACCGCTGCTTCGAATAAAAGTTCATTAAAAAACTAAAAAATTATTTAAGGTCAAATTTTTCAATTTTAATTATTGTCGATTTTGTTTCTGTTTCTTGATATTTTTTTATTTTATTTTTATATTTTGTTTTAGATGATATCGATAAAATTTTTTTTTTTTTAAATTTGCATATATTGTTGATAACAGATACCGGAAGTACACGTTTAGCTATTTAGAGTCTATATAAAACCAATATATAGCATTTAAAAATATATACATAATATGTATATATATATACATATATTTATATATACTTATATATATATATATATATATATATATATATATATATATATATATATATATATATATATATTCATATATATATATTCGTATATACTTAAAAAAAGATAAAACAAGATTAACTTCCGTTTATGCCCAAAAGCACAAAATTTACAATTTTGATACGTCAAACAAAATGCAGTTTTCTTTCCATTTAATTTATATTTTTGCTTTTTTATATCATTTTATTTCATTTAAAAGTGTATATTTTATATGAGAACTGGTTTAAATAATTTATGGGCATTTAAAAAAAAAAGAAACGTGAATAAGTTATTTAGGCCATAAGGCCTATAAATTTCAATTTAAATTATAACAGTTAAGAATGAGCCAAGGTTATTTGATGCGCCTCGAAAATATTAACCAAAAGAAAAATGTAAGAAAAAATGTGATTATATATTGTATATTATTGTGAAGTTTGAGATTTTAGGAAGCAGCAAAAAATATTTAATTAATGTAGCCAAAAAATGATTAATAAAACAACAAAACAGATTCTCAACAAATTAACAACAAACAAAAAAAAACTAAATAAATAAAGTATTTAGTTAATACGATCATTTATCTTATTTTTGCTAAAACCGAAACTGTAATAAATCAGCGATGATGGCGGATGCTTATAACAGGTTCGAGGGCGCTAATTTAAATAAATAAAATTTATAAAATTTTTTTTTGTAAAATTTTCATACAAATAATATATAATAAATTAGATTAGAAAATATATTAAAAACATAATTTGCTTACCAATAAAAATATGTAAAAAAAATGTGAAAAAAAGTAGAAACAAAGAATGCACCATGAAGTTGATACAAATAATTATAACAGTTTTGATTAACAAAAGACTTTTTGTGTTCTAAATAATTACAACCAAGTGACTGTATAATATAATTTATATAAATATACGTATAAATAATAAAAAATAAATTAGTTATTAAAATATATTGAAATATAAATTGTAAAAAAAATAAACAATGTAATTTATATTAATAATTATAATAGTTATAATTATATATAGTTATAATGTAATATAAAAAATAAATTATTATAAAAATATATTGAAATATAAGTTGTAAAAAAAATAAACAATGTAATTTATATTAATAATTATAATAGTTATAATTATATATAGTTATAATGTAATATAAAAAATAAATTATTATCAAAATATATTGATATATAAGTTGTAAAAAAAATAAACAATGTAATTTATATTAATAATTATAATAGTTACAATTATATATAGTTATAATGTAATATAAAAAATAAATTATTATAAAAATATATTGATATATAAGTTGTAAAAGAAATAAACAATGTAATTTATATTATTAATTATAATAGTTTTAATTACCAAACGATTTTATTAGATTTTAATGACTGTACAATGACGTCTTCAAAGAGATTAGGTAATAGACAATACAGATAATACACTGCCTAGCAACATATATTTTTCTAATTTTTTTGGCGTAATACATACTATTTAAATTGTAAATAAATAAATTAAAATTAATATTTTGTTTGAATATATCTTGAATGGCGTTAAAATTTTTTTTTTTTTTTTGACTGAATTTTATTAGAATATTTTTTTATTTTACTTAAAAAACAAAAGTATAAAATCGAAATGCATTCTTAAGACTAATTTTTCAAATTATCTTATCTACATATATACCTATAACTTATGAACTATTTATACATATATTAAATAATAATTAATTGTTGAACTGAATATATGACTTAAATCCAGTCTGTCAACAAGGTTACTAACTACACTATATTATTCATTTCTAATTATCTTTTAATATTAGGAATACTATATAAGAGGTGTAAATTCTAACAAAGGCAGAGAGGGCTTCCTAATTTCACCGTTAAATATTTCTGATATTCTTTCTTCTGTAGGATGTGTGTTTTCTGTAGAATTTGTAGGATTCTCTCAGATTTCTGAAGTATCTTTATGTCGACTTTCAATATTTTTGACATTGAAGATTGTCTATAGTGTATACCGAAATATTTGTATAAACATATAAATAATTTCTAAATAAATAATAATATTACGAGTACCTAAAAGATATAAAAAACATATAAACAATTGAATTCGATTTCTACATTTACACGAAAAATTATAATAACAATTAAATTATAAAAATTAGGGAAAGCTCCTTTATGAATAAGTAGAAAATATTTAAAATTTAAATTCAAAATAAATGTAAACAAATTTACTTAAAAAAAATTAATGATTTTTGTAAAATAAAATAAAAAATAAAATAACATTTATACTTTTATACCACATAGAAAGAAGCATATATAATACCATTCGTCTCATATGTAGTGTATATTTTATCCTTCAAGATAGAACCCTGCAACTCAGTTATCCATTGAGCCTTATTGTGGTTACAATATTACAATGGTTCGTCTAGTTCTTCGTCTAATATCCAGGCTTTGGTTGTTATCTGTATTTATAGCGGTTCTAATATAGACTAGAATGTTGACAGCTTCGAGAGTAGGTATAACACAGTATGCTTATAACAATCAGGATTATTATTGTAGTGTCTGCTAAGAAGTCTCTATAATCCAAAAAAAAAAACAAAAAAATATTACTACAATGATCTGAACATTAAACATTTTATTTTTATGTTTGTGTTTATATTTTGTACTTCATATAGAAAACCAGGGCAGATTTAGAATACCTGCCATGCCCACTTTTGTAATTGAAATTCAATAAATTAGGCTTCGTAGCGTTAGAGCTATTGAATACTATATAATAATTGACAAATTATTTGACAGACAAGGAGTGTCGGCTAAAGCTTTAGAGGCTTAAACCTTTACAAAATACAAAAATGTATTTTTCTTTCAATCTTTTTCTTATTACTTTTATCTTTTAATATACGCTACAATATAATTAACTCATGTTAATATATTATAAATGAGTAATTAAAGTTTCACGAATTAAGTGAAATTTATGGTCAACATAATCGATCAACTCCCGTGTCGTCCACAACTACTTAATGAACTTGTAAAACCAAGCGTAAAACAATTATTATGTTAATTTGAAGTGAAATTCTTTCCCACGATAAAATTTGACCAGAATGCCAAATCTCAAGCATCCTGGATCTACATAGATCTTGTGTTATTAACAATATAATCCATCAAAAATATTAACAATATAATCTATCAAAAATGTTAACGTGATGCTATAAAACTATTAAAAAAAAATCCAAATCAAATGGATTAAAATCAAGAATAAAGAACTAAACGTCGTTCTCAACTTTTGACTTTCTTTTGGCTCCATATAGAATGCCTTTTATAAAGATTTATTTTTCAAGATGTATAAAATTTAGTTGACTTAAGAGCTTAAACCAAATGACCACTGACCACATCATGAAAAAATCAACTTTAGCGACAAAACTCTGATTCGTCAATAAACAAATTTGTTGAATTTGGATTAGAGAATACTCAAAACCCACATAATGTTCATGGAAACCGTTTCCATTCACAAAAATTAACTATTTGATGTGGTTTATGGCTTGCAGGTGTAATTGGACTGTTTTTTTTTTTGTATAAAAATTTGTCATTACAGCTGTAGTAAATAGTGAACGGCTACAGAAACATGATTACTGATTTTTGTTGCAAAAACTAGATGACTTCCACTTGGTCCATATGTGGTTTCGTGAAGTTGATATAACGTGTCAAAGATGTGGCGACAAAATCAATAAATAATTTCAGTATATTAATTTATGAACTACCAACACAGATCATGTGATATAAGTCCATTGGAATGTTTTCTTTGGATGATGTTAAATCATTGATTTACTGCAACAAACCAAAAGCACTCAATGATCTTAAACTCAATATTATTCATGTTATTAGTAAAATAAATTCAAATCTAAGAAAATATGTGACCAGAAAATTAATTTTCAATTTTATGCACCAATATTCAAAAAAAATAAATATGGATTAATGTGGAGCGACTTTCTCCGTATTACGTTCATGGATTAGGTTCTATATATAAGAAAAAATAATAAAAAAGCATGCAACAAAAAATGCCTCTACAAACAGAATAGTATTGAAATTTAACAATTAAAATAAAATATAATTAATTAATTTATATAATTTATTAATTTATATATATATAAATTTATAAACCTGGAACTTGAGCATTGAAAGTTTGTGCAGCCTTGGCTTCTTGTGGATAAACACGATTAGTCATCGCTTCTAATTTGACAGGCACGAGTTCTAAGCCTGGCACTTGCAGTCCAAACAAATTATATACGGACTATAAACTAATTAAATAAAATTCGATTATTCCCAAAGACCACTGATGAAGAGTACTTGGCAATACTCGAAACAGCGTTGTATGGTCAGCCAAATTTCAATAAAAATTAAAAAATAAATTTTTGTGTTTGTCCTTTATTTCTTTCTTTGTTATTCGAAAACCCTTATATAAATTTATATAATTTATATATTATACATTAAACCAGAGATGCCCAGCTCGAAGAACTTGAGGCTTTTCAGGCTCTTTACAACAATTTAAACTTACAGTTGCAAGGTTAGAATATATCTGAAAATATTTGACGATGTTATCAATCAATACTTCGCAGAATATGAGGAAAGTGAATCAAAGGTATCTAGAGGCTTATTCGTACGTTGAGGAAGTTGCTGAGGAAATCTAAGCAGAGATGATTGAGTTACAAAATGATAGAAATATTAGGATCTATATCGCTGGAGGAAGGTGACATTGCTTTGCGTTATTTGACACTCTACTCCATGACCTTTTTATGTGAACAAGGATTTTTTGCTTTGCTTGCAATTAAGAACAAGTCTTGAAATCAATTAAAGGCAAGTAATGACAAGCTTGTAGCTTTAAGCAGTAACATCAGCCCCAGGATACCACAGCTAGTAAAGGAAATGTAAACTTAAAGATCACATTGGGGATTTTTCAAAATAAACTTTCTTTTTTTTTTTTGTTATATTACTTAAATGAGCATATTGAAGTTTCTAATAAAACATTTTAAAATAATCATACAATTTAGTATTCATAAACTACTAAAAACAAAAATACCATAATGGTCTTTGGTCTTTGGTCAAAAATAGGTTGAGAACCACTGTGCTAGAAAGATGACTAAAGACATTGTTGCATAATGCACTATATATAAATCAATATAATATATTTTCGCTGTAATAAAATCGTCTTTCATATTCTTCAAAAAGAACGAAGTTACTTTCTGAATAAACTTTGAAAGTTTATAAAAGCTTGCTTACGATCATTCTTGAAACCTTTCACATATGTGTATACATATATAGTAATATCGATAGTTCTAATTTCTTGAAAATATATAAAATATATTTAAGTTTCAAACTTTTAACCGCCAAAAGCATTTATTGCTTTTAGATGGGAAACCCAACATATTCTCAAGATCCAGCACCTCCTGATTATTATTTATTCCTGTTTCTACAATATTATTAGACGGATAAACCTTTGCTTCAAGTGGAGGTTAGTAAACACATAATCAGCTTGTAATCTTATTGCTCCACACTCTACGCAAAGACTTCGTCCAAATCGCACATATCGCTCTAGAATGGAATTCGCAAGAAAGAAGAAACCGCGGTCGATTAAAAACTACATGGAGAAAAACAATCAACAGAGATTCGAGCAAATCTTTCAGTTAACTAAGAGTTATAGCGCGTGATTGAATTAGTTGGAACTTTTTTGTGATTAGATTAAGTTCTTAAATTTATATTTTTGAATATGTTTATTATTATAATCATAGTGCTGCCAGGAAGATGGCTAGAGATATTGGACTGAAATGGACAATTTGTTCGATATAAGAAAATTACTTTCTGTACAACCTTTGGAAGTTTAATAAAGTTTCAAATGCGAACGTCTTTGAAACCTTTGCACTTACATACATAACATATGTATACACATTTATAGCAAAGTCAATGCGTTAAAACTTGTTGAAAATATAAAAATTATGTATTAAAATTTGCACATTAAGTATATATAAGTGTGTATTTCTATATATAAAATAAGATAATATTTATTTATATAGGTTTTTAATGATCAATATTTATCGATAAAATTGTATGTGCTCATCATTTAAATACGCGTGTGCATACTTTTATGTAAATTACACATTTAAATACTGAAATACTGAAATGAAATGCTTCAATACGTTCATAACCTTGAGCTAAAAAAATAAAATTACCTTTTTTTGTAAGTTGAAATTATAATAAGATGCTACCGCAGATACAGGCCACTCGACGATGTATCGCATATTATATATACTCGTACGGATATTGACGTACATATGTATGGTATATATCGTAGGTATCTACCATATATAAAAATGTATAGATATGAAATGGAATATTATGTATGAACGATTGTGAATTATCCGCCGAGGCATCACATTATATGACCACCGATTCAGACAATCTTGCGCCTGCACATCACCACAACATAACCACCAAAAATTTGCATCGGTTTCATATAACTGTCATCATTAATAATTCATGAAATGGACAGAGTGGCGCGTCCATTTGTCTGTGAAAGAGTCAGAGCGTTCACCACTTATGATTTGTAATCGCCTTTCAACGTGCAAATTGCGATATCAATCAAACAAAACGATTTAATGATATCAAATGCCAGAAACGTACAAATCAACAATGAAGCAGAAGTCCGAAAACAGTCAATGAAAGACAAGTTCAAGATATGTGTTTTTGTATGTAACAATATATGAATATATAATTACATTAATATATTTCATATACATTGTATATTAAATCGCACAATAGGATTCGGTAGTGCCAACATTGTGAAGATTGTATCAACACAAGAGTTGCTTGACTTTTTATAAAAAAATCATCAACAATGATAAGTAAAAATAATTATATTGAATTATGAAACCCAAGTCAGCAAAAAATATAATTTGGTCCAAACTTAAATATTATTTTGATTTATAATCTTCATATTTTAATCTATAACAAAATATAATTTAAATATTACTCTATATAACATATGGAAACACAAACACAAAAACCTCCACTCTATCCCCCTATATAACCGCGGCTTTCGTAACCCCAATCACAAAGTTTACTGCTAAACTCACCCCCGCGCATCTGCTCTGATACCACCCCTTCTCTATAACCCAGTGTCCCTAATGTACGCCCTTGCTTTCTGACTTAGATGCCTATCTAAGCCTATCTTTTTCTCTCTCCCCTGATTACTGGAATGCTGTGGAAATCTTCTTTATTCAATTCTAAGAGGTGGTTTAGTGGGTATCACTCTCGCACGATGGCTTTCGATGCTTTCATTTGTTATACCTTAACACGGGATTATAAATTTAAGAAATTGAGAAATTTATAGGGGGTATAGATTAATAATTGTGTGGTCATGGTTTATGTTTTTCGGGTTTATTTTGTTTAGCTAATATTAGATATGAGTGATTAGGTATACGAAGATTGTTAATTAATAAAGGATTATTAAATTTTATAACTTCTTTAACTTTATGATGATTTTTATTAAGATCAGGAAATATAGCTGCTCCTCCTACCTTGAATTTATTAGGAGAACAGCACACTATAATCAATTTAATTTTTTTTGTAAATTTAATATATATTTGGTGTAGTAAAAAAACCATTATTTTCTCCATAAATGGATTTAATTTTCTGATCACAGTGTTATACTATTATAATAATTATAAAAATATAATTTTCCATATTTATTGAAAAAAAAATTTATTTTAAAACTAAATATTATCCGAAATATATAAAAATCTCGGATCTTGGCAATTAGTTAATAAATATTTAAGTACAACATGCTTAAATAGAAAGTCTTCCTCAAAAATGTGATAAGATTAAAATATACATACATAAAATCAATGATATAAAATACTCGTACTGGACATATATCATTCTCGTATTTCATGTATCCCATCTTATAGTTTGACATACATACAATATATTGTATATATATTTATTGATGAATGTGTTTGCTACATCAATGGCATAACAGTTTGTTTTAAAGTTGAAATGATAAAATCAAGTTTAGCAAAATATAAGCGTAAGTTTAAATTGAACTTCCTTCAAAGGTAAAACTTAAATAAAGTTAATAAAATGCAATAACTTAAGCCATCAACGCTGTCTCAGGTTTGTCAAAAACAGGAATTTTCAAAAAAAATTGGGAATTTTGTATGATAGTCTCAGACGAAATTAAAATATATTAGCTTTGGCTTTATCAAAACTTCAATACCCTTCGTTCACATAATCATACTTGCTTAATCAATGAAACTGTGACAATCATATAACAGATCGAAGTCTATATTTTTGAAGAGACTCCTAAACCTTTAGGAATGATATAATATATATACTACTATTAATTCATGCCTATATTGACTCTACGTTTATTTGAAATGAACCTCTTTCAGTCAGTCCACCGATAAGATGGTTTTGAGCAGGGTTGCAAATATTGTTAAAGCATTTTACGTATTAAAGGCTATATGGAATACATATACAGTCAAACTACCGTAACTCGAACTTTTATAACTCGAATTTTTTATAACTCGAACTAGATAGAGTGCAACGGGGTTTAGAGAGCAAATTACATACAATAACAAGAAAATTCATTAACTCAAAGTCTCTATAAGTCGAACCTATTCTTTCAAAATGATACTTCAAATTATGGAAGTTTGACTGTATATAGTATATAATATAGTTAACGTTATATCTAACATGGTTTTTCTTACCTTACAAGCCGTATGATGAACTTAATGTATCGCTTTCACGTAAATATAGAGTTTAAAATATGTTATTTAACTATTAAAAATTTTAACAATTTCAATTAATAAAGGCTTAAGCAAATATTTTCTTTATGGAATTGTATTTTGTTTATAATAAATGTTATAAATATTAATAAGATTTTTGATTTCATATTTATGAATGCTAAAAATAAATAAATATGCATATTTATTTAATAATAATTTTAGTTGATGCAAAATAAAAAAAAACATCAATAGATACATGTGTAGATATATATATATGCAAAAATATGACAGCTTAGTATCTCAATTAATTGAATAACATTAAATCATGCAAAGTTAAAAGACCACAAAATAACTACAAATTTGTAGTAAAATTATATATTTATTATAATTTTATATATCGGCAAAAAAATACTAATCCATACACCTCAAACACATGGGAACCCCATTCAATGGCTAGTCCCATAACTGTTGTAAAGTGTTGGAAATAAAATGTATTAATTATACAATCTACCACTCTTCAGCAATTACCAGAAAAAGATTATCTTCTCTATACGATAAGCCCTATATAGATATTAAAGATATTGTGCGCTTAGTTTCCTCGGCTGCAATAGGTGAACTTATTATTTTAATTTCTTATAAATCTGTTAGTATGTCGTTATAATATTGTGGTCTTATAATACTTCCACTTCTTAGAAACTAATACAAAAAACTGTTGTGATATATAAAACAATTTAAAATGTCGATTCATTCATATAATAACTATAATGCAATACGATATATATCAGTGAGTTTGTCAAATAGATTTTTGAAATTTGCAATATTTTAAAATAATACGTATATATTAAATTTTAATTATGTTGTTATTGTAGCCCACAGGGATCTGCTTATGCAGTCCCTTTAGTCTATAATACCGGGTGGTGAACACAAATTGATCAAAATTGACTAGTCGCTCCGGGACGTTATCTCAGCCGTTTTTGGAAACGCGCGTGAGCAGCGCAACTTATGTAAACCTCTGGTTGTTTGCACTTGGTTGAAAAATACAACTCCATATTGCGCGAAAACACGAATACTAACACTCAATTGTAGTACGTTTAAATATCAACCAAAGCCATAAGGACAGTCCCTTACGTTCCCAAACCAGTGCCCAAAACAACCAAGATTGTGGATCTGGATCGCGAAATGCTAGATTTCATTTCTAGTTGGGTATTCCAAGTAAAAACCCAGTTACTACACTAAGCCAGTATAGAATAGCGCCCAATTCATTTAAGTTATCTTCTACGATAACTTACTTCGGGAATATTCTAACACCTATCTCCAAGAGAGATAAATAAAACGACATCTACACTGATTTATACTATATTTCAGATTATTGCATTACCATATTTTTGAAAAAATATGCTTCAAGTCAAAGTCACGCTTGAAGCTGCCTTACCATGGTGTACAAACGCTATAACATCTGTGAAATTTAAACTGATTATATTATCTAAATGGATTTAGAGAAGCTTTCTCTCCTCTTGACCGTGACCTAGAAACCCAAGGAGGTTAGTTATTACGTCTCTCCCTATGTTACGCACATGTAAGTAGGAATTAGCGAAATAGTCAATTAACAAGATGCCATTGTCATTCCACAAACTAGTTGCCATGTCTAAGAATGTATCCTTCATCTTTTTTGAAGTTCTTTCACCTTTTCCAATCCGCTGACTCAATCCTCTGACTTTAAAGTAGGAGTATTGTGCAATAAACAATGATACCATTTAATCATAAACCATTTAATCGATTATTTTAAAATGCAAGAAGTGCTTTTTAAAAATATAAAATAAATGCAAAAAACAAGAAATATTAATTTTGAATAAAAAATGCATTAACATAAGAAAACATAAAAAATGATTCACATTAGTTAACTTCCTCTTTTTCCTTTTATGTATGGTATTATTATACTTCGGAGCTGCATTACCTTGATTTGGTCTTGGGGTCAAAAAACTCGCACAAAATATTTTCGAAGCGCAGTTTTTAAGGAAATATAATATGTATTAATATATTTTTTTATATTTTCTCTTCTTTACTGCTGGTAATGATATTTTTTTAATGATTGAAAAAAAAAAATATTTTCAAATATGAAGCGTTTAATTTAATATTCAATAGGTTTATTATATTGGACTTATCATAACTTATAGCATTGGATAACGTAAATAAAAATCTAAAAGCGGTGTTATCTCTAAATATTAGTGAAAACTTTATTTATCCAGAAAATATAGATAAAGTGTTGAATAAATCTTTCTTTCTATAAGTGCTTTGTTCATATAAATCTTATTTATTGCAATATCGTTAATATTTTTTTTTTATTTTTGTGGTGAAGAGTTAGAATGTTTTATGCACCGTCAAACCGACCGTCATCGGAATGGTGTGTCCGATTCCCTAACATTAGTATGAAGTATACGAACTAAAACACCCCCTCTTCGGCGAGACTTATTCCCCCACGGAATCGCTTTCGCATTACATCGGAGAGGGTCTCTGTTATGTTGTCATTACAAGCCACGCTCTTGTGATTTTAGATCTGCGTCCAGACCTCCACTTTTTCATCGCATTTTCTTGGTGTCTGCACTATTTATTATTCTGGTTAATATTGTTAATTTTCAAACTTTTTGGCGTACCTTTTAACACGAAACTCAATTGAAATGACCACATAATCCAACTCAGTAATGATCTCTGTAAGAGACGCAATATCCTTAAAATTCTTCTAAGCAACATCAATGAAGACAGCCAAACATAACGAAACTTAATTGAAATGACCACATAATCCACCTCAGTAATGATCTGTGTAAGAGACTCAATATCCTTAAAATTCTTCTAAGCAGTTCACTTACTTAAAGTTCTTATTTTAAGCAAGATCGACTATGGCCTAGTCTTTATGGCAAAACTGCAACATCGAACTTTTTTGTCACTTATTTACTTTATTGAATCTTTCTAAATGAAATTAACAATAATTAATATCAAATCTTAAAACTAGGTCAGGATATTTATTGAAGAGAGGATGCTTGAAGGTATTAAACAAAGAAATGGCCGTTTATATTATATATTTACTAAGGGTTCATTAGTTGTTTACTACTAAGATGAAATGCCGGGTTGATGAAAAGCAATCATCTGGCATCAGATACCTCGGATATCTTAAGATCCCTTTGAATAATGGAGTTTTTCACATACTACGGAGCTTTTGCAATCTGCCTGCTGATTTTGTTTTGTAATCTTTGCAGTTTTTCTATACTCGAGTTGCACGTGGTACTCCAAAGCTCTACATCATACACCATACATTTAGATAAGTTAAGTGATGACATTGTACAGTATTATTTTATTTTCGAGGCTGAGTGCAGACTTGGGACTCATCAACCATTATAGTTGTTGCAGCCTTAGTTTAATGTATGTTATTTTGTGTTTTGACCACGTAAAACATCTATCAGGATAAATGCCTTAGTATTTCACTTCATTCCATTAAGGAATATGGACATTGTTTAGCTTAACTGGAGAACATGTGCCTTTTCGTAGAGTGACTGTTATATGTACGCTTTTTGCTACATTTATTTTAATACGCCATTTAGCTAGCCAGGTTTCAAGAAGATAAAAGTGTGATGATATATAGTAGCTGGGAAATGTGGTAGAGAAGGATCTTGCTCTGAGCAGAGAATGGCAGTATCATCTGCAAAAGTAAAGATTAAAAGAGATAAAGGAGTGGTGCAAGAACGCTTCCTTGAGGAACGCCAGCAGCAATTTCATACTGTGTCGTAATAAATGAGTTATACTTAACCTTACATCTAATGTTAGTCAAGCGAGTTTTTTAAAGTTTATGTACGTTTGCTGGAAAGGACTTTTTGATCTTGTATAAACATTGACTTTGGCTTTTGACAAGCAAACTTAACTCCATTTAAAAAAACATATAACCAGACAGCAAGAATCATAAGCCAAGCTTTTCGTACCACACCAATTGACTGTCTTCTCGCCGAACTTGGGCTTCAAAGTATTGAAGTTAGCCAACATCATCTATAATGATACAAAAATATTTATAAAAATATGAACGAGGCCAAAAATCAAAATCACCATAAACCCAACATCTTCGCAATGACTGAAATACACCTAACCACCATGGACAGAAATCCACGACAAAAAATCAATAATTCAAACCTACAAAAAAAAAAACAAAAAAATTTCAACTACAACACCGGAGATTCACATAACAGATGAAATCTTACAGCTGGATAATATGGTACTGGATAATACGGTAATATGGCACAATCAATCAAAATCACAACCGAAGATGGAAAACTGATCGAAAATGGATTGCTCTCCAACCGAAGAAGCCGTTAAACTAAAATCAAGCAGGACGAAAGTGATCATTTGTTTCAATAGAGGATCATCTTTAAATGCCATGAAAAACTATATTAATTTTTATATTAACCCCGTAGTTATTCATAAGATATAACTTCACGGAGAAGCATCCTTACGAAAGTACACAATCTTTCTGTGCGATATATTTTTCGAGGATACAACTTCCCATATGAGGTTACCATTTTTACTAACAATCAGGAGATAAGAACTCCAATCCTTCATACCAAAATGAAATCTAGTAAGAGAATGTAGGGTAGAAATCAGCCGGCTCAAGCGACTCGCTTAATCATATGAATTTTCTGTCAGAGGAAAATTATAGGGAATAAAAACGCAAATAGTTGAACTCGCTTTGTCGCTACATTGAACGTCTCCTTAGAGATACTGGTTCGTACTTTCGTATGCACCGACTAGAGAGGCACTCATTTCTGCGTTTTGTGGTTAACTAAAAATGGTGAGAAGTTGCACACAACATGTAGTATATCCTGGTCAGCCTAGCCTTCATACAACAAGACTAAGTGCAAGAGATTTATAAACTGGAACTGAGTTCATATTTCAAAGGTAATTGCAGTTTGTTCAGTTTACTGTTATTTGGAAAGGAGTTATCAAAACTTGGACAAAAATGACACAATTTCATAGGATATTCTCAATGACTGCGCAGCTTTGGATTGCAGAAGAAACAAGCTTTTATGAAAGAACTTGTTTGACAATTTGTTAAACTATTAATGGGTAAGGACAAAAGGCTGAACTATTTCAATTAATCAGAATGAAACTAAATTTTATTTTTTAGATTCCTTGCGAGAAATGTGGTTTTAAAAAGGTGACTAATCCATAATTATAGTAAGTGAAAGGATATCTGTTAACCTGACACTATAACCAACCAGAACTTAAATTTTGACAACTATGTCTTTATTAGAACCATACTCCTAATGGGTATATTTGAATTAAATATTGAAATTTGTGTAGACTTTTTTACAATATTTATTTAAACATATAATAATTTTATAAACTATTATTGTACCACACTAAGCATGATATACTTTTAGATATATCTTGTTGTAGGAGGAACTTATTTAGTTTCTAATGAATGATCTCGAAATTGATAATAAAGCTATATATAGTTAATTTATACACTAATTTAAAACAAACTGATCAGATCGGTTCAGATATGAGAGATTTTCTATATAGGCATATTAAAATTTTTCCGTCTGTCCGTCCGATTACTCAATGTATTAAAAGGAATAAAAAAAAAATAAGTTTTCTCAGATCAACATTTCTAAAATGTCAGATAATATCCTTTAAATTTATTCAAAGGATACAGTTTTGTTGTATTGTTGTAACCACTGATATCAACAGTGACCACTGTTATGAAGACTATAGTTATAGTAAATATACAAAATTTTATATCATGACATTGATATTGACATTTAAAGAATTTACACCCAGCTGACTTAATTATGTCTTGAGAATGGAAAACGATGCAGTGCCGAAAAAGCTGTCTTAAGCTATAGTTGAACACAGAAGATGCAGATTAAGACTGTGGTATCTGTGAACCAATCAAGTTAAGAAACTCAACCTAACAGAAGAAAGCGAACACAGAGTAAAGACAAAGAGGTGTGTTGCGAAAGACTGCGACTTCAAAAAGGCAGTTAGGGCTGATTAAGCAAGTAGTAAATGTTTTTAAGGGTCGAAAAATTATAAAAAAGTCACGAAGAAATATATACCTTCTCAATTCCGAATTTTACTGTTAATTTTTTTAAAAAATATTGATATGTTTTACTCAAACCTATAAGTTTTAACATTGTCTAACGTAAGTACTTATTTATATAGTGTTAAGGGTTATTTCTCTTAATATCTGTAGCAATAACAGGAATTATTTGACAGAACTTCTAATTAAGTAACTTATCTTCTTAAGGACAATATCCCTTCAACAAATGAGTATTATTAAAATTGAAAAGTACATTTATTAAATGTTCACTAACTCGATTTTGCCCATCGTATTTGGAATGCGAAAAGCCAACGCTTTTATTCATCGGTAACCTTGAAAAAAGAATAAGAATTAATCGTGAATATTGTATAGTGTATACTAAACGAAAAAAGTACAACAAGTCTATACCACAAATCGACCATAACAGTATGAAAATTGCACTATGATTTACTTTTACAACATTATATACCTGACCTTACTTTAAGCAAATACTACATGCTTACAGGCCTAAGAATAGCGCTTCATAAGTATTCATAGTTTCTACAATTAGTATAATAAGAAGCGCGTAATTTCTGCAGCAGGGTGAGTCTCAAAAACCTTAGTCGTATAGAAAAACTAGGTCGGCAAGGAACTCACATATGTCACAATTTCCTTTCTTCTTTTATAAGGTCGCAATAAAAAAGCAAAGCTAAGTGTTTTCCTAACGAGATCCATGCGAATATATACAGCACCCCTAAATATATAAACAAAGTAATACCTAGGCGGATCAAACAGCCTATTTTTTTTTTACTTTTAATGTTCCAGTGTTCGGCAAATCAGATGAGAATGATCTGATCTGCATTTGGATCTCATGTGCTCTTCTCTCTTCAACTACCTTTTTAAGCTGGAGGTTTAAAGAGCTTTAACTCCTTAATCCAGCAGTTTGACTACCGATGAAAATAGAAACACTACATTTGTCGACATGTTTTCCTGATCACCAATACTTCAACATAACATAAAAAAGCATGACTTTATTAGCTGATATAATGGAATTTTGTATGTCTGGGATTGGAGAGAAAACTTCTATCACTACCCCATAGTCTACTTTTGGGTCATACACAAAAATTGAAATCGTTAGTCTTTTGACAGAAATATTACTAGAAAGTAGCTTTCAAAGTATAAGCACGCAGTTAAATAATCTAGTATCATTCTATACAAACATTATGGAACTGTGTCCAGCTATGTCCGTTCAGCTCAGCAGCTTGTTGCTTTCAATCTGTTTGCTGACTGATGTGTTTTCAAAGCCACAGATTAATTGGTCTATAAAAAAGGCTTAAAAATGTTAGAGAAATGTTGGAATAAATACTTTATCAATGTTGTTGCCTAGTAAATTATTAACTTATTGAGTGATTTTAATATTAAAAATATTATTTCTTTATATTGAAAAATAAATATCAACTTAAGTTGAGTATAAGATAAAAGTGTATTACTGACTCTTACTAGAACTAATTTTCCTTCCTGCACCGCCACTTGCAATTAGTGTTTCTCTATAAACTTCTATTAAATTCTTTCATCTAGAATTTGGAATAATATTTTAAAAATTTTTGACTATATCAAAATATTCTGAGTTTCGCTTATTCACTTATCAGAATCAAAATTTTTTTTTTCTTAAAAAATAATTTGCCAATGCAATAATTTAAATTACCTAAAAAATGATTGAAGTTCAAAAAATTTCAAATAAAAAATAATATATTTTTTTTTCATTTTTATGAGTAGCTGAATTTTTCAAAACAATTGAATCACTTAACAATTGCTTCAATAGTACAAATATTGAATAACACTAATCAATGTACGAGCAGATAAAAACCGAATACCGCCTCCGGCCTCATCTTCATTTAAAATCTCACATTTAAAATTGTTACTTCCTCAACTGTTTTATTATTAGCAAAAACAATCTTTATTATGAATTATGAATAATTTTTTTACAACATAAAAATATATATTGAAGCGCCCAAAAGTGCTTCAATTAACCTTGTGGGTAATTAAAAATATATTTTTTTATGAAAATAACAAAATAAAATTAAGTGCTGAGCTGAGTACATTTTTAAGCAAAAATAAATAATACATTAAATAATAAAAACGTGAGTTACCCCGGTTTTACGATTTGTTCATCCGCATTAGAAAAAAGCTTGGTTTTTCCGAATACAAATATGAAAATCTTATTATTTTCTGAAAATAGTAATTTGTCTGATATAATTATCTATACGACATATCAACGCGAGCTATTATATTAAGCTATTGATCAATATATGATAATATTTAAAATAATTAATCCTTCAATAATATTGCCACTATTAAAAAAAACCTAACCTCTAAGGCCGTGTGCGAGTTCGAGTAAATTGAGGTAAAGTAAATTGAAATTTCCTAGGGATTTTTTGCACTGCACCTATGTAAATATTAATTTATTTATTTATTGCATTTACATATTTATTATTTTTGGTTAAAATTTTTTAAATTTATTTATTTATTTATTAAAAATCTTATAAAATTTTCACAAAGTTAATACCTAATTTACATAATTTTTATCTAATCCACCCTACTCGAAATTCTGGTAAATACCAATATTCGCTGCCATACCTACATAATTTACTATTTCCTCAATTTACCATCAATTTACTCGTACTAGTACAGGACCTAAATGTTACAAAATTGGAGCAGTCATATTAAGTACCTTATTTTATTACACATACCATATAATGTTATATATAAGGATATATACCGGCACACGGGTAAAATGCCATAGCTGTAAGCTTTATATATGTAATATAATTGTTATAAATTTCTATGTAACATAACAAATTTAAAACAAAATAAAGTAAGCAACTCTGTAATCGAACCCTACTTAACGTATAAAATCTTATGCAGTATATATTTATATGCACATTAATAATTTATATATTAATTATAAATTACAATCAAATACGACACCATAAAATGAACGACATCCTTATAAAATATCAACTGTTCAATTTCAAGCTACCTAAATATAGCCCAACTACCCATATATGTGTTTGAACACTTCTTAAATTATTTATAAGAAAAGCCTTCTAAAACTTAGAATAACAGATTACTCTAAATAAGTATTTAGATGTTCCCTTCAAACTAACCTACCATCTTAAATTCTTTATCTTTAATCTTCTTACAATAACACAGAATACCTTAATTTACATAACCTTCGCAACAAGATCGATCTATCCAATGCGAAACAATGACAGCTATGTCTAAACCAGTCGTCTCATCCCTTGTAATTACCCAGCTTTGGTACAGCCTAGGAGGACGATATGTGGAGTCGGCTCCTATTCTCATCTACAATTAGAAGCTTTTAAACGAAAGACAATCCAATTTCTTTATTCCAGTGATTCCCAACCGATGGTCCAACCGGGAGATAGTTAAAAATGATCCGTGAATCAAATTTAACAGATATGAAAATAAGTATACAATATTTCCAAATAATAATATAACCATTTTACAGCCTATATAATGTACCTACGCATTTATACAATTCATTATACATTATACCAGATACATAAAACATACTAAAATAATCATACAGTAAACTTTGTGTTCCCTGCTAAAAATAAAAATGACACTAAAAAAACTAAAAAAATTTTATCATCTGTAGGATATGCGTAATATACTCGCCATATTCATCGATTATACTAAGAATGAAAACACTATCAATAGCTAAGATCGACATGAGGTACGTATCAGAGAACTGAAATGAGTACTCAATACTCGAATCATACTCTAATCATACTCGAATCATTTTGACTATCTTTTTTGTATATTCGACTTCACCTGACTCATACATACAGCTGACAGCAGTTATAATGATTTATACTCTGCTCATATGATACTCATAAACACCGACGTTCGAAACAAAAGTGATGCAAATGATTTATGAATCATTCATGAGTATCACGTTACAGTCGGAAGAAATGTGTTTGTTGTTGTTACTGTGCATATAATTTGCCACTTAAACAATCCCTAATTTTATGCACATGAAATATTCAAGAACACAAACTAAACACAAGCAAATTTTTTGCTTAGCAAACAACAGCGTTCATATAAAAGTTTTACGAATACTACAAGTCATTTGAGTTATTCATTTTCGATGAGTATGTTCATACTCACCTGAGTACATGCTATGATTCATGAATCATTTGCAATTTATGCTACTCTATTTAGAAATGATTCATTAGCACAGACATTCGTAATAATTTTTGCGGCGAATGTGAGTGCATATAAGTAGTGTGTGAAAAAAACATTAACACGCAATAAGATTTAGTTTTTTATGAGTGTACTCTAAGTGTTAAAATTATGATTCGTTGAAGTTTTCTGGTACGTATGTCAATTCAAGTAAGTACAATAAACCAAGTAACAATATTCTTAAAGAAGTTAATGGAAGGGGTTTACTCATAATACAAAACAAAAATTAATTTAAATAATAATACCCATGATATTAAGAAAGCTATAATACTCTAAAAGAAATATGACCTCATTACTGCATTAACTTCTCAGAAATCTCATAGACTTCTATAAAAACTGTTCGATAACATCCGTATTACTCAGTGATACCAATAAGCTAACATAATTTATAAATGTGTGAAGAAAAAGAAACTTTTAATAGATGGAAAGTAAAAATTTGAAACATGAATTCTATATATTATATAAATGTGTTCTATAAAAGTAGGAATAGGAATAGAATATCAACAATAGAGGAATCATATGTATAAATTTATGTGAATTGTTTAGAGGCATGTAAGCTCGATTAAAGCATATAAATTATAAAGGAGATCTGATTTACATAATTTTATGAGATGATAATAATAACTTTCTTTTCATGAATGAATTTATAAAATTAAAAACTACTATTACTGCAATACTAATGCCGCTAAGCTTAACGCCGCAAACTACTACTAGAATGAAATTTATCATAATTCTACCAATAGAGTAAGATTTAGATCTGTTGTAGAGACTCTATGCTTCATGAGGAGAATAAGACTACAATAAGTAAGTAAGTACGAGTATATATTTGAGGTCCAAATTTCAGTTAAGGTCTCTTATGAGCTTAATAGTCACATTAGTACTATTTCCAGCTATTATAAATATTATGATAGATTATTTTATACTTATTATATTTTTATCACTGAAAAATAAAACTTGACCTGTCTAAATCGCATAGTTTGCTTTAACTGATCAGTGTAGTGATGGAGGGTCTCATACTAATATTTTATAGGTTTTCATCGAATTGCTACAATCATTAATGCATCTATTTAAAACTTGAATAGAAACGTTTTTAAGTTTATTTCCCACAAGGGATATATCCCTTGATATATTTGTCATATGTTTTACATGTGAAATGTACACAAGCAACAATTGAGCCGTTTAACAAACGTACTGACAAAGTATTTAATAAAATCTTGGTTTTTATTAATTGAATATGTAATAGATTTCTATAATATATATATGTATATCTATAAATGATTTAATATATCAATTATATATTTAATTTTTTGTGTGATATATGATTAAGTGAAGTTTTTCTAGACAGAAAGAGACAGAAGGTCTTTTTAAATTTTCAAAGATCTTTTTGACCCATAAAAGCTCTTTCACATGCAATAAGTAACTTATGTCAATGGAAACGATAAAACCTTAAAGTTACGGTTTTATGTACCACTTGAATTTATTTATAAGTATTTACTCATTCTAAATCTAAATCTATTTATGTTATGCATATAACATAAACAGCAACTACTGGTGCATATTATGTTAGATAGAAAGAACTCAGATTAATTAGAACATATAAGAAATAAATAATTAACCAACAAGTTATTGTTTATGTATGTTACATTATGTTTGTGTCTTTAATTGATTGACTTGTTAATAAGTTCATAAGTCTATTCGTTTTCAGTGCGTATGTATATATATCTAGTTCACAATTTATTATAAAGTTTATTGTTATTTTTTTTAAGATTAATCATTTTACATTATTAAACAATAAGCTACATAATAGAAGCAAAATATAGCGTTAACTAAAAATTAAAGGTAGTATGTGATTCTCAAATTTTGAAAACTAAACGAACATACTGCAAAATGTGTTTGAATACTGTAATAATATAATATCAATATATTTAAATACATATATACATATACATATTTTTTTGGTTATTTTCGCCAATAGAAACTATTTTAATAGCTGTCAAATTTAGACTTTTATTTGTATGAATCCAGACGTCATAATTCGGTTCACAGCAAAATGTGTACATACTTTTTGTATGGATTGTCTTGTCAGGTATGCAATTATAATAGTGACACAATGACATTTGAAGCAGAATCTGCTACTATTTAGTAATACAAGCACACTGTTGACAAAAGAATTGCATTTTGTAGTAATTGCACAGACGAGAAAAATATTAATAAAGTTAAAGTTGCTATTTAGACTACGCGTAAGTGATATAGAATATTTGAAGAAATACAATTAGTTCAAACATAAAATATCAAGTCAAAATTTAGTAACAATGTCTGTGGAAGTAAATGCCGAAAGTCAAAAAGAATTTACTGATGTGGACATAAATAACGGAGTCTCACTTGGTGAAGACGATGAAGAGGAGGAAATTCAAGTGCCGCATAATAATAATCAAACAGAAAATGACATGTTCCCAATAACTCCAACTGATGATATACATGTAAGTTAAATAAAATCAAGAAATGAAACCGAATTATTAATCCAATAAAAAGAACAATGGAAAAATTGTTGACACTGCAAAAATGTTATTTATGTGTTATTAATGGGCGGTGTCTATATTTTTGGTTAAGAAAATTGTTGCATTCGCATAAATCTTTTTCTTTGTATGCCGTTGTGGTTTATCGCTTTTAGTTCATTAACAATTTACACAGATTAAATGCAGTCAGCTCTATTGTTTCAGTTTTGACAATACAAAGTAATTCAATTATATATATTATTTACACAGAAATATTCTTATCAGACTTTAATATATGATGTAGGTATGAATGGCAGAAGAAATATTTAAGTATTTATAAAGATCAACATGTTTGCTATTTTGTATATATTCATATATACACAAATCTATATGTATACATATCAATTTTCATAGTATAAATATTTTTTACATTTTTTCAAATTACCAAATACTTGATCTAGACAAATAAGTATATAATATAGAAATAAGTATATAAGTAATCGTTATAAATAATAAACTCATTATTTTAGTGAGACTGGATGAACCTCTCTGAATTGCATACCGATTGCTTTAGCTGAATACCTGTTATACTAATAATTTTAAGTTATACATTTTATATATTTAATATATTTTAATAACTTTAGCATAATTACTTGCTTTTTAAGACTAGGAAAGAGTTAAGAGAAAAAATTATCCCGGAATAAAAATTCCCAAAAAAATCTACTACTATGTTTACTCTCGAGATTTTTGCGCAATTAAATTAGATAATATCAAAATTAATTTTTAAAAAATAAATAGTATGTAATATAACATTATAACATTAAGACAAATGACATTCTCAGGGACTTCAAGATTGATTCGATCAAAAAATATATAAAGGATAGAGCCCTGAAATTATTTACGAAAACTGACAGGCGTGTTATTGAATCTCAGAATGGAGGTATGCAGATCTGAGGTCAATTATTGCTTAGTCTAATGAAGTAATAAACAAGGCATAGAGAGGGGCTATGAAAAAACCTCGCAGTTAATAGAGAGTAAAAGTGATCTAGTGCACTGACTCAACTAGCCTCAACATAATAATAAAATTATTATAATGAATCGTTCAAGTAGTCACAGACACTACTAAGTAAAAGTGTCTTAGACAAGTATAAAATTAAATTAAAAAAAATTCCACACAGATATTTATTAATATATTTTCTTATTCAAATTTTCTATAAATTTATTGGTCGTTTTTCTTTGAGTGATTTTCTAAAATCATTATTTTGTTTTCACTTGATTATCTCAATGTTTCTATTAAAATGACACATGATGACAAATTAAAACACATTTACGACGTTAATTGTCGGATTGTGTTAATTTGTGACAGTATTATTGTATCATAAAAAAGAATAAAATCACGAAGATGTTTTGTATTCCTGATAATCTCATAAAAAAGACACTTGATTAGACTACAATAATGGTACCAAGAACGGCCGAAACTACGTTCCGAAACCATTCGTTGCTATCGACTATTAATGTGCCTTTCGACACCTCCCAAAGAAACTTCACAAACAAGTCCCAGCGGGTCACAACAACAACGACAACTACAAAAATATTTTACATTATTGTATTTGTTTTTTATTATTGATATATCTTTTCAATATCCAAATAAACTTTTTTCTTTCCATACTAAGTATCAAAATCGAATAAAGTTTTATAATGAAACTGAAAGACAAGCTTTTATTAATTTTTTGAAGCTATACGAATTAAACTCCAATTCTCAAGAATTGTTAAAATGAAGTCTATTGCAATCAATAGATGCAGAGGGATCTTAAACTATTATATGCTCTTTATAAAATTGCGGAAACATTTTACAGATATCACACCGTTTTTCTACAATTCACCTGTTAAGTTGTCTACTCATTACTTCTTTTTTTAATGAAAACAGCATAAACTAGTTAAAGCGAATAAGTTTTAATGAATATAAATTCGTGCGTTTTTGTCGAAATTAACAATAGATGATTCATTTAGGAAAAAAAATTTTTTTTTTCATTATAATCTATTGAATTAATAGATACAGATCATGATACTTTCTTAAATACTAGGTATTCTTATATAAAATCAGTATTAAGTGACGTTTTTATGTCCTAGATCAGGTTTCTACTTGTTTCTAATCTATCACAAATAGGCAAATTTTTCTTCGATATATTTTAGTAATATTACATTACTTTATTTTTATCCCAAATAAATGATTTCAAATGTTTTAAATAATTTATTACACTTCACGTAAATTTACTTAATCGACAAAGATAACGTTCCACTTTATCCAATATATTTTAGTAGTAAACTATTCACAGGATCGGGAGAAAAACTAAGTTGTAAATAGTAAGCAGAACTTGGTCGTTTATGTAGAGATGTTGCTTTGGGGCTGAGCCTCAACCGCTGCTAGTGTTCACTTTGTTTACTAAATTAAATGTAATGAACTTATTATATTTATTAACATATCTTGTATTTAATCTATATTTTTCTAATAATTATTGTTATAGCACATTATAAAAATATTTATTTTTTTACAGCGCCATATCTCAAACAGTAATCTCCAAGAAATCATGACAGATAATGGTGATTATTTTATTGAAATAATCATATCAGAACCCCAAAAAGTTGGTGATGGTATTAGCTCCTACTTAGCTTATAAGTAAGTAATATTTTTTTTTTATAAATATAACTAACTCTAACTTAATACCATAGAAATATTCTTGGAAATAACAAGTAATAATTGCTACTCGTTGTATTAACATTGATAGGTTTGGTTCTATATTCGTATATTTCCATATTATATATAAAAAATAAAATGGAGCTACTTGTTATAAAATAAGTTGCTCTTGTGTGCTCTACTCAGCATCGAAAAACTAATGAACACAAAAAACGCTTGTTAAATTTGGACACTGCAGTTTTCAACTAATTGCTATTGTATATACATTGTATATTGTATATTTACATACCAATACCAAAACAGTATATATAAAGGCATATAAGCAATTGCAAAATTTTCTTTATACCACACAATCCTTAATGATTTCAGTAGCGAGTGAATTATATTTCAGAATCATTTCATTTTAGTCGACCATTCAACGGTCCTAACAATGGGTAATTACAGTAGTCGGCATAAGAGTATTTTCGCGAAATAAAAAAACCGGCTTTGTGGCATGGGGCATTGTCCTGTTGCCGGATAAGTGATTTTTCAATAAGTCTATTTTCGAACAGAAAGTCATAATCGTTTAGGGTAGTTAAATTTCAATTTTTGGTTCATCTAGTGGGCAATAGGAACAAAGTCACCCAGCCCATTATATACAACACATCCCCAGAATATGACAGAGCCTCCACCATGGCTCACTTAATTCGCCTTTGGAAATTTTTCTAAACCTTTGGAAATCATACAAAAAATATGTTTTTTGATGAGTTATACTCAAAGGAGCTTTCATTCTATCAATAGAACGTTTCTTCAGAACTCTTATGGCTTGTGCAGATGTTCCGTATCGAAGACCAGTCTTTTAAGCTTGTTTGCCTTTGATATGTACGACACTTCCTTAAATTTTGTTGTCTTAAAATCTTCTTGCTTTAATCATCTTCGGACAATGCGCTCACTAATTGGATTCTTGATCGTCAAATTCCATTCATCTATAGCAGATTGAAGCTTCAGAAAAATATTCTTAATGAATTCCCTTAGATGGACTTAATCTTCAGTGAGCGTTGTTTTGCGCTTATCACCTAAATCTTACTCTCATTATATTATACATTGAAATAGTCTATAAATTTAGTTCTATTTAAAAGTTTTGTAGAGTTAATATTTGTTAATATTATCTATATTCATATTTTTTTATTTTATACATTTTTTTAGAGTTACAACGAAAACAAACATTCCAAAATATCAACGCAATGAATTTAGTACCCTGCGACGTTTTAGTGATTTTCTAGGCATACATGATTTGCTAGCTGGCAAATACACAAGACTTGGAAAAATAATTCCACCGGCACCGTCAAAAAATATAATTGGTAAGATATTAATTAATTATTGTTTTTATATTTAATAAAGATTATATAATTATTTTTAAATATATTAAATTCATAATATATGTAAATATATATATTATACTAGGTGATATTCAAACCTCATCTTTGAGCCTTAATTAGTATAATATAGGTATATGTAAGAAGATCTTAATATTATTCAATAATATTTACATAAAATGGATGGACTTACGGGTGTTAATAAGCGAAATTACTGCAGTGTGTCCACAATGGAACAGATTAATACTGTTGCATTTAAGTATTCTTTCTACATTACATAAAAAATAGTAATAAATATTTTTTAAATTTGTCCAGCTTAACTATTTAAAAATTGTATTCATAAAAGCATATTCCGTAATCTTATTGATAATTTATTAGGAGAGTGTATTTTAGTCCAGAACTACGCCTTAACATGTTCCTCAACAAGGTGTCTGATAGAAAAATGATTTACAGTTGAAAGAAACTGGAACACTTCAGGTAACCGCCAGGCTAAAGAACTATTGTATTTGTTTAACTACGCTAGGATAACCTTTAATAGTAGAGTGGAATTGAGATTTTTGCAGGTTATCTAACGAGTCACCATGGCCTGCGTTATCATTTTAAAAGAGTGGGTCTGTCTGAGAAGACAGAAGGTGTCTACTTGGAGACGGATGGAACTCTAATTATATTGTTTTGACTTTCATTCGAATGGTGAAGTGTCTTCTGCTGTGTTAGGTTCGATAAGTAACACAAAAGATCAGTCCTAGTCACACTGTTTTACTGTCTGTCTACTATTCTCTTTTTGTGTTTTGAGGCAGGTCTTGAAGTTATGTTATCTTATTTCTTTTGAATTATTACCCACACAAATGCTTAAAATATTAACTTATTAATCTATTAAATATATATAAAACGTTATGTGATAATATAACACTTAGTCATATATCCAGAACACAACAAAAATAGTCCTCGATTTAATACGTTACAAAATATTTTTAAATAATCTTTCATACTCTACAACTCTGGTTTTAGAGAGTTCTAAAAGAGTTTATACATATGTTATGTATGATATATTAATTTAATATGTGGTATATCATATTTATTTTTTAAGGAAGCACAAAAGTTAAGATGAGCCCACAACAAACTGAACCGGGATCTGCGGTAAATCTGGAATGGGTTGAAACCCGTCGTGCCGCATTGCAGCGTTATGTTAATCGCACTGCTCAACATCCATTATTGCGTGTTGATTTAGATTTTATAAATTTTTTAGAAAGCGATCAGGTAATGGAAATGCATTAATATTCATATAAATACATTCAATAATATTATCTTTTAACAATAATTTTAGGAACTTCCGCGGGCTGTGAACACATCTACAATTAGCGGCGCCGGTGTTATGCGATTTTTTAATAAAGTTGGTGAGACTGTTAATAAGATGACATATAAAATGGATGAAAATGATCCTGTAAGTTTAATTCGTAGGAATATTATAAAAATAATAGAAGAGTATTTACTTTTAATGTTAAAAGACTAAAATCATGGATTTAATACACATCAAATGTATATATATTCTTCTTCTTTATATATATATTAGATTATATATTTTAAAGACTTTTAAATATGAATAATAAATAATAAGTTAAATATTTTTATTTTAGTGGTTTGATGAAAAGATTACTGAAGTGGAGAATCTTGATGCCAATTTACAAAAATTACACTCAGCACTTAAGTCACTCGTTACAACGCGTAAAGAATTATCAGCTTTAACAGGGCTAGTGGCAAAATCCGCAGCAATGTTAAGTACTTGTGAAGAGCATACGGGTTTGTCACGTGCACTTTCCAACTTAGCCGATGTGGAAGAAAAAATCGAAATTCTACGTTCTGAACAAGCAAATTCTGATTTCTTTATTTTATCAGAATTTGTTAAAGATTATTTAGGTTTATTTGGCGCTATTAAATGTGTATTTCATGAACGTGTTAAGGCTTTTCAAAATTGGCAATTTGCGCAATTGCAATTATCTAAACGACGGGAAAATAGAGGTCGTTTTGAATTATCAAATCGCACAGATAAAATGGAGCAAGCCCATCAAGAAGTATCAGAGGTGAGTTTGTATTTAAATTTAATATCTGTAATTTTAATTTTATATGTTTATTTATTATATATTGCAAATTATTGCTTGCAATATTAATTTCTTATTTTTAAAATTATTTTTTCTATATTTTATATCCGGCTATAGGTCAACGTTTATTTAATCTTTTTTTATATATTCTATATTTCGACTTTCATTGAGACTCATCATCAGGATCAGGATCTAACATAAATTAATATTAATATTCTTTTTCTTATTTATTTCTTGTTCTTATTCATTTCTATTTTTTATTTGTCTTTATTTAAATTTATTGTTTGTTTTTACTATTATTATATATTATTATTATTATATTATTATTATTATATTATTATTATCATATTATTATTATTATTATATTATTATTATTATTATTATATTATTATTATTATTATTATTATTATATTATTATTATTATATTATTATTATTATTATTAAATTATTATTATTATACTTTATTGTACTTTTGTTATTATTTATTTGTTATTTATTTCTTTTTGTTTTATTTTTCACTTTTTTATTTTAAATAGTTTTTTATTGCAATTATAAATTTTTGATTTTTATTTATATTTTATTTATTTATATATTTTTATTTTGTTATATTATTTTATTTTTATTATAAATTTTTACATTTATATTTTTTTTTATTTATATTTTTTTATTTATATTATTCTTTTTATTTATTTTTCATATTATTTTTTTGCTAAAACATTTTTTTTTGTATTTGTAATATATATAATATTATAATGTTTGTGTATATATTTTTGTCCTTATAATGTTATTATGTTTGTGTATATATATTTTTGTCCTAAATTTATATTATATTTGAGCATGTTATTGTTGTAACCGGTTGCTGTTTCATTATCCACTTACGGAAATCTGGTTCGCTTTTGTGTAGATCTCCAACAAATGTGGTTAACAGCAGTTTGTCGCCAATAATAACAAACGGTTGTAGAAGGTGGCCTTATAAGCCACTTCTGAAACCATCTTTACATAATCTATTTTACCAGTAATTTGCATTTATGTATTATATATATATAAAATGTTTTTTGCAACTAAAATTTAATTTAATTTGATTTTTGCATAAATTTTTCCAGTGGCAAATTAAAGTTCAACGTTGCCAGCAACAATTTGATGACATATCCGCTGAAATTAAAAAGGAAATGGAACGTTTCGAACTGAATAGAGTTAGAGAATTCAAAGCAAATATTGTGAAATACATCGAAGATCAAATGGCACACCAGCAACAAGTAACAATTTAGTTTCATTTATATATTTAACTTTTTATATTTTAACTTTTCTTTTCATTTTATAGATAATTACATATTGGGAAGCGTTCGTTCCGTCAGCTAGAGACATTAACTAAAACTACTTTGTTTTCAGTATTGAAAAAGTATAATTTGTTGTATTAAAAAAAAATTTTTCTGTAATTGTTCAAATGCTAAGCAGCGCGTAATTGTTTTATTGTATAATTAATTATGTATTTATTATTGGGACCAATTCGCAAAATTTGAATTTGAAATTCTTAACGTCTGTCGAAAATTTCCCAGTTTTCTTATATTGCCTGCTGCTGCTACTGATTTACCTCGACTTATGTACATTTCAACACGAATATGCTTATTTAATAAACAAAATACACCTAAACGTTCCATGTGTATTTAAAATGCATTATTTAATTATGATTAATATAAATATAATTATTACTATTTTAAATCGTTTTTGTATATAAATTAAATGGTAAATTTGTAACTATAACTATATTGTTCAAAAGGAAGAAAATTTGTTAAAAACGTTTTCAGATACAGCATAGCTCTTTATTATATGCGATATTGCAGATATATATAGTTTCGTATTAAAGTTTATATATAGAAGCATTTGCGAAATTAAAACTAATTGGGTATTATCAATATCATATTTACTTATGATTTAAAATAAATATATATATATATATGTATACAAATAGAATGAAATATTTGAAATACTTTCAACATTGTAAATTTATTTTGTTTATAAATTAAAGGAAAAATGAAATTTGTATTTGAAATATAAATGAATATACAACTTATTCAAAATTGTTTTTTAATTCTCCTTCACAAATTTTAAGATATTAAAATAAAAAAGTTAGGGTATATATAAATATTCGAATTAAGTTTGAAATTGGATTAGAAGGCTTTCTTCAAAATTAACACAATTGTTCTTGTAGCTCTTAAGGATCTGTAAAGCAAATAACATGAATAGAATTATGAAGACGTATACATGGGTAAGGATCTGGATAGGTAATGATAGTTTGAGAGAGGAAGGAGGAAGTTAACACAATCTCATTAGTTATAATTTACCATTGATGTTTCTAAAAATAGTAATTATCATTAATTAAAACGTTTCTCTATTTTAATAGTACTTATGTTATATGATGTTTACGAGCATACGATGAATTTTCAAAATATTAGTGCTAAAAATATTTTTCATAAGCATATTTTAAAAATCTACATATACTACATTTAAACTGTTGAGGGTGCCATTCCAGTAATAAGAGGATGGATAAATTAAATAGAGTTAAAGATTCTTTCTTTACAACCGTGGTTGTCATAACATTAGAATAATATATAATGCACTATTACGGTGATGTTTAAAAATTTTTAATAAAAAATTTAATTAATTCGTTTGATATAAATTGTTCAACGTAGTGATGTCATGAAAGTTGTTTTTATTTCTTCATTATGTTTATTTTTCATATTGTGTTTTTGTTTAACGTTGGTTTTTTTTTAAATATGTTTTCAATGCATAAATATTTATAATATGTATAATCGATAATTGACTTTAGTTTTGTTAGCAAAACAAAAAAAAATTATATGATCGTTATACATAAAAACAATTCTCTGCAGATTCTATGCAGTGAAAATCTAATCCGACTAAGGGACACAAAAGATCTCTTAGTTCGCAGTGTACTATTCATTTTTCATAATAATAATATACATAAAAATATTTATTACAATCATTATTATTATTTTATTAAAAAAATTCAATAAATATTCAATATCAATATGTTTATTACAATTATTTATTTTATTATAAAAATATTTTCACAAAAAAATTTAACTTAGTAAACTATCAAAACTTTAAATAATTTAAATTATATTTAATTTTAAGTTATGGCAACCCTGAAATTTTTTTTTATTGACATAACATATGTTTTTGACAGTTTTGTTTTTTTATTTGGCTCAGTGTAAAGAAATTATCTGTCTGTTTGGGGTTATTTAATAATAAAAACAGAAAATGGCTTGCAGACGCATTGCAAAAGAACTGAAAGTTCTTAGCCGAAATAGTAATAAATTGTATGCGTTAGTTTCTGGGCGTAATTATAGCGATCGATCGGATATTGACAAAGTAACACACACTGGACAGGTATAAAGAACCAACAACAAATATCTGCAGAATATGTTACGCAAACTTTTTTGCTCCCAGTGCTCAATTTTATATATTGCGTTTATATTTGATTTTATATTATTTTGTAGGTATTTGCTGAGGATGACTATCGCAATGTACGTTTCACAAATGCCAAACGTTATGTTAACGAAAATTGGGGAATCGAATTAATAGATAAAATACCACCCAAAGAAGTTACTGAACGTGTTGTTTACTGTGACGGCGGCGATGGTGCACTTGGTCATCCAAAAGTTTACATCAATTTGGTACGTATGTTTTACATTATATTTAGGTTTTTAATTTATTTACAAGGAACCATATTATACTGTAAAGAGAAGTATAGTGTTCGGTTTTTCCATACTTAACGTTGCAAATAAAGCTGTTATTGTTTATTAAACCGACTAAAGTATAAATCTAAAGGATAAGGGTTGCTTGTTGTTGTTATACCTTACTTTATCTTCTTTTCCAACCTTGTCTGTCCGTCCAAACGGTGAGCATAAAATGTTAATTATTGTTTTGAAACCTCTTTCAAAGCGTACATTAAACGAAGCCTTAAACAGAATGGATATACAGTCAAAGCTTTGCGTCACATATAAATGGCATTCGACTGCTCACATAGAATCATAAAGAACGTGTAGACGCAAAATGTATAGTTCTTTTTTTGAAAGTTGAGTGACACGAGGAAGGACATATATTCTCCTATAATTACTCATAAAACCTACGAATTCTTTCACTATTTCTTTGCTCTATATTCCCTTTTTAAGTAATATTCTGATCAGTTTATATTTTGTATTTTTGGGACGCCAATATAATTTACAACAGGAATAATTGGTGAAGACGTATTTCAGATCAAATGCAGCAACTTCGATTGTATTATAAATTTCACAACTACCTAGAGTTATATATACTACCTAGAAATATACTCGTATATTAATCCTGAGGTTTTTATGTTCTCTTTTCTAGATAGAAATTAATAGCTTGTTCTACTATCGAAAATATTGTACAAATATTTCTGATTGGAAAAGCAATCGCAAATTTCTGTCCATGCACTCTATTGAACGATAGTTTAACTACTTTCAAGTTTTAATAAATATGTCCCTGTTTTTTCATTCATTGCTATTGGATATTATCGTATAAGAGATGCAGGAGGTGAAGTGGTTTTTACATAAACTACTTGAGTAGTAAAAGATAGTTTATCTTTGAAGATAATTTCCATAGATCAAAAGATGTTGAGACTTCGGAGAGTATTTCTTACTGCTTCACACTATATGGCTATATTTTAGACATGCCTCCTTGGCAGCTGTGGAGTTAGGACAGTTCTTGCTGCATGGGGGAGATGTTGTTCTACCAGGGGGATGTTAGGCGAAGGCCTGTTGACAACCTTGGTCTTGAATAGGATACTGCAATAGTGTGAAGGGCTAGAAGTCCATGTTTCTATTCGACCTCCTGATGTGAGGTCCATTTCATAAGTCGTTACTTCCTTTGATATTTCTGCTATATAAAAATTTCACCTTTGATTTTTTTTTTATTTTTCTAAGACCTTGTGGTAATAATACTTCTGTGTAGTTTTAAGAGTGACTGCCTCTAGGTTTTCAAGTTAAGCATCTATGGCAATCAAGTGCCACTTGCCTCTCCTATTTAAATTCCTTTGGTCACAAAAACGATTACCTGATAGAGGTTGCAATAACGTTAATAACATAAATATTATTATTTATTAACATAAATAAGCGTTAATAAAATAGTCTCTCAGTATCGCCATTACTCCAGATTCTCTGTATGTAACCTTACCCAATCTCACATTTTAATAATAATTTATTATTTACTTTTTGGTTTGTGTTTTTGTTTTTGTTTACAGGACAAACCTGGCGCACAGATATGCGGCTATTGTGGCTTAAGATTTGTTAAGAAGGATGAACACCATTAGAAGCAATTATTTAATAATTTCAAAGCAGACAGCGTTATTTTAAAATTTTAAATAATTTGCATATAAATTAAATTGTTCAAATTAATCAGAAAAATTAATAAAAACCAAATAAAAAAAAAAATCAAAAAATTAAATATGTTTTTTAATTTATTTATTATGAAAAACATATTTTCCAATTGCACATAAAACACTTTTTTAGGTTCAAATTTGATTATTGTTTGTCAAGACCTAAAAAAATGACTTCATTTAAAAAGGTATATGAATAAAAAACATACCATTAAAATATTATAAAATTAAATAAACAAATAATTTTAACATCAATGAATAAATAGTACACAAAAAAAATATATATTTAAAATGTTAAAACTAAAAATTATTTGCTCATCAACTTAAACCATTTCATTAAGTTAATTTAAAGTATATTAAGTTCGATATAATATATAACAACATTCAAAACGAAAATATTTAAAAAATTTATTCAAATAAAAATATTTGCTAAATATACAATTATTTTTGCAAAATAATTTTTTTTACTAAAAGTCTGCAAAATTATTTAATTTAAAATATGCACGATGGCACCCAGTTTTTAATAAAAATTATTTTAAAATTAAACTCGCACTTAAAACCATAACTTTAACAAAATATATATCTTCTTGGGTGCACAAGTTACTTAAACTAAATATGCATATTAATAAACTCGAAAGCATATTAAATATAATAATTTATAATTAAATCAAAAGCTAATATAATAAATTAATTTTGGCTGTATTCAGTCGAAAGGGTCAATTGAAGTTATTGTATATATAAGTATGTATGGTATATAATTTAATAAGAAAAGAAAACAATATTAGTTTGCTTGGTTAAGAGTTTGAAAGATATTAATAAATATATTAAGTGATGTATGTTGTATCTATTACAAAGCATTTTCTACTGGTGCTTATAAACGTTTTACAATAATGTCTTTTTACTTAATTTTATTTGGTATTTTAGATGCACTTCACTGAGACTGAGACTGAAACTGAAACGTATCAATTCATTTTGCTTGTCTTTGCTCTTTAAATAAAGCATTTAATATGCTTAAATTTACAATTATACTTGCTAAAAAAAAATGTAGTATTCATTGATCATTGATCTTCAAACTTAAATTAAAATTTATCTATAACTAATAAAGCAGATTTCTTATATTTGAAAGAGAATTAAACACTTGTCGCTGCGCGCGGCACTCTTCTCCAGCTGCGTCCTACTCTTTAAGTATAGAAGCTGACATTTTTTTGAGATATGTTATTGAAAACAAAATCATGGTAAGGAAGTCGAGGAGTTCAGTTTATGCAAAGATAAAGTCAGCATAAAACAATGTGTTCACGATTTGCTTAAGTTCTTATACATATATATATGTGTATACACATACATAGAGGACTATGTTACACATATATCTATAATTGTTAGCAAATTTAAATTAATCGTAAGAAATGAAAATATTCTCATAAAATACAATAAATAAGTTTCATTTGTGTGAACAGAAGTTTTTTTTTTTACAAAAATCACAACAATCCGAACTGCGTGGTACGCAGGACAATCCATTGCCAAATTTGTATACACGTTAAGTGTTTGCAACAACAAATTGTTGTATCCAATATGCACATTCAGTTAATATGCACTGTCAATCAGCAATTTCTGTTTTCGCTACTATCATCATCTGGTGTTGTGTGTAGTCTCAGTTGGTTTTCATCTAAAACACCAAATTTTTAATAATCTATAAATGTAGTATATAATTATAATTTGAATTTTTATTAAAGTTATTAAGCCAACGTTCAGTTGATTAAGCACCACTGGTCACCAGAGATTACGTGGCATGGCGTAACCTTCTTTTGTTACATAGATATTGCGATCCGAATAAACTTGTTCAGTGGGATTTAATTGCTTTGCAGAGTTTTGTCCTGTTGAACCGTCAAATGATGCAATGGTTTCAGTTTGTCCGTTTTTAGTTTGTGTAATTGTGGTACGCTTGTTACCCTGAGAATCTTGTGTGATTTTAGTTGTTTCATATGTGCCATCTGGCTTACGTATAGTTTTAGTCATAACACTTTGACTAAACATTTTTGGCCCCTGAAATAAAAATTCATTATTAATATAAATCTTAGGCGGATATGTTAATATACTATATATGCATATTTAATTATACAATTAATTATTGATAATTAATCAAGAATCTACTAACTTACTCCCTAACTTTCCCCTCTACCCCCACTCATCCATTACCCATCCATCACCCATCCACACCCTAAAGCGAGTATTATACATTAGACTTGGTCGTAAAACTTGTGCGACGTCGCTTGCTATTACACATCCGACATAGTTGACATTATTTTGAAAACACCCCCGCAAAAAAAAACAACAATTACCTAAACTAAAAAATAAAATCATGCATACATTTAAACGATGTTTTTGCTCCCATCCCTTAAAATAGAATGAAATTTGCATGTAAGCCGACAAAAATCCGATTGTATACGAAAAAAACACGAAAGAGTCGGATGAAAAATCAAATTATATTGATTTCCATCCGACTTTTCGTCAGCCCTGTAAATATTGCTATTACACATGAGACTAGGCACATACTTAACTAATGTATTTGTTGTTTGATTCCTTTCATGTTATCTACTTTCCAGATCCTTACCACTCTCCCACAACAACATCAATTAATTTTAATTTATTCTGTTATCGTGCCCATCGTGTACATTACAAGTATGCATATATCTAACTGAACATTCTATATAAAATGTATATTAAAATAATTAAAATTAAAATTAAAATAATTAATTTTGTTGTCGAACACATCTCATAGGTGTACAAATTCTCCGTACACAACTCATAGGTTCAGTTAAACAGGTTCAATATTCAATTTCTTTAGCGAAATTATTTTTTTTTTTGTTGTAATCGACTCAACTCTTGACAAACAGATTTTACTCCGGGCTAAGTAGCCCGAATTGAGAAATAAAACTTTCGCTCGATAAATAAAAATCACGCTCTACAAGTTTCTTATTATGTCTATCCTGTGCAGAAGTTTGGATAATTACCAATCGTAATAAGAAGGTGTTAAGAGCATTCGAGAAAAAAAATTCTTTAGAAGATCTTTGATCCTTTACGCGTTGGCAAGGAGTACCGAATTGACAACATTGACATTAGTTAAGCGCATAAAAACTCAGCAACTTTACTAAATCGGTCATGTCGTGCGAATGAAAGAAAGTATTTCGGCTAGTAAGGAGTTTGATTCAGTACCTGCAGATGGAAAATGCGGTAGAGGTTGTCCGCTTCTTCGGTGAAAGGAGCAGGTGACCAATAATTTGGTTGCGCTCGGTACTACCAACTGGCGTTGGTAGCCGGAGCGCAACTGATTGCTGCCGGAGAATACTGGTCGCTGTCAAGCATGTCTTAGGTCTGTAATGGTCAACTAATTAAATAAGTAATTAACTCAAAACCCCTTTCTTGAAATAATCATTTTAGATTTGAGTACAGAAAAATGTCATAAAAGGCCATGTCAAGTCAAGTGGTTGTTGTTGCAACCTGAATGAATCTGCTGGAATTGTCTCTATTGGGAGTGAGCAATACTCAGTCATCTGTGTACCCAAGCAAATACGGAACAAAGACTGGATACTCCCAAAATTACTTCAGTTAAGTGCAGTACATTGTTCAGTGTCGGACATTGTTCACTCTCGACTTCTCTATATTCTCTATAGAATTGCGCATACAAATTATTTATTCTCAACAGCAATTATATCGAATTAAAAAAAAAATTAATTTTATTCAAAAATGATCATTATTCCTTCATGATCATTAATTTCTTATCAATAATGATTGGGAAATGTTAAAAATTTTATCGCAAATACAAAATTTTTATTTACCTGATAAGTACCATCGAAGACTCCTCCGCCATAAGTGGGATTACGCGGCACCATTGGCGTCATCGGTGTCATCATTTCAGGCCGTGTTCGAGCCCGCGGACGTGGTTCCTCGTCAACTAGGGTACCATGAATTCTACCCATTATTGTTTCCTCATCACTTAGTTTATTCTTCAACATAACACGGCGTTTCAAATTGTCATTAGGGGGCAAGATATCAGGGTGAACGTCACCAGGTGCTAAACGCTGCATGAGTGAATGCAATTGATCCGCATAAATTCTGAAAAGATAGTAATGATAGCTTATCTATCGTTTTGTTTTTAATATTAATTTATTGAATTAATCGTTATGACTTGGTGGTTTCTTGTTTTCATGTTTCTATATTTTCTTAACGTACTTATCTCGTGCCATGTTTGCTTTTCTAACAAAAAATAAAAACAAAAAAAAATGTGTTTAAGAATTAAAAAAAAAGTTAGTTGAATACACAAAAATGACATCAAAAAATAAATAAATTATATTTATAAAATAAAATAAAATACAGCAAATATGCAACATATTTAAAAAAAAATGAAATATTAGCTAAACTCAAGATGGGACGTAATTCAATTATACGATTATACGTTAGATAGAAGTGTACTATCCATTAGTACAAAACCATAATGTAGATATGGATATGTTCCTGAATTTTCTAAATTGTTATGAAGTTTAGAAAAACTAGAATGCAAGAACGGCCGGGTCTACGTCCCGGAGTCGCTCGTCGACGGTGACGACCAAGGACTTCACAAGTGGGTCCCAAGGGAACAACAACAACATGACAGTAACATAATAGGATAAAACAACAAAACGAGTGAGTCCTGTTAATAACGAAAGTAGTGGTCTTTATTATAGTATACAGGTAATAATATGTACCATATATTATGGTTCTAAGAACGGCCGGGTCTACGTCCCGGAGCCGGTCGTCGCCAGCGACGACCATGTGCCGTTAAGTATCCCCCAATGAGATTTTAAAAGCAGATCCTCACGGGCTACAGCAATCATCATATGTTATGGACTATGGTATTAATATTTTATTCGCTCTTTTTCAAGATAAAGTGGTCCTGCATTTCAGTGGGATTTAGATCAATGGAGTGCAGTGAAATAATTGAACAGAAAAATGACGTTAAGGTATACAGTTTGCGCATAAGGCCGGAAGAGGCGTATTGTTTTATTGTAAGCAAATATTTAGCACCAGGTCATAACCAGATTGAAGCTAGGGAAGAACAGTTCCATAGACAATTGCTTGAGATAGGATAAGCGAATAACTGTGGAGAACCGAATCACTATAAATGGTCTGGTATGGTATGGTCTTTATGCATATTGCATCGGATACTCGTCGGTGTATTCAATACTCGTCAAATACATTCAAGTCTAATTGTGTGGCATGCAAGGACCAATCAATCAAAAAGCACCAAATTGTGTTCTTTTCCTAATAACATGTATACACTGAAAACTCTATTACCGAGTTTCCCAGTTAAAAAGGCAGCCTCATAAGGTAACAATTTTTTTTTAAAAATAATTAAATTAAATAAAATAAAACTAATAATAATAATATTAAAAATTAGTTTTCGGATCTCATTCTTAATAAATTCTTAATAAATTTAATCATAAAAAGAAATGTTAGCAGTTAATATTGTAAGGACTATATATTATCAACTATATTATCTATATAATCTATAATAAAAGTTAATTACACCTACCGACTTTTGAATACTTACTCTCCATCTAAGTCAGTATCTAAAAATCGTTTCTTATGTTCTTCAAATTCTTTCATCATATTTTTTTCATAGCCCGGTTTCAAGAATTCATCCTTCAGATTTTTATTAAAAGAACCTTCACCATTTTCTGTTTTGTGTTTTTGTTTAAATGAAATAAAAATAATAGTTCTTTAGTATATATATATTATGTTATCCAGACAATATATTTACCTTCTAATTGACTGATTGCTTCAAAAACTTGTTGCATCTGACTCTCAAAATGTTTTTGAAGCTCCATGGGATTAGTAAAGATTTGAAAAGCAAATTTCCTATTATCATCAAAAAGTTCGTCATCGGTTTCAGCTTCTTCAAACCATTGAGGTTTACGAAACTCATCGGAAGTAGATTTTCTGTAAGAAGCAAACATTTGTATGTTAGTCACTATTTTTATTTAAATAACAATAATAATTGTTTAATTTATTTAGAAGCAAATATGTGCAAGTTATTTATGAGAAGGTGATAACAATGTATATAGGAAATAAAAAAATTAGATATAAATGTATTGAATTTGTTATGTGCCAAGTTAGCGTATTTCTCCAACTTAGACTTTTTCGATTTTCTCGAATCCCTCCTAGGAACTTAAAGCATCAATGCCGGGCGAACTCCCAGCACGAACTTTGACTTCTCATTTATTTCCTGTAAGTTCCATAGAGTAAGTCCCCAATTGTAAAAGGTGTTAATTGAACCAACAGTGCCCTATTAAAAGTCGCGTAATAATTCTTAGTTGTTTTTATTTACAATAGTTGCAGCATACAACGCTTAATTCGTTTTAAATTGATAGTCCTTGTAATCGATTTCGATTGTTATAGCCCTAGTACATTGTCCAAGTATAGCTTTCTCTGTTCTCTTCCAGCAACTCCTTAAATTTTTCCTATAACACAACATGGGTCTGCACTTCAAGTTCAGTTCAAGTTTATTTTTCATTTTCACATACAAATTATATCGCTGTTGTTTGAACCTCGATTTTAGAACTTACACTATAAAGTTTCTGCTGTAGCATATACAATCAACCAATAAGCACTTTCGATGGGAATTATGAATAGCAATTGGTCGTATATATTACCGAATGTCTCCAATACCAGATGTAATCCAATATGGATTTCAAAGTCAGATATTGTTACTCCGTACTAGAAGACGGCAACGTTTATGTCTAAGTTAATAGCCTCCGACGACCAGGTACAACTCACCACTTCTGTATATATATTCTGTATATATATATATATGTATTCTGTATATTCTAAATTAACATATTCCTATAATATTTATAGACATGCTATAATCTATCTCAGAGCTGTTCAAATCAAGGCCTATGGGCCACACGCGGCTCGCGGCTATTATATGTGCGGCCCGTAAAATGTTTTTAATCTACCAGTCCTGATCTATTTCATTACATTATAAAATATGCACCAACAAAGAACGTTTACACAATCATTAAATATATAAATAGAAAATAATATATTTGATTTAGCTTTGGATAAAAAAGTTTTAATTTTTTGTAGAGATGATGGATAGCATAATAGATAGAGAGATAATAACGATTTAAGCAGTCCGTAAAGTAGAATAATGTGCACTAAAAATATATTTATGACTACAACAGATGCTAACTGAACAAAAGGCATTCCTCTTAATTAACAAAAATCAGAACGTTGTTGATGGACTGCTTATTTCAAACGGGATCAAAATTTCCTACCCAATTATTTTTCTTTTGACCGAAAAAGACCTACACAATCGAATAGTAACTCGTAGTCACTTTTTCGTTTAGAAAAACTTCATTTCATTACATCACACAGTTCTGTCTTGTTCAGATTGTAGCGTAAACCAAGATGTCCTGTTAGTTAAGCCAACAACGACATTAACTCCATATTCCTGCGAAAAGTTGTTTCTTTGCTATTAAAAGAACGAACCAACTTCTTATTCCGTAATACTACGGCGGTGTTGTCATTTTTCGATTTTTTCTTTCAATAGTCAGGATTTTAATTGTGATATATATAGTAACTAACTTTATAAAATAGAAGAGATCCGTAAAATTTCATAACGAAACCGATTTTGTTATTTTCCCCGCACTTGACTCCGCAACATTAATCAGTATTGGCCTGCTGGAAACTTAGACTCGAGAAACAGAAAAGTGTATTTAACCTAGGTACCGTTCAGGTAAAGCAAAACTATGTTATTGTTATTGTGATAATTTGTGAAGGTCTACATGGCAACTAACATCAAAGAAATCACTAATACAATAAAGGAAGTGCTATGTGCATAAGAGTGGATGAAAGATAGTTGAGATTTTAATTGAAACTAATCTGAGTGATAGCAGGAAAACATAGCCACTTTAATGGGTCTAAACCAAAGTTCAATTGGACTTAAATTTGCGTATGCAATGGACCATGAAAATAGACGGGGAACATCATAGGAGGTAAAACTGCAGTTAGGGCACACATTGCAAATAGAAGCATTTATACATGACAAATATCTGTTCAGCGCATGGTTATATTCTGATCTGAATTGGGTTAGAACAATTAATGCTACACGGGCGTTAATTAGACGGGGTTCTATTGAGAACTGTATCGGACTTCAACCATGGTCTCAAAAATAATACAATATTTGTTTGCAGAGCTGTTAGTCCACGTTTATATTTGATCCCATTAATGTTAACATTATTACAATAGATATCGATGTACACTTGATATAAAAAAGAAATTCAAAATTGTAACCGATGTTTAATGTGTTTGGTTAAATTAATAAATTTATATATAATGGGTTTGTACCTACTGAGGTGGATATAACGAGGGTAACGGAGCTTCAATTGCTAACTGGTGACTGAAGACCTGGACACCAAATTATGTAACTAATATATAAACACCGACTTCTAGGAACGTCCATTCAGGCATACAGGCTACTCAATTTAGTTCATCCCTCCCTAAAGGCATTTAGTAAGCATGTACGGATGTATGGATTATACCAACAACAGCATTAGTGGTAATTTTTCGAAGATATCGTGTAGTGGAGCGAAATACAAGAAATCAGAATTTAAAAAAATCGATTTTATTTGGATTAGAATTGTATAAGAATACGATAGAAAGATATTAATTTCAAATGGAAAGAGTATGTAGATGGAAGAGAAAAGCTTATTTGAAGTTTATATAGAACTATAAAAGCGGATTAATGTTAAAAAGACATAACCAGAATTTGTTTTAAATTAAAGAAATTATCTTTTAATTATAGAAAATATTATAAAAAATATATTTAAAAAAATATGTATTAAAAAATATATATTTTATAAAATATATATTAAAAAACATACTTTATAAAATATAATATTTTTCAAATTAAATAATTTAATTAATATTTCGTTTTTAAAATAAACTATAAAAGAAGATTATTAATATCAACAATAAACGTATAAGTTATTTTAGTGATTGAGTTAAATTTTGAAATTAATTCGCCGAGTTATTTAGTTATATTTTTATTAAGATGTAAATTCTATACGAAATTAGCCGTACTGTTTTTATGTAAAAACAGATTATAATGCATCTTCACAACATATTAATTAAATTTTTTGAATATATTCATACATTAGCACTAATTATGAAAATATATATAATTAATGCCAGTTAAAAGTTTGAAACGTTTGAAAAGTTTGAAACGTTTGAAAAGTTTGAAAAGTATGACAACGTATCTCTAATTTTATGGAATAAATATTTTTACAGCTACACAATACGCAGCCTCCAATAATTTTTATATCCTGACAGCCGCTTTTATAGATAGATACAGGCAGTGCATAAATTATCGATCTTTTTCAACTGGGCACTAATGCATGTGTATGTACGTATGTGCGTGCACTATATAGGAACGTAAAAAACTTTAAGCATTTTTGCATTATTGTTAGACAACTATATATCATCGGCATTTTATTTAAATGGTAATTAATGGATAACAAATTTATATAGTTACTTACTCCTTATCATTGTTTGAATGATCGCCTCCTTCGGTAATTTTAAACATTTTCCGTAAAATATCCATCTTCACTTAAAAGAGTTCCACAATTTATATGCCGTATATTATGTATAAGCTTTTGCAACTGACTGACGTTCTTAACACTTTACAAGGGCACAAGAATTAGAATCTAATTAAAATTTAAAGAAAATACGCATATTATTACGATGTTTGGTTTATTTGCTTTAAAAATAATTACCGATTTTTCCGCTTTTTAGAAAATGGTGAAAAAAAAACTCTGACACAAGAAAAAAATAATTTGC